>NC_140216.1:37999851-38354851 GCF_951802725.1 Rutilus rutilus | reverse complement strand
ATATAAGAGGTCAGCTTCGCCTCTTCTATTTTTTGGTTTTCCTGTTTTCTTAACCTTCCAGTGGATTCTCACGAGAAGCCGTTGATGTTCAGCTGGATTACAGATCGTTTACTGCGCTTCACACACCTGTCTGCAGACCTGTGCTGAACGGTGGAACTGTCATGTGATGCGAGTTAGATGTGAAATATTCCGACTTTATAAAGTTCCATCAGCCCAGCTAACAAAAATGAGTTTGAAGAATGCTTTGCTAACTTTCCATCGAGTTCCTGTTCTTCTCTGATCGTCCAAACCGTCCCGTTTATTAAACATTTTTTAAAAATGTGGTTATGCAAACATTAAGGGAACATTCTTGTGCAAATCCTAATGCTTTGATAATTCAACGGTATCAGAAGTCCACAGTGAAGCTGAAGTAACCAGTCATGTGACCCCGGCCATGTTTGTTTTGGATGTAACGTAACACTGGGAACACACTCTCAGCTGCGACTCCTCCTCTGTACTTGAAGCTGCATGACTTTATTAGTTTTGGTTTGTTTGCTTGTTTTGGACTAATAATGATTTGTTCTGTTTTCCTGCATCCCGCTTCCTCCACACACACACCCGCTCACCTGCTTTATCCTGCACTGTTGCATGTAGCCCTGGAGGGTAAGACCTGTGTGTGTGTGTGTGTGTGTGTGTGTGTGTGTGTGTCTGTGTGTGTGTCTGTCTGTGTGTGTGTGTGTGTGTGTGTGTGTGTGTGTGTGTGTGTGTGTCTGTGTGTGTGTGTGTGTGTGTGTGTGTGTGTGTGTGTGTCTGTGTGTGAGTGTGTGTGTGTGTGTGTGTGTGTGTGTGTGTGTGTGTGTGTGTCTCTGTGTGTGTGTGTGTGTGTGTGTGTGTGTGTCTGTCTGTCTGTGTGTGTGTGTGTGTGTGTGTGTGTGTGTCTCTCTCTGTGTGTGTGTGTGTGTGTGTGTGTGTGTGTGTGTGTGTGTGTGTGTCTGTGTGTGTGAGTGTATGTGTGTCATGTATCTGTGAGTGTGTGTGTGTCTGTGTGTGTGTCTGTGTGTGTGTGTGTCTGTGTGTGTGTCTGTGTCTGTGTGTGTGTCTGTGTGTGTGTGTGTGTGTGTGTGTGTGTGTGTGTGTGTGTCTGTGTGTGTGTGTGTGTGTGTGTGTGTTTGTGTGTGTGTGTGTCTGTCTGTGTGTGTGTGTGTGTGTGTGTGTCTCTCTCTGTGTGTGTGTGTCTCTGTGTGTGTGTGTGTGTCTGTGTGTGTGAGTGTGAGTGTATGTGTGTCATGTATCTGTGAGTGTGTGTTTGTCTGTGTGTCTTATAGTTTGTATTTTAGCTTAAAGAGGTTGTGTATTAACGAGCTGTTCTCTGATCAGTATTGTTCAGTATTGAGTTTTTTTAATGCTCATGTAGAGCTCGATACTTTCAGTATTAAATCTAAAAATCCAAATCTGATGTGTGTAGAGAGAAAATTAAACCCACATCTAGTAATAATAAGCATTGGAGAAATCTTGTGACAGTCAAGGATTCACTGGTGTAGAAGTGTTTGACCTGATGATGTGGAGCTGCCGCCCCCTGCTGTTTAAACCCAGAACTGCACCACAGACGCTGATGCTCGTGTGTGTGTGTGTGTTCAGATCCAGCCTCAGGAGATCAGTCCTCCTCCCACAGCTAACCTGGACCGCTCTAATGATAAGGTGTACGAGAACGTGACGGGTCTGGTGAAGGCCGTCATCGAGATGTCCAGCCGGATCCAGCCGGCCCCCCCGGAGGAGTACGTGCCCATGGTGAAGGTCAGGAAACTGGGAATGCAGGGATAATCTCACTGTCTGGAGTGTGTGTGTGTGTGTGTGTGTGATGAGCTCCTCTGGTGTTTCCTCAGGATGTTGGACTGGCGCTCAGGACGTTACTCGCGACGGTGGACGAGACGATCCCGGTGTTACCGGCCAGCACACACAGAGAGGTGAGAGCAACACACTGATCACACTGCAACACACTTGATCACACTGCAACACACTGATCTACACACTGATCTACACACTGATCACAATGATCTACACACTGATCACACTACTACACACTGATCTACACACTGATCACACTACAACACACTGATCTACACACTGATCACACTACTACACACTGATCTACACACTGATCACACTACAACACACTGATCTACACACTGATCACACTACTACACACTGATCTACACACTGATCACACTACAACACACTGATCTACACACTGATCACAATGATCTACACACTGATCTACACACTGATCACAATGATCTACACACTGATCACACTACTACACACTGATCTACACACTGATCACACTACAACACACTGATCTACACACTGATCACACTACTACACACTGATCTACACACTGATCACACTACAACACACTGATCTACACACTGATCACACTGATCTACACACTGATCTACACACTGATCACAATGATCTACACACTGATCACACTACTACACACTGATCTACACACTGATCTACACACTGATCTACAGGACTTCTCTTGAGTGAACAGGTTTTATTTTAAACATGCTGGTTGAGCATATTTTTTCTATTAATATTTTTATTAATATTTTATTTTATTAATATTTTAATCAAATACTTATTATAGAATAGTTGTTTAATAATACTAATTATTATTATTATTATTATTATTATTATACTTATTAAATATTAAGACAAATAAGAAATATTTAGTTTAGTTTATTTAGTTTAGTTTATATCACCCAACACCTAAACTTAACAACTACCTTATTAACTATTAATAAGCAGTAATTAGGAGTTTATTGAGGCAAAAGTCAGAGTTAATAGTGAGAATTGGACCCTAATCTAAAGTGTGACCAAAAATATAATAGTTTAATTTTACTATTACACTTTACAATAAGGTTAATAAGTTAACATTAGTCAATGTACTAACTAACATGAACTAACCATGAGAAATACATTTGTTACTGTATTTGTTAATCTTTGTTAATGTAAGTTAATAACAATACAGCTGTTCATTGTTTGTTCATGTTAGTGCATAAGGGTTAATGCCCGACGAGGTGTCCACTGTCAGGTATTAATGGACGACGGCGAGCGCGGAGGACGGTTGCCTCCGCTGAAGTCCATTAATACCTCGAAGGGCATTAACCCGCTTATACAATGGTCACTTGCCAAATAACACATTTTTAAAACATTAGTTTATATTTTAATTAGTTTTACAATTGAAATCTAAAGTTTTTACAAACAATAACTTGGTTTCCCTGGTTACGCCTGACGGTTTATTTAGCAACCGGAGATATTTATAGTCCGCTCAGCTCGTAGAACCCTTCAGTTTACTGCCTGTTGCTATGGTTACTCACAGCTGACGTAGCCAGCGCATTTATTTATTAATGTCGAACGGTAAGCAGTCAGTTTCACCAGAACTCCTTTACTAGGTGTCCTCTATCACTTTTTAATGGACACCCTGCAGCCAATCAGAATCGAGTAATCACCCAGACCATGGTAATGTTAACAAGATGTTAATAAAGTAGTAAATGTCAAATAAATGTAGTAAATGTTAAAATTAACATCAACAAAGATGAATAAATGCTGCATACGTGCAGATCATTATTAGTTCATGCTAACTAATGTAGTTAACTAATGTTAACTAATGAACCTTATTGTAAAGCGTTACCAAATTTACAGTACAACTGTAAAATGACTAATATTTGGTCTTAATTTGTTAATAGCTTTTGTCTCGGCAGAAACCACAGAGAGCCATTAAAGCGTGTATTCCTGCACTGAACACTCACTCACTCCAGCCAAAACATTCTGTCACTTTCCTATTATCACTGTAAAGCTGCTTTGAAACAACCTATATTGGTAAAAGCGCTGTATAAATGAAGGTGACTTGACTCTGTGTGTGTGTGTGTGTGTTGGCTCAGATCGAGATGGCCCAGAAGCTGCTGAACTCTGACCTGGCTGAGCTCATCAGTAAGATGCGTCTGGCGCAGCAGTACGTGTTGACCAGTCTACAACAGGACTACAAGAAGCAGATGCTAACCGCGGCTCACGCACTAGCCGTCGACGCCAAGAACCTGCTGGACGTCATCGACCAGGCGAGGCTGAAGATGCTGGCGCTCAACCAGCCGCTCTAGTTCCTCCACATGACTGGATCATCAGAGGAACGCGCCGCAAAGAACTGCTTTTAACGTTACAGAACAGACGCTACACAAACACTTTTAATAGAGATTTCCACCAGGAGAGGATATCGCAGAACATATTTTTGTTTTATAACCGTTAGAAGCGTCATGTTCGTTTTATTTTGTATCCAGAAATGAAGTTGGTCTTTCTCAAAACCTGCAACTGGAACCCGCTGGACTCTGAGCCGAGGTCGCGCTCGAGGGCTCTCCAATAATCCAAAGGCTTATCCACACATTATCCAGTATTGCCGAGGTCAGACGTCCTCTGAGGAGCTCAGGGGTTCGACGGACGACACTCACCGCGACTCTAAAGCCAAACCACAGTCATATTTTTGTAAAGGAATCACAGATGTTGTATGAAACTGCTCGACAAAGAGGGAAAATCATCGCCCTGGCGTGAGCATAATATTTTACGTCAGGGACAGAAGCGAATATATTAGCCACATATCAGTCACATTGGTAAATTGTTATAATCAAAGCTGCCTTCTGATTTCATTTCAAGAACTTTTATTCTGTAAAATCATGCTATTTTTTACCACACACTCGGGTTGAAACACGACCCCTTTGAGTTTGGACTTTTGTGTACAGAACAATCGTGAAATCCATGTTGTCATTGATATAAATTATTCTCAGGAAGAAGCAACTGTACAGATCTTTTAACTAATAAAATGTTATCATTATCTTTAGCTGTATGTATCTTGGGTCTCATCTTGGCTTGACTCTTATTCCTTTTGATTTAACTTTTCTTGGGGTTGTGATTTAAGGTTGAACTGGTAATGACTGGGTTTTAAAGTGATTATTGTAGTTCATAATTGTTGAAATTTTAGTCATGTTTGGAAAGAAAAACGATTGTCCGAAACCAAAACTCCTGAATATGCTTTGGATAAAAGCATCTGATACATTAGATCACGTGTCAAACTCAAGGCCTGCGGGTCAAATCCGGCCCCTTGCAGATTTAGATCCGGCCCGTATATCAGTTTGGGTTCACAATAAATTTTGGCCCGCCTAGTTGTGCGCCAAACCAAAAACACAGGAAAGTGTTTTTTAAACTGTAATTATCTGACATTCAAAGCAGAATTTGGCAGATTTGCCAACTCTGGGAATCAGAAATCCCCCCTGAAGCAGAGAGAGAGTTTTCATATTCAGGCTGTGGAACAGGTTGTCGTTAAAAAAATAAAATAAAAAATCTTTGTTTTGCTTGATAAATTCTATGATGGCTAAGGAACTCTTTTGATGACTTGTAGGGCTTCATGTCAACAAAAATGCGACAAAGAGCATACGAAAATGTCGGGAAAAGCAACAAATTTACAAAAAGGTGACAAATGTCTAAGAAAGCCACAAAAAATCAGAACAAAAATGAGGAAAAAAGCTGCCAAAATGTTAAAAAAGTGACATGCAGTAACAAAAGCACGTCAATAAACTCATGCATGTCTGGCCCTTGGTGTGATGCTCTTTTTCCAGTGTGGCCCTTAGTGAAAATGATGACACCCCTGCATTAGATGCAAAGGAAATATTAGGAAATACTGGTTTATAAAAGAATTTTAAAATATATTTAACAAGAAAAATACCAATTTGCATCGTGTACGAAAAAACGAAGCATTATATCATAGGGACATATTTAACACTATAATAATACGTCTTGATTTCTGACCAGTCTTTAAAAAAAAGAACAAGTGGGACAGTAATGTTTAGAGTAACTTTTTTGCACTGGGCTTGAAGCCTTTAAACTATAACTTTACATTTGGTTGGAATAACAAATTCTGAATGTTCTTAAGCTGTATTAGTTATTTTAGGAGGCATTACTCGCATTTCCAAGCCCCCAAACTTGCACAAAATTGCTGAAAGCGCTGCACAATGAAATGGATGTAAAAACTTTTAGATTTCTGGTTAATGTACGTGTTTGTTCCCTATAAAGTACTTTCATTTCAAAAGAAAAGTTGAAAAGTTTCCTCCATGTAAAGACACAGAACAGCAACACTTTACAATAAGACTCCATTAGTTGATGCATGAACATTAACAATGAACAGTGTATTTGTTACAGTATTTACTAATCTTTGTTAGCATTTATAAAAACACATCTGTTCATTGTTCATGTCAGCACAATTAAATAAAGATACCATGTTAATAATGCACTACTAAATGTTGAAATTAACACCAAGATTAATGCTTCAGAAGTACATTTCATCATTAGTTCATGTTAATGTAGTTTAATGAAGCCTTATTGTAGCATTACCCGATAAATGCCGTAACTATATATTAAAAACGCTTATAATAGCGTTTCTCATTTGACGGTTTTAAGAACTATCAGAAATAAAGTGAATCTAAATAACTTAAATTCTTTAGGACTAGTGAACACTAACTAGACCTAAACCCCAAACCAACACTGACACAAACAGCATTTACAGTTTCAAGTTTTTTTTATTAAAAACTGCTTTAGTCGAAGAGACCGAAGCCCATGTCGTCATCAGACTCCTCAGACTCGTCTTTCTTCTCCTCTTTCTTCTCTTCCACCTTGGCTGTAATGCAAACAGAAGACGGGTTTAGAGTGCGAAACAATCAGATGCAGGGGTGGGTGTGTGTGTTGTGTGTGTGTGTTACCTGGAGCGTCTCCTCCTGCAGGAGCGGCAGCAACAGCGGCGGCAGGAGCGGCTCCTCCACCGGCTCCAACATTGCAGATCAGACTCCCGATGTCAACGCTGGCCAGAGCCTGAACACAGGACATCACGTCACACTCACACAGGTGCACTACTTACAGGCATAGCTCACCCAAACATTAGCCCATGATTTACTCACCCTGAAGCCATCCTAGGTGTACGAGACATTCTTTCAGACGAATACAGTCGGAGTTATACGGCCGTACACAAGTCGACTTACGCCACAAGAGTAACCCTTTACGATGTATGATGTAGGAGTAGTGTGAGCTTTTGATGCCTCTCGCGGTTCAAACACACAGAGCTGGGCAACCGCGTTCCTCATTACGCTGTGCGTCAAGTTCAAGGGTTACTCTTTTGGCTCAAGTCGACTTGTGTACAGCCGTCTGCTGGAAGCTTGTTATTTTAGCTGATAAAGTGTTAAATATGGATTTGAACGCATTGCTTCACTTTAGAAGGCCTTTATTAACCCCCAGAGCCGTGTGGAGCACTTTTATCACGGATGGATAGGGTTTGATGGGACTTCAAAAAATATACCCATTGACTCCCATTATAAGGCTTGGAAGAGCCAGGACATTTTTAATACAACTCTGTCTGAAAGAATAACGTAATATACACTTAGGATGGCTTCAGAGTGAGTAAATCATGGGCTAATTTCCATTTCTGGGTGAACTATCCCTTTAAAAATCAACACTTAGGAAATGACATCACACTTACAGTCCAACAGGTGCACTACTAAACATCAACACTGAGAATCAAGATGCACTACTTCTATAATAATGCTGAGGTCCTCTGTAGTGCTGACTTGATTTGACTTCATAACTGTAGGAACACTGTTTCCCAAACATCCACATTTAACCATTTCCATCATCCTCAAAGGATCTTATAGATTCAGTGGCTGGGAAATGAACTCACCTTAGCGAAGAGACCAGGCCAGAAGGGCTCGATGTTCACACCGGCGGCCTTGATCAGGGCATTGAGCTTGTCCTCCTGAAACACACACGAGAACACATCAGGTCATGGTTTCATCTGGATAGTACAATAGTACACTGGTGGTATCACATGCTAATAACATGGCACTGTCAACAAGAAAAACACATGGTAGTACCAGGGTACAGTATGATGTAATACAACGGTGTTCTTCCTAGAGTAAGGTGTAAATATCGTAATATAAATTTTGTACTCAAAGTATTTGGTCAACAGATGGTCATCATGCCACTTACTAGTAGTGTTGTGATTAGCATGGTAGAGGAATATCAAGTGGTAATACTCAGTACTGAATTAACAGTCACAATCATACATTATAAGATTAAAGCACTTAAGTTGTCCTTAATAATACTAACTGTTCAATATAAAAAAAAAAGTGATATATTTTAAAACAGAAAACGCGCGCGTCTCTTTACTACTTTCCCACAAGTCGTTCAAACTGTTTTCACACACCATTTAGGTTCTTATAACACACCGAACATACGCAGTAACAAACTAACCTATATACAAATGTAAATCTCTTAAAATCACTCATTTATGAGCGTCATGTGTACACAGATAGTGTCAGAGTCCCGGATGTTCATGTCGCGCCGTCAGCGCGCGCTCAAACCCCTCACACTCACCGTGACGGTCACTTCATCATCATGGAGGATGAGAGCGGAGTAAATACAGGCCAGCTCGGATACAGATGCCATTGTTCTTTCAGAGGGTTAAGGTTTCAGACGTGGATGCCTAAATTTGACGGTGCTAGTCGCCGGATTCAAAGGCCTTAGCTTCGAGCGAAGAACCGAGCACCTCAAACACACCGATGTCAGTGAACGGAAAGGGCCGAAAGGGGGCGGGGCGATGCTTTATATAGCATTATGCGTCACTTCAGTAGGCGGGACTAACGCAGTGAAGAGAGGATGTGATTGGTCCGTTTGTTCTGTCAGTTATTTTTGACATCCGCGTGTTCATAAGAGCGTTGTATTTATTAGATATAAAATTGAAATGTAACTGGGGATTTTTTATTTTTTTATTTACATGGTAAATAAAATCATAAATGTACATGGTATTTACATTGTACTTCAAAGTATAACATCTAGAAACATGGTAATACCATAGTACTTTTTTGTTCGATTTTTTTAATGTATTTGTTTATATTTATTAACACACAGTTGGTTCAGTGATGGTAATAATAGGTCAGTTACTGCTGCACTGTCTCATGGACAAGTAACATAAAAAACTACATGCAAGAATAAAGGCAGTGGAAGGCATGGTTTGTTTAATAAAGTCTCTGTAATTAAGCAGTTGAATCACAGAAACACTTTTATTGGAATGGAACGCAGACAAACATACATCATTCTCTCCCAACACGCAAACAACAGTCATGTTACTAAAATTAATTCATATTAGGAAAAAAAACAGATAATTAATCTGAAACTCTGGTCTTTTGGCACCCTTGTGATATGGTCTTAATTACAAAACACTTTTTGAGACTGAATTAAAGGTCCCATCAAAATACATTCTGTAAATTTACACCAAGCTTTTCATAGTTTTACTTCTTAAAGGGATACTCCACTTTTTTTGGAAATAGGTTCATTTTACAATCCATTCAGCCGAACTCCGGGTGCATAGCTTAGCATAGATCATTGAATCGGACAGGACCATTAGCATCTCTCTCAAAAAAATGACCAAAGATTTTCGATATTTTTCCTACTTAAAACTTGACTCTTCAGTAGTTACATCGTGTACTAAGACCGACGGAAAATGAAAAGTTGCGATTTTAGGAACTATACTCTCATTCCTGCGTAATAATCAAGAAACTTTGCTGCCGTACCATGGGTATAGAAGGCGTAATGATATGACGCAGCGCCTGAAAATAGGTCTAATAGGTTAGACAAACTTAGTCCCGGTCACGTTGGAAGTTACTGAGCTGGGGACTATTTTCAGGCGCTGCGTCATATCATTACGCCTGCTGGACTCATGGTACGGCAGCAAAGTTTCTTGATTATTACGCAGGAATGAGAGTATAGTAGAAAATCGCAACTTTTCATTTTCCGTCGGTCTTAGTACACGATGTAACTACAGAAGAGTCAAGTTTTAAATAGGAAAAATATCGAAACTCTTTGGTCATTTTTTTGAGAGAGATGCTAATGGTCCTGTCCGATTCAATGATCTATGCTAAGCTATGCTAAAAGTGGTACCGCCAGACCCAGAGTTCGGCTGAATGGATTCGAAAACGGTAAAACTCAACTGTGTAACTCTGGGGGAGTTGTAAAATGAGCCTATTTCCAAAAAAAGTGGAGTATCCCTTTAACCTATAACTCAATATATAGCAACCGTTTGAACTGTGAAAGACGCTCCGACAGAGAGTAGCTGCTCAAAATCCTCTGTTTACTGGAGCAAAACTGAGCTTGAATAGACAAATGCAGTGTTGTCCTTCGTTCTTGAATCCGATGTCTGATCTCATGATAATGCTGAGCTGTCCTGGTGTGCCGATGTCAATCTTTATGGGGTTTTCCTTTGGGCTCTTCATCGTAAGACACGCCGTACTCGTTCACTCTGGTCTTGTCCACTGGATAGAGCCTGAAAAACATCAACATCTCCTGCATCATCCGTACGAGAGGAAAGTCAGTTCAACATCAACGTCAGACTAGAAGGACCCTCACCATCTCTGGTACAGGTACACGAGGAACACCACGTCATCTCTGAAACACGCCAGCCGATGTGACGTGGGCATGGTGATGACGAACGCAAACACGTCATCGATGAACGTGTTAAAAGCCTGGTGAGGAACACAAGTGGCAGATTATAAGAAAACTCAATTAACTGAAAAGAAAACTAAAAACCTCCAGACAGACAATGATCTTTAGTTTTTAGTCAATAATTAATTTATTAATTTTAAAAACTAATATAATATAATCTTTTAATTTTTTATTAAATTGATAGACTTTATTTTAAACTGTATATAATTTGAGGACAATTTAATACATACACACACATATATATATATTATAAATTATATAAGGAGTAAATATTTTATATACTATAACATAATTAATATATAATATATTATTATTATGAATATAATGAATATATATTTATACATTTATGTAATTTATATTTCTTTATATAAGAGACACTATTTTTTATATATTATACAAAATATTTTTTACAATTTATTTATAATTATTATATACCAAATGAGGTATATATATATCATATATAATAATATAGGTATATATATAATAATAATGATAATATGTATATTGTTATACAATATACTTACATTTAAATTTCACAAAATAACAGAAAAACAATGTAAGTAATGTGTACTCAGTATCATGACTGTTCATGAATTATGATGAATAAAATGTATTGCATTTTGTTTATTTTATTTTTTTATTTTTTTTATATTTAAAAATAATGTAAAATCATATAAAATATGGAAAATTATTGCATAGAAAACAACAGGTATATTTAGTTTTCATACTGGCAGTTTATATATATATATATATATATATATATATATATATATATATATATATATATATATATATATATATATATATATATATATATATATATATATATATATATATATATATATATATTGGGGTTTAAAACTTTGATAAAAAAGATTGTCTCTTATATATCATGCGTTATTAATAGAAACAGCATGAGAGAGTTTCACTGTGAACGATCGTCTCTCACCTTGTACATAAAGGCTTTCCAGGGCAGATGAGCGACGGATTTCATCTGTGAAAACAAACGCATTGATTACAAACCCAAACATCATTTCATGACTCTGAATGGACGAGGTCATTTCGACTCGACAAACCTTGTAATTTACAAAGAGTTGAGGCAGCATGAAGAGGAACCCGAAGGCGTACACTCCTGAACGACAACAACACACCATTACATTTCCATCTCTAATGTTTCTAAATCACTCACTCAGTCAGACAGAGCAGCAAAATCACACTTACCGTTGACTAAACTGTTAATAATCCAGGAGTACCAGCTGTGCAAACACATCAAATATTAATCATTTGTGCACCTCAAATAACTTTTTCAGCAAGTTTTAGCAAATGTGACTCTTCACCTTTTGTACTTGACGAAGACGAGAGCGTAGCCCGCCCCGCCGAGGCACAGAGGATACAGCAGATAGGACAGGTACTTCATCGCCTGCTCACACAAACAATATTCATAAGTGCGATATTAAGATAATTAACATAATCATAAGACTGTTCTGGATGAAGCTTGTGCTCACCAGTGTGTCATATTCCCCTGTTCGTTTCTCAGATTCGTCCTGTTTCCCAAACTGAAGGACAGACCGGGAACAACTCACAGTTAGAGAATCATCACTGTAGTGACAAGACGATTCAGAGCAATAAAGAAGAGAAACCATAAAGGTTTACCAGGAACGTGGGAGTCAAGCCCCTCCATATGACGTGGATTTTAAAAGCCTTTTTCACTTTCCATATCTGAAATACATATACAAACACAAGAGCTGTAGGTGTAATTTCATTATGTCCAGTAGATCGAAAGAACAGAAAGCACAGAGACACGAGTGAGACGTGACTGTACCTCTATCAGAGAGCCGATCCCAGCGGGAATCAGGACCAGGAGACTCGTCTGCTCATCCAGCAGATACAGGAAGATCACGATAGTGCTGAAACACCTCCACAGCACTGACACACACACACACACACACACACACACACACCTCACGTCAGCACAGACTCACACTAAAACACATACAACAGTCTCTGATACATGCAAACAAATTCACTGAGAGATAACGGCCATGCTGTGATAACCGATGCAAACCATGACTGATTATTGTACAAGTTTATGAATAAAACTAAAATGGAACAGTTTTCAATTATCAAAAACAAATGAAACTCTATATACCTTGAGGATAATTTAATAAATATTAATATTACATAGATTTATATTAATATAATATTTATCTTAATTATTATATTATTATTCATATTTTAAATATGTATTTTTTATTTAATTTATTTATATATTTATATATATATATATATATATATATATATATATATATAATTATTTTTGACATTTGAGTAAAAATAAAATGTAACAATTATTTTTTAAACTATAAAACATTAATACATTATAAAAAAGAAAAAAAAAGAAATGTAAATTATTAAAAAATTAAAAGCCATATCTAAAAACTGTATATACTTTGAGGGCAATCTAATACACATTATCATATTAATAAAAAATATACATAATGTGTATATATATTATGTATCTTTTTTTATTAAAATTATTTTATATATATAAAAATATAATAATTTATACAATTTATTTTTAGTTATTATGTATAATATACATCAGGACAATTTTACCACTTAAATGTACATTTTACAAGATAACAGAAAAATAAACAGCCTTTCACTTCCTCAACAACGCTTTGCATGCACTCGTGTGAAAGGAGGGTTATTGTTCACAAACCGGCTCTGCTCGACATCCCGACCATGCTCTTCTTGTGCTTCCAGAAACTGATGTCATTTTTGAACGCCAGGAAGTCAAACAACAGCTGGACAGAAACACAGTAATGTTTGAATGTGGTGAAATACACCAGACTCAGCAGTGTGAACACGATTCAGACAATATGATCAGTCCAAAACACATGAACTCACATGGAAAGCGGCCACAAAGAAGGTGAGCGCGAGGAAATACAGGTTCGTGTCCACAAATATTCCCTTGATTTCATCCGCATCCTTTTCAGTGAAGCCTAAAATACAAAGCAAAAATATCCCTGGGACTTTTATTTTCAATAATAATGTGATTTTAAATAATTAAAGTGTTTATCAGTCAGATAAATAAATTATATGAAGTGATGGACATATAATTTATCTAAATTAATAATATTATTATTAATACATTTGATTCATTACATTTGATATTGCTGTTTCAGATCTTTTATAAAGTAATAAACCACTTAAGGCCACGCAATTAATCAGGTTTTTTTTTTTTGCATATTACATTTTTTAATAAATATAGTATAAAATAATTTTCCTCAGAAATTTAGCAAGTTTCTGTACATCTTGTTTAATAATACTTATATGCATATTTATGTACATATATAAGCATTTTAATAACAACCCTATTAAACATTTTTTTTGCATGTATAAGTATGTGTGTATATACATATTTACATAACAACCCTATTAAAAATAGCTTTAAAAAAATCATTGTGGCCCTTAATTTCACATCAAACCATTTAGCCTTGATAAATTCACTTTTGCACACCGCCTTGCATGGCTTATAGCTTTAATTACCCATGAGTCTGCAGACTCTTACCAAACTGCTGCAGGGAATAGACGGCGTCCTGCATGTGTATCCAGAAGCGCAGTTTCCCCAGAGCGATGGAGTCGTACGAGATGGTCAGAGGCAGTTCAGTGGAGCTGCTGTTGATCTCCTGCATTACACACATTCACACATTCACACGTTCACCACAGGATCTCAGAGAAAACAGCTGGGATGGAGAGAATTAAAGGAGCCGTACCATCAAATCCTTCACTCTGTTGCTGAGCTCGTCCACGAACAGCAGCGGCAGGTAGATCATCTTCTTGCCGTTCTGATACCTGAGGAATTAGAGATGAAAACCATGACCACAATCTTACATCACAGGATAGGATGAGATCACAAAAACTGTATCATCACACATCTCTATTTGTAAAGTTACATTATATCCAACTTTATTTGCATACACACTACTCATGTAAAGTGATGTATATACTTTAGCACATTTAAGTTCCCTGATTTTTTTATATCGTTGCAAAATGTAAATATATTATCATCCAGATCTTTACATAAAGTTGGATATACTACAAGCATGTCAAAGTTTATCCACACACATACAGTATACTTGCATTGAGTGATGTATACAATATAGCAAATCTCAAAGACTTGATTGATTGTATCGCGTCGCAAAATGTAACTATATCGTCCAGCTCTTATATGCTAAATTTGACTATACAAGGCATAAAGATATGAATATATGTGACCCCTTGGACTACAAAACCAGTCACATGGGTCAATTTTTTTAAATTGAGATTTATACATGATCTGAAAGCTGAATAAATAAGCTTTCCACTGATGTATGGTTTGTTAGGATAGGGCAATATTTGGCTGAGATACAACTATTTTGAACATCTAAATATTGAGAAAATCTCCTTTAAAGTTGTTCATTTATGTTGGCGATTGTGCCGCATTCACTCACAAAAATAAATGTTTTATATATTTACGCTAGGAAATGTACAAAATATCTTCATGGAACATGATCTTTACTTAATATCCTCATGATTTTTGGCATAAAAGAAAAATGGATAATTTTGACCCTTACAATGTATTGTTGGCTATTGCCACAAATATACCCGTGCGACTCGAGACTGGTGACGTGATCCAGGGTCACATATTATAAACATTAACATCATGACTTTCTGTAAAGCTGCTTTGGAACTACGTGTTTTGTGAAAAGCTCTATAATAATACCTTTTATTTATAGGCACCTTTCAAGGCACTCAAGGACACCGTACAACATAAAAGTACATCAATAAAATATAAAGCTACGCAAAAAGACAGACATACAGATCACACATAAAATCAACAAATCAAAACACTAAAAGCTATTCTAAACAGATACGTTTTAATCTGAGCTTTAAAAAGGGAAATTGCCTTGACTTGACAATAATCACGTATATGCTTTTTAGCTGTGGTAAAATCACCGTAACGCATGGCGACTCTCTCGCGGCTTGTTGTTTTATCCTGAAAGAGCCGCTGGATGTGTGTGTAATATGGAGGAACTCACACTCTCATGTAGCGGTGCACGTCTCCAGGAAGAGCCTCTCGGTCGAACTGGAAGTTTTCGGACACCACGTTCAGCGTCAGACGGGAACGCCAGTGAGAAACGGGCCGGTCCAGATCAGAGTCGCCGCTCTGCTTATGCTGATCCGGTTTCTGGATAACAATCAGATTTATTTATATATATACTGTATATATAAAATGCAAACATATTTGTTCAGGTGCAGGAAGTGGCCCAGCAAGCAATTGTGCGTTTAAAAGACGTCTAACAACCTCCAAACACAGCCCAGGCGTCTACAGCAGGGCAACATTTGGGCTGTCAGTGAAAGTTTAATAGACGTCTGAATCATAGCCCAAGAATAGACTAGTTATCAACTAGATAACAAAGAAATAAAAAGAAACGACTAGTCTATTCTTGAGCTATGCTTTAGACGTCTATTAAACTTTCACTGCCAGCCCAAATTTTGCCTTGTTTTATAAACCGGATAGTTCCTGTCCTTGATTCTGATTGGTTGAGCCGCGTTCGAAGCCGTTGTAAATTACTCAACAAACACACACCTGTGATCGCATCACATTAGTATTTACTAAGATACTTTAATAAGATATATAGAGCTGGTAAGTCCCGCCCCTTCCATAAAACCCCGCTGGACCTCTAGGTTGAAAAACCTTCAATGCAAGTGAATGGGAGAAAATAATTATTTTCTGGTCCCGTTTGAATTGTGCCATGAATGTGAACATATGTTGTCTGTGAATTTTTTATATAATCTTTCCTGTTACGAGTTTGACAGTATATGGTATGATTCTTCGGCTAGCAGTTGTGGAAAAGACTTAACGAGAAAGACTACATGTCGCCTATGTGACGTCACCCCATAAAGTTGACTTACCCGTGGTTTTCGCCAACCTCAACGATTTTGTCCTCTCCCTGAAAGAAGGCGGTGAAGTGGACCAAAGACACAGTCATGTTTAGCGGGATCCGTGAGCTAGTGTCCGTGTGCGAATGGTGGTGACGTTTCAAACGCGTCGAAAGCAGCGAAGAGTTGTAGTCCACAAAGTGCTCTCACACAAAGTCTAACCGTATCAAACTTCTACCCGCTAAATTGTAGCATTCTTTACATGAAAGATTATATAAAAAATTCACAGACAACATATGTTCACATTCATGGCACAATTCAAACGGGACCAGAAAAAAAATATTTTCTCCCATTCACTTGCATTGACGATTTTTCAACCTAGAGGTCCAGCGGGGTTAGCGAAGGGGGCGGGACTTACCAGCTCTATTAGATTAACTATATTAGATAATCCATTAGTCTTTGTTGCTGCATGTGTTGCTCTTTGGAGCTACATTGCTTGGCGGAGGAATAATTTGTTATAACGTTTTATTACATGGCTTGGTTGAATACCAATCATGTAGAATGTGGTGTGTTATTTCTTGATAACAGACCGCTGCTAAGTATAACACACAGTTGCCATGAAAAACAGAGCGTTGCTATGGACGCGGAACGGACTATTTTCTTTAGCGGAAGCAATACAATCGTTTTTAAATCAATAAACTCCTTTTTAAATCAATAATTTGTGTCAAATTATTTATTTATTTTGTAGGTAGCCATGTAATAAGCGGGATAATGTATGGCGAGGCGGTTGTTATAGCGAATAACAACCCCTTCAGGCTGATTCAAGCCTGTCGGGGTTGTTATTCGCTATAACAACCGCCTCGCAATACATTATCCCTTACATAGTTTTTGTTGCTGGTGTTTATTTTATGAATAAAATAAATATTTCTTTTATTTCTTTATTTCTTTATTTTTCAAGGATAACCCCTTGAGATGCACCATCTCATTTTCGAGGGGGTCCTTTACATTACAAAGAAACCAGCAACAAAATGGAAAATCATAATTAAAGTAAATACTACACAAGACTATAAAAAACATTTAAATACAGTAACATTCATACACACACACACACACACACACACACACACACTAACAATGCTCCCACAAACCTAATCCCCCCATTTTAGCCCATACCATAATCGGAGAAATCAATGAGCCATCTGCGAGCATGCAAATACAAAAACAAGGTATAAATATGCTTACACACTTCACTATACGCATACAGGTACATAAATGCAAACATGTACAATATAAACAAAAATAATAAATAAAATTAAAATTAAAAGAAAGAGAGATCAGAAACAGGAACACGGTGTTTGAAAATAAGTAAGAAGAGATGATTTGAAAACATGTAAAGTAGTTATAGATCTGAGCGAGCAGGGAAGATTGTTCCAGTCTGATGGAGCTTTAAATTTGAACGCACGACGACCTACTTCTTTGCAAATTCTGGGTACATAAAAGAAGAGCTGATCCGTATGCCTTAAATTGTACTGTGTATTAAAAGAAATTAGGTAACATTTCAAATATGGAGGGAAATGCAAGTGAATACACTTAAAAATAAGTAGTAACCAGTGAAATTGCCTTCTTGACTTGGGAGCCAGCCAGCACAAAGACTCATACATTCGGCAGTGGTGAGTTCTATAGGGACATCTAAGCACAAATCTACAAAGACTATTATAAAGTACAGAGATAGGACGAAGATTTGAATCAGTAGTATTCCCGTATATAATATCAGCATAATCAATTATTGGAAGTATCAATTGCGTAATTATTCTTTTTCGAACCTGTTGTGAAAAGCAATCAACAGAGCGATAAAGTGACTTCAATTGACCATATATTTTCTTGCAGATTGAATTAATATGAGGTTTGAAGGAAAGCTGAGTATCAAGCCAGAGACCAAGATATTTAAACTCTTCAACTTTTGTTAAAGCTGTTCCATCGAGAAAACTAATAGACCAGCTTTTAGATATAGGCAAGGAATTAGGTCGAGAGCAAAACAACATAGTGTAAGATTTGTTTTTGTTCAAAAGGAGTTTATTAGAAGAAAACCATTTTTGAACTAAGTTAAAATCAGATTGAAGAGAATATTGAATTTGTGAGACTTCAGCACTGGATGAATATATTACAGTGTCATCTGCATATAAGTGAATTAAACTATCTGGACAGATTTGCGGTAGATCATTAATAAAAATGGAAAATAAGAGAGGACCTAAGGATGAACCTTGTGGAACTCCTTTATCAATAATTTTGAAGCCAGACTGGCTGCCTTGAAAAGTAACGCATTGACTTCTGTGATGAAGAAAAGAATTAAAAAATAATAAAGAATCAAAAGAAAGACCAATAGCATGTAATTTGTCTAAGAGAAGATAATGATCAACCATATCAAATGCTTTGGTAAGATCAATAAATATAGCACCTGTCAGCATATTACTGTCTGATGCTGACAGTATGTCGTTTGTGAATTTTAAAAGAGCAGTGGTGGTTGAAAAATTTGAACGAAAACCAGATTGATGTGGAGATAATACATTTTGGTCATTAAGATATTTAGAAAGTTGATTAAAGATTAATTTTTCAAAGATTTTTGTTACACTATTGATAATTGAAATAGGTCTGTAATTATTAATATCTGTGATATCACCTCCTTTATGAAGAGGAATTACTCTGGCACAATTCCATGATCGAGGTGTTTCGCAGGTCGCCAATGATAAATTAAATATATCAGCCAATGGAAATGATATAACATGAGAGGCAAGTTTAAAGAACTTGATCTCAAGACCATCTGGACCAGCACTGCATCCGGGGTTTATGCCATCAATAACCTGCTGAACATCATCTGGAGTGATAATATTAAAGCAAAATGATCTATTAAACCTATTTTGAGTCAAAGAAACATCAGAGTGAGAAGGAAATGAAAAAGAACTGCCAACTGTAGAGAAGTGCTGGCTGAAAGCCTCTGCAATTAACAAAGGTTCACTAATAGTTTCATTATTTACTCTAATTAGGGAAATAGGGTTTTTTATGGGTTTGTTGGTTATAGAATTAATTCTCTTCCAGAATTGCTTTGGGTTCTTAAAGTCAGTTGATAAACAATCCTTATAATAATTTGCTTTAGCATTTCTAGTAATAGTTTTACATTTATTCCTTAGTTCTTTATAAGCATCCCAGTCAGCAGAATCATTTGATATACGATATTTTTTCCATGCCTTGTCTCTTTGTTTAAATAAGTGTATGAGATCTCCTTTGATCCAAGGTAAGTGTCGACCCTTAACCTTGATTGATCTCCAAGGAGCATGTTTATCTATTATCTCAACAAATTCAGTATAAAAGTAATTCCATGCATCTTCAACAGATGGAATTAACTGAAATCTCTCCCAATTTATATCTAGTATGTCTTGAGTAAAGTGTTCAGTATTAACGTTATTCCATTTCCTTACTCTAATTAATTTTGGAGGAAGATGAGGCAATTTGATTTTCCAAATACAATAAACAATAGAGTGGTCACTAAGAGAGTCCGGTAATACCCCAGATTTTAAGATTCTACCAGGATGAGAAACCAAAATCCAGTCAAGCAAAGAAGAGGAGCTAGGACCAACTCTAGTGGGTTCAGTTATGAGTTGAGTTAAATTTATGCTGTTAAAAAGATTGCGATCTTTATGAGAGGAATTAGCTAGCCAATTCGAATTAAAATCACCTAATATGATTTTTTCACTAGCACAATCTAAAGAATTAATAGTAGACAAGATACATTCAGTGGTTTCAGCAGGAGCATTAGGAGGTTTATATATATTTCCTATTATAAGTCGTTTGTTTTCATGGAAAATAATTTTAACAAAGAGGCCTTCAAAATGCAGGGGATTCTCACTTGGCAATACAAGTTCTGCAGTCAATTTTGAGGATACATATATTAAGAGGCCCCCACCTCTTGAGCCCCTATCTTTCCTGAATAAAACATAATTGTCAAGTCTGACTTCATCATCAGAGATCTCACTGTTTAACCAGGTTTCGGAAAGAGTAATGATATGTGGATTATTATAAGCGAGCCAAGCTCTTAATAAATCAATTTTAGGAGGCAAACTCCTAATATTCAAGTGAATAACAAATAAACCTTTAGTGAAGTTCATTACTCATAAATATTAATATACACATGATATGAAAGCAAAAAATGATCATAAAGCAACATTGCAGGTTATTGTATAGAGCAGTAGGGGGCAAGTGAAGAGAAAGGCAGTAGGAGAACAAACACACACACACACACACACACACACACACACACACACACACACAGAGTATGCACATAAACCTGTAAGTGCACCACTCAGTCTGCATAACCCAAATAAACGAGGTCACTTTCTGCAGGAATAATTATATAGTATAACCATAACTGTATAAAAATCATCAAATGACATAACGTCAAACAATAATAATAATAATGATAAAAATAAAATAGTAGAATATAAATGCTACTTTATTTAATTTATTTAATAAATCAAAATATCAATTGCATATATCAGACTTATAAATATATATCCTTTCCCATTTAGGAGACCAAGACTAGCCCATCTTTTAGTATTACGCCTTTTTACGCCATTTGATTCATATTATATGGCAAACAATAGTAAAACAACACCAACCCTTTCCACTTCCAGCATTGATTTGCAAATAAGAAACAAAAAAACAGCAGTCACTCAAATAGCACTTATGCCAATGATAACAATACAAATAATAAATAATAAGTTCAATGCCAGTCCGGCGAGGAAAGTACCCACTGGGAGAGAAAAAAAAAAAATAATAAAAAAATAATAATAATAATAACAATAATTCTCTCTTTTTTTTTTTTTTTTAACAATTCATCAGCAAGCTGAGTATTGTGCTGCTATTAGCTCTAGCCTTCATTTACTAACTTTAGGCTGTCATGTCAGAGTCAATGGAGGAGTTCATAAGAGAGAGTTCACCAGCAAGGGATTCCTCAGCTTCCTCAGGAGTACGAAAGAAATGTGTCTTACCAGCAAAGGCAACTCTCAGTGTGCAAGGATAGATCAGAGCATACTTAATGTCCCGATCACGAAGCTTTTTCTTAACCGCATCAAACCCTCGGCGTCTCTGGACCAGAGCAGTGGAGAAGTCCGGATAAATGAAAACACGAGCTCCTTTGAATTGTAGGGACTCTTTCTTCTCCCTGGCTAGTTTCATTACTTTTAGCTTATCCTGGAAATAGTGAAACTTTACCAGGATCGGCCTGGGACCCTTGGCTCTGGAGTTGTCCTGCATACCTGTACGATGACAGCGCTCAATCACCGGAGGAGAGGAGTAATTCGCTTCACCTAGAAGCTGTAGAATCAAGTGTCTCACGAAGCCAAGGATATCTCTGGCCTCTGCCCTCTCTGGAATGCCGATGAATCGTAGATTAGAGCGTCTGCTTCGGTTCTCCGCGTCCTCTGCCCATGATTTCAGCTCAGTGTTTTCCTTTTCAAGCACTTTTACCCGTTTGACCAGCTCTGTTATATCATCCTCATTTGAGCTGACTCTCTGCTCCAGCTCGATAACCTGCTCTCCAAACATTTGAAGCGATCCATCTATTTTGGCCAGGTTGGCTCCAAGTGAATCAATTTTGGCATCCAAGTGTGAAATCATCTCCAGCTTCATTTGCTGCATCATGTCCAAAATACTTTGGAGAGTAATTGTTTCATCACCCATTGAGAGGCCGGTTTCTTCCCACTCGCACAAAGAGAAGAATATGTTCCAATAACTTGTTGGTTTGAAGTTGGAGATTGGTTTAGTTTGCTTATCTTGATATAACTCTAATAGATCCTTGAAGAAAATCGTTTTGTAGTGGAAAAATTATGTCACAATGACCTCAGTTAAGCAAAAACATTGGGCCAGCAGACTGAGCTTGCAGCACACACTCACACCACAGCGGCCATTTTGTTTTTTTCCCTGAATATTTATTTTATGAATAAAATAAATATTAAAATGAATATTTGTATGGAGTAACCGTTTTATAAAAGCAATAAGCCCCTCGAAGCCGTGATTTACTGTTGATTTAGAACAGCTAAGGGGGTTTTATGCCTGGTTCAGATTACACGATTTTAGCCCGATTTTGGCACGATCCGTTTGACGTAGGGTGTCGTGAAGATTCGTAAACGACAACGGGCGTCGGGACGCAAGATTCGATCGTTTCATCTCGCATAGTGTGTCATAGTGGGCGACAACCGACGTCGCGTCTGCGATGCTTCACGACATCACGATAAAAAGACTAGCATGTTTATTTCTTTTTTTTCTTTTTTTGTGCGCGAGTGAGTGAGCGAGAGTGAGTGTATGTGTGTGCGCGAGTGAGTGAGTGAATGAGTGAGAGTGAGTGTGTGTGTGTGCGCGAGTGAGTGAGAGAGTGAGTGTGTGTGTGTGTGTGCGCGAGTGAGTGAGAGAGTGAGTGTGTGTGTGCGCGAGTGAGTGAGTGCGCGAGTGAATGAGTGAGAGTGAGTGTGTGTGTTTGCGCGAGTGAGTGAGAGAGTGAGTGTGTGTGTGTGTGTGCGCGCGAGTGAGTGAGAGTGAATGTGCGCACGTGTGTGTGTGTGTGGGCGAGTGAGTGTGCGTTTGTGTGAGTGAGTGAGCGAGAGTGTGTGTGTGTGAGTGAGTGAGTGAGTGAGTGAGTGAGTGAGTGAGTGAGTGAGTGAGTGCGTGTGTATATGTGCCAGTGAATGTGTGTGTGTGATGACTGGTCGGAAAGCAACATGTTTCTTGTCCACGACATGACAAGATTTTAGGAGTCAAAATCGCGTAATCTGACACAGTGACTATCGTAACAGACAAAAAAATTGTGTAATCTGAACCAGGCATAAGCTGTTCTATATCCACTGTAAATCACGGCTTCGAGGGGCTTATTGCTTTATTAGGCGTCTGGCCTGTGTTTGGACGGCTATTAGAAGTCTTTTAAACATAAATTGCTTGCTGGGATGTTTGCTGGGGGTGTCGGCTCACCTGCGGGTCGTCCTGTCCCGTGATCAGGCTGATCTCCGGAGGCTTCGGCATCATGTATGTGGTCAGCTGCGTGACTAGATGAACCTGATGCGGATCCTGCCATGGTGTGACTCCGGCCTGGTGCACAAACACCATAGCGTACAGCGTGCCGTTCTTGCGTGTCTTCTTCGGCAAAGACACGTTAACTAACCTTAAAGAGACAGAAGTATAACTGTGAGAAAGCACATCTGGTCAGCAATAGTTGTCTAGAAAGCACACGAATGAAGCCCTACAGGACAGGAGTGCAGAATTACAGTGATATGATGAGTTACTAGAGTTCCTGTACCTCTCAAACGGGGTGTTCACATCAAACTCTTCCTCTCTGTGGATCAGACTGTGTCCTCCATCAGCATTCGGTCTCAGTGCAGTGTAGACGCTGAGCTGATGACACACACACAAAATATCACTGTAATTGCATATCTTCCTATTGTTTCCTGAAATATATTTTGTACTGTATAATGTTGATTATATATGTCTGCTAATGCGGGGGTTTTCAAACTGGAGTCCAGGGACGTGTTTGTGATTTATTTTTATTTTCATATCAATAAAATAAAATAAAATAAATAAATAGGATTGAAATAAAATAAATAAATAAAAATCAGATTAAAAGAAATTGAAATTGGATTAGAATAAAAATGAATTAGAAATACATAAAAAAATGTAAATAGATAAATATAAATTATATTTAAATAAATGTTTAAACTATAAAAATGTATTAATAAAAAAATACAAAAAAAATCAGATTAAAAGAAATAGATACATAGAAATTGGATTAGAATAAAATAAATTAGATTAAAATACATAAATATATAAAAAAAGATAAATACAAATTATATTTAAATATTTAAATACATTTTAAAAATTTTTTTTTTTTTTTTATTAATTAATAAAAAATAAATAAATACAATTTAGATGAAAAGAAACAGACAAAAAAGAAAAATTGAAAGAAAAGATAAATATATTAAAATACAAATAACACACTTAACATCTACATAAATAAAAATATAAATATAATAATTACCAATAGAAACTAAATATTTTCCAATGAATATTGTAGACATTTATAATATTAGTTTTTCACAGCATAACCTGGGTCTTTATACAAGAAACTATATCAATTAGATTTCTGAATATTGGCCCTCATATGAAGATGATCAGGGGTCTGTGGCATCTAAAAGATTGAAAACACCTTTCTCACATTTAATATTACTTAAACTAATATTTTATTTATGTTATACATTTATTAACAGTGCACATCGTTTGATATATACATATGTCCACCCTTAAAGACCTGCATAGGCCTGGATTCACATGAATTGTTTATAAGATAAGTTGATACAGCAGCAGCACACGAGAGTCTCACCTGCAGTCGAGGTTTGCCGGCCAGGTAAGGGGAGATACAGTTGTCCGCTTTGGGTTTCTCGCAGGGTTTAGTGTAAACGATCCCAAACATGACCCAGCATGTGTGCAGCACATACAGGAGGAAAACCCCCACGATCAGGCTCGTGAACGAGGCTTTAGGAAACATCATCGGTGCATCAATGACAGCACACGGCTTCAGTGGACAGACCTGAGCAGATGCTGCTGATCCACATGCTGTTTGGACGGGAAATAATGATGAAGAACAGGATTAGATCAGCTGTCAATCAGCCCTGGTGCACTGCCACTAACACACGTCACTCTAAACACACACATTATAACATCTGCAGTCTGTTATTCTGATGTTTGATTCGGTTTTCACTCCAGCATCCTCAGAAATCCCGTGTAAAGTCATCGGTGATTCCTCATGACGAAACGCACGCGTTTAATTCCTTTAATTTATCCCTCGATTCAATTTTGACGTGATGTTTCAATGAGCGCTCATTTCCGGGATTCACTTCCTGTTGCGGGTTGCCAGATTCGTCCAACTCAACTATTTAAATCGCAAATAATTTTACTCTTTTGACTATGGTTTTGACCAAACAAAAACAATGGAAGTTCGTTAAAACCTTTAAAAACTATTAATTACGACACTTTTTCTGAGGTCCATAATCCAGCCGCTGATATAAAGACTTTTAAATGTATTAGCATAATAAAAAATTAAATGAAAAATAATATTTAACCTCATTTTTATTCACACACTATATTATTTACAATTAAAGCTACATATAATTTATTTTTTATACGTGTATTCTATTATGTGTAAAGGTTGTGTTGATTTTGGGAGTGTAGTGGCAACACTTGCGTCGAGGATTCTGCTTCCGCTTCGCACAGGAAGTGATTCCTCTCATTGCTCCGGTAGCGTCCGACGCTTTTCTGTCGTTTTGCGCTATAATTTTTTCTCACTTCGGTGGAGGATTTTCACTCAAAGTCCACCGCCAGCATGAAACTCGTCAGGTAATAAACTTCTATAGGTCTCATATAATCAATATTCACAAAGTATCTGCAGCGACATGCAATATAAGTTAATGGATGGCGTCAGATTTGATGTAGCTGCTGGTTAGCTGTTAGCTTCAACAGGCGGGAATGAATGAAAGTGTTTGTTTGAATGTCTCATTACTGCCGTGTTTTAAACGCAGCTGTGTGTTTAACTTACACTTCGTGGGTTTATCCCTGGATTTAGGAAATTATGCATTTGGGACATTAGTTTGTAGATGCTGGGCCTTAAATCTAACAAACGCAGCAACAAAAACAACCACTTTTAAATGCCTGTTACTTTTTACTACAGATGCAATCTGCAAAATACATATATTTTATGTTATTAGGCAAATGTTATACAATTATGTGTATAGGTTTAAACTAAGTACAATTTCGCAATCAAATTTCCTACAAAAATATAATTAAAAAATGAAGACTCTTTGTATGTAACGTTAGTGGATTTGATAATGCCTCAAATGTGATGTTTAATACTGTAAGATCTGTTGTTGTGATGAATATGTGCTTCAGTCTTTGTTTTTGATTGTAATCCCACAGGTTTTTGATGAAACTGAGCCATGAAACAGTCACCATTGAGCTGAAGAATGGCACACAGGTCCATGGCACCATTACAGGTAATTATGATTTAAAATAATGCTAAGTGGGACAAAATATGATTTTTTTTTTCTTTTTCTTTTTTTTTTACACTGGTCTCAAAGTATCTTCTTTAAGTTTGTGTTTAATAAGAAATCTTAAAGGGATAGTTCACCCAAAAATAAAAACTATCCCATAATTTGCTCATCCAAGGTGTATATGACTATCTTCTTTCAGCCGAACACAGTTATATTAAATGATATCCTGGCTCTTCCCAGCTTTGTAATGGGAGTGAATAGAGCCTGAGTTTTTGAATCTCCAAAAAGCACATCCATCCATCATAAAAGTAATCCATACGACTCCAGTGGGTTAATAAAGGCCTTCTGAAGCAAAGCCATTGTAAGACAAATATCCATATTTAAAACTTTATAAGCTATAATCATTGGCTGTACACACATTCATGAGAGTCAAGTTCTGGTGGAAGGGTGACCTCTGACACCACGTACAGTGTAGGTGTAGCGTAAGCTCAGGTGAGAATTGACAAACACAGAGGATGGAGCAAGACAAAACATCAGTCACAAATTCAAAGTCTAAAACAAGGTTTTTAATATAAGAGAAGAGGAGCTACGTCATACGTTGGGTCAAAGGTCACTCTTCCGCCGGGACTCGACTCTCAAACTCTGAATGCATGTACGGCTGTTGTGTAAGCCAGTGATTATAACTTATAAAGTTAGAAATATGGATATTTTTCTCACAAAACGCATCGCTTTGCTTCAGAAGGCCTTTATTAACCCACTGGAGTCGTATGGATTACTTTATGATGGATGCGCTTTTTTTGGAGCCTTAAAAACTCTGACTATTCAATGCGATTATAAAGCTGGGAAGAGCCAGGATACTATTTCATATAACTTTGATTGTGTTCGTCTGAACGAATAAAATCCTATACACCTAGGATGGCGTGAGGGTGAATTATGGGAGATTTTTGAGTGAACTATTCCTAAGTTGAACGATGACTTTATACTTTCTCTTTGAATCCTCTGAACAGGTGTGGATGTCAGTATGAACACTCACCTCAAAGCTGTGAAGATGACCCTGAAAAACAGAGAGCCCACTCAGCTGGAGTCCCTCAGTATCCGTGGCAACAACATCCGCTACTTCATCCTGCCCGACAGTCTTCCTCTGGACACGCTGCTGGTCGACATCGAGCCGAAAGTCAAGTCAAAGAAGAGAGAGGCTGGTGAGTTACGGAAATATCATCTAAACTGACTGACTTTGAAACTCAAGCATTGATTGATTGTCTGTGAAAATGTATAATTGTTTTCCTTCCCGTTCTTGCAGTTGCTGGCCGGGGTCGAGGAAGAGGACGGGGTCGTGGCCGAGGAAGAGGACGTGGCCGCGGCGGGCCGAGGAGATGAACATCTCAAGCCACTGTACATTAGTGCGCTTTGTACAGCATTTTTTTGTTCTTTATTTGGAGAATATTTTGATTCTGACTTGTTTGCATTTTGTACATTAAATTCATTTCTTTTGAAAGCTGTTTTTGAGTCTTTTGTTTAAGTGCTGACAGGGTCCGAAATTAACACCCGCCAAGCGCCAAATGCGGGTAGATTTTTCGTTTGGCGAGTATATCTCAAAAGGCTATTCGCCACAGTGGCGGGTGAATGTTCATACCAAAATAATAAAATTGTCAGCGCGCACGCGCTCTTCTGCCTCCTAAAACGAGCAGAGAGAGAGAGAGCGAGAGCGAGTGAGTGAGCCCCGGCCGCGCGCGCGCACTCACTATTCAGAGCGGACAAGCGTCAAGCTTCCCCGTACTTTTTGACAAGCGTCCTTGACAGGGCGCCCAGAGCTTCTTTGCAGCTCAAGTCGGCGGCGGTGTGTACGTACAGTTAACGCTCTATCTGTTGACGGTGCTGAGGAAAAAGGATATGTGAAGCTCCCGCCACTGGAAGAAGCGGTCGCCGCCCATTTGTGTCCTGCTCATCAAAGCCGTGCAGAGCGTCTTCAGCACTCGCGGATCGTGCATACTCCGCCGCTGGCCAGGCTGCTTCTGCTTTACACACCATGCATGGCCGGTCTTTTCTCGATAAAATTAGTTTTCTCATAGCGTTTGCAACGCAATACTCGTTCCCTTATCTCTCAGGGAACCGAGGTTACGTAAGTAACTTAGCCGAGTACGTTCTGCCTTCCCTTGCACATGAGTCAGGAAACAAAACTGACAAAAAAAAAATATATATATTTTTTTTTCACCCCATTGATAGTAGCCTAATATTTCATATATTTCTCTCATTTTGATCAATATATATATATAATTATTATTATTATTTTTTTTATTATACATTTCAAATTTTGCTCTGGACAATTTTTTATGTTTGTATTCAACATAATATGCTATTATCTCAATTAAAAGTACTGAAATGAATGTATGTGACAAAAAAAAGGGCTGTTTATTATTTTGGCCGGTAAAAAATATGCTTGGCTGGTGGATTTTTTCATCTACCAGTCCCCGTGGCAGGTGAGCCAAAAAGTTAATTTCGGACCCTGAGTGCTGAGCTGTTTGTGCTAATATAAGGCTGTGATGATTCTGGTTATTTTTCGACATTCTTCCCAAACTGCTTGATTTAACTTGTATAGTTGTGTACTGAAGAATGTTAATTTTTCATTAAAATATAATGGCCAGTGATGGGGTCTGATCATATTTTTTTTCAAAAAGTGAGTTTAAAAATTACCGAAATTAGATTTATTAAGTTTATTTAGTGTATTTGTTGAAGTTGTTACTGAAAACCTCTCCGTTCACCATCACGTATCCTGAGTATGCTGGTCATGGGAAATCAAAATACAAGGGATTTTTAATATACTTTCTATAGCTAAAACACATTTATGTTCATATTTCTGAGAATTGTGTAATTCAAAATATGTCTTTATATTTGTATAACATTTATTTGGCTTAATGTACCCCCAACATTTCCTAAACGGCGCTTTTACACCTTTTACTAGTTTTAATGCGAACGAGTGAGTGGGACTTTTATTTTGAAAACGATGGTCGTGACGCCGCAGCGGTCAGTTTTCCTGTTTAGCAAAGCGGGTTCATTTCAATGAGTCGATTCAAACCTTTTTGCGTTTTGTTGTTCAAAATGCTAATTGTTTGTTAATTATCATTAATTGTATTTTTTCCAAATACAGTGAACAAAATTGTTCGCATTTCCCACCTCAATATAATGTATCATTTTCTCCTTGTGAAAGATGCCGAGTCATTCATTCTAAAGAATCGACTCACGAGACCGATTCCACAGCGATGGTTATGAAAGTCCTCTTCAGGGTTTGTTTTTGAAGCGCTTGTTTTTATTTCTACCCGTAACATGTCTTTAACCACGGCGTTAGTGAATATGTCGTCCAGGGGTTGTTTCATGTATTTTGCTTATGGCAGTAATTTACTGAAAGAGAGACTGCAACTGAAAAACCCATCAGCTGTGTTTCACTCCGTCGGCAGGATACAGGTAAGTTAAACAAACACACTATTTGATAAATAATTACCTTATTATTCTGTTAATGAAAGGACACGAGCACATAGTACGACAAACGTATAGCCATTAGAAGTCTAATCTACCATAACGTTACATTTACCATTGTACCTGGTTACTAGTGGGTTAACTGCGATCAAATTGTGGATAAACTGCATTTGCACATTTTTCTATCCGTCATAGCACTGTACTGTTAGATTTATTTACATCGTTAGTTTTTATTTATTTATTTACATCTAGTTTTTATTTATTTATTTACATCTAGTTTTTATTTATTTTAATTTTAATATATATATATATATATATATATATTGTTTGTGTGTGTGTGTGTGTGTGTGTACATATATATACACTCACCTAAAGGATTATTAGGAACACCATACTAATACTGTGTTTGACCCCCTTTCGCCTTCAGAACTGCCTTAATTCTACATGGCATTGATTCGACAAGGTGCTGAAAGCATTCTTTAGAAATGTTGGCCCATATTGATAGGATAGCATCTTGCAGTTGATGGAGATTTGTGGGATGCACATCCAGGGCACGAAGCTCCCGTTCCACCACATCCCAAAGATGCTCTATTGGGTTGAGATCTGGTGACTGTGGGGGCCATTTTAGTACAGTGAACTCAATGTCATGTTCAAGAAACCAATTTGAAATGATTCGAGCTTTGTGACATGGTGCATTATCCTGCTGGAAGTAGCCATCAGAGGATGGGTACATGGTGGTCATAAAGGGATGGACATGGTCAGAAACAATGCTCAGGTAGGCCGTGGCATTTAAACGATGCCCAATTGGCACTAAGGGGCCTAAAGTGTGCCAAGAAAACATCCCCCACACCATTACACCACCACCACCAGCCTGCACAGTGGTAACAAGGCATGATGGATCCATTTTCTCATTCTGTTTACGCCAAATTCTGACTCTACCATCTGAATGTCTCAACAGAAATCGAGACTCATCAGACCAGGCAACATTTTTCCAGTCTTCAACTGTCCAATTTTGGTGAGCTCGTGCAAATTGTAGCCTCTTTTTCCTATTTGTAGTGGAGATGAGTGGTACCCGGTGGGGTCTTCTGCTGTTGTAGCCCATCCGCCTCAAGGTTGTGCGTGTTGTGGCTTCACAAATGCTTTGCTGCATACCTCGGTTGTAACGAGTGGTTATTTCAGTCAAAGTTGCTCTTCTATCAGCTTGAATCAGTCGGCCCATTCTCCTCTGACCTCTAGCATCAACAAGGCATTTTCGCCCACAGGACTGCCGCATACTGGATGTTTTTCCCTTTTCACACCATTCTTTGTAAACCCTAGAAATGGTTGTGCGTGAAAATCCCAGTAACTGAGCAGATTGTGAAATACTCAGACCGGCCCGTCTGGCACCAACAACCATGCCACGCTCAAAATTGCTAAAATCACCTTTCTTTCCCATTCTGACATTCAGTTTGGAGTTCAGGAGATTGTCTTGACCAGGACCACACCCCTAAATGCATTGAAGCAACTGCCATGTGATTGGTTGATTAGATAATTGCATTAATGAGAAATTGAACAGGTGTTCCTAATAATCCTTTAGGTGAGTGTATGTATGTATATCATTTTTTAAGTAGTTTTGTCTGTAAAACAAATGGCTCTTTAAACATACTGTAAATAAAGTAACAAAACAAAAAGTGCCATCATAATACATCCTCATCCACTGTGGTACTGTTTGAAGTACCTTAAAATACATTCTAGTTGTACACAAAAATGGTACACAAATATGTTAATCATACAGTACTGTGGTATATATCATTGTCTTGTAAGGCATGTACTGTGTCTCAGGACTACAGGCTGGATTTCGGTCTTTGGGGCGACTGCACGGACTGCTCTTGGCACGGTGGAGTCGCATCGATACAGGAGAGTGAAGGAGACGAGGTGTGGGGGGTCGTGTGGAGGATAGACGACCAAAACCTGCCCAGTTTAGACCGGTGAGATCACCTGCCATTGTGATGACTGCCAAAATCACTTGTATTTATGATCAGTATTGTATTGGATATTGCATCCTTTCCACAGAATAAGAACAAACTCAAATCAGTATTTTCTGTCAATTTATTTATTTTGTAAGGAGCTGTGTATCATGCTTGTTTACTGCATATTATCTCCTATATACATACAGTGGAAAAGATAACTGTTTAGTAGGGTACAATGGGGATACAGGCACACCTTAAGAAAAATGCACTTTTTAATAATCCAATAGTGTATGATAGCAGATAACATATATAGTTTTTTATTGAACATTGATGAGCAACAGATTTTGTGTGAAAATAAATAAAAGTGGTATGTTTTGTTTAAAAATCGTATAAATGTATGAAGTAGCAAGGTGGGCCTTTAACCCCGCACACGGGGTAAAACCAGCATTGGGCAAAATACACAAAGTTTTGATACAAAACTAAAGTAAAATGTTTTGAATAAGTTAATATTTGTATGAAGAATTTGAATTTCCCTGTTTTTTTGTAAAAAAAATAAATAAATAAAAAAAAAAAATAAGGAGAAGAAAAAGAAATTTGCACTTTTTGAACCATGCAGTTTATAAAATAAAAAAAAATTGCATGACTAAATTAGCCTCAACTGAATTCAGTGTGCGGTCAGCAATTTTCTTGTTTGTTTGCAAAGTACAGAAACAAAATTATAAAAGAAGTAAAGATTCTGAAAGCATTGAATGACATCCCATAATAATTTAAAATAGCTTTACAGTAGTAACAACAAATTATATTTTATTATAAGATATGATTAATATTACATTTTTAAATGATTGTTTTATTATAAATATGATGATTATCTCAAAGGTGGACACCCAACTTAATATATGATATTTACCATTTGAATCTAACCATGTCAACAAATGGAAAAGTCAGCCATATTATTGTGTTAATTATTGTGCCCTGACAGCAGGGGCGCCTTTTACCTCAAATAGCATACTTTTACATATTCTGTTATTGAAAAATGTTGGTTTATTTACATTGAACAAAACTGAAAAACATTAACTAGAACTTTTTTCTCAAAATATAGTCAAGAATTTTATAGATTTTAATATACTACATAAATCTACAACATTTAAAAAAAAAACATTAAGTATTAGATTAAATTAGCGCAGAATCAACTTTGCGTTGCTGTCCACAATCCCGTCAAGGATCGGACAAATTTTTGTGCCATCTAGTGGTTTGAAGAAGAATAAAGACAAATGCGTCTGTGCCTTTAGCTCTGCTGTACCCTACATAAAATAGTATACACACGCATGTGTTTCAGACAGGAACAGGTTCATGAAGGAGTGTACAGCCCATTAGAGGTCAAAGTAGAAACAAAAGATGGTCCGCTTCTCTGCCGGACGTACAAGATGAACAATTTCAGACCCTGTCCACCTTCACCACAGTATAAAAAGGTACATTTTACTGCCCATCATAAGCCTGACTGGCCAAAACAAATCATAACTGGATTATGTGCTTTAACTGGAGATTTAGATGTTCTCAATATACTTGTTTTAAAGGGGTCCTATTATGCTTTTTCACTTTTTCAACTTAAGTTAGTCTGTAATGTTACTGTTTGAAGATAATAAAAGATCTGTTAGGTTACAAAGCTCAAAGTCCACTCCAAAGGGAGATATTTTATTTAACAGAATCCATTTTACGGAGGAAAGCTTTCAGAACCTAATAGAGTACAATGCAGGCTACACACAAGCTTCTCTTGAAACGAAGCACTTTTGTCGGGACATTCTGTTGTTTTGTGGATCACAACTTGTAAGTTTGTCTTATTATTTCTAGTTGCGTTTTCTAACAGTTCCAATTAGGGCTGTCACGATGTTAGATTTTTCACACCATGGTTATTGTGGCCAAAAGAATTCACGATATCGATATATCGCGATATCTATAGAATCTATGTGGGGGTACTCAATCTATGGCAAATTTTTGTGAAGGAAGACAAGCATGTGAAGTTTATCTGGTTTCAAACTGAAGCCAAACACTGTCTGAAGGTTTCCTGAAGAACTGAAAAGCTCTTAAACCTGTTGTTGCACTGGCGCCAATAAAGTCATGCAGATAGCAGATTTGAATAAAAAAAATCAAGTACAAATACAAAGATAAGATGAGTAAAGAAAACGGGGTTCTTAATTTTAATAATCACCTTTTATTAAATATATGAACACAGAAACCCCCTGTTAACAGTTAATGTCACGTTTCCCATTCCATGATGACTAGTAAAATAATAGCCGCGTCGCGTCTATGACAACTCAAGGTATTGCACACCGGACACGCACTTTCTCAGTTTATGGCCAGCAATATCATTATGTTTAAGGACATTATGGAATTGAGATAATGTCTGTACTATGTTATGATTATACTGTACAATTAAAAACAATAGTTGCTGAGTCTGTGATCTGAACACTTTTTTCTGCGCTCTGTGTCGCAGCAGGATTTTGAACAAGGTCCTGAGCCGTTGCTGGGCGACGCGGACAGACGCCGAATAGAACCGCGCTGTGCTTCTCGTCCGGTGTGTGTACACTCATACAGAATGTGTTCGAATTTTAAAGACGTGGCGCTGCGCTTCTCGTCCGGTGTGTGTACACTCATACAGAATGTGTTTGAATTTTAAAGACGTGGCGCTGCGCTTCTCGTCCGGTGTGCGACCACCTCTAAGGTGCTGTTTTCTTTGAAGCCGAAGAACTCTGTTGTTAATACTGGCGAGCTCAGCTTACTTTTTTCGGGTGTGGACAGAGTGTTTCACTCTAGCGCGGACGAGCGCTGCGTCTAGAAAACGCCAATATCGCCAATACCGGTATATTGTATTGCTCTAAATTAACACGATGTCGATATTTCATGCTTTGAATATCACGATTATCGTCAATACCGGTATATTGCGACACCCCTAGTTCCAATATAAGTTTTATGTTTTATTTAGACCTGATCAGATGCTCGCAGTTATGGTAAGGGGCGTGACATTTCCAGAACGCGCTAAGTGGTGCCAGTAACAACACACTAGGCCAGCTAACCAATCACAACAAATCTCATATTTTAGAAGGAGGGGCTTCATCGAAACAGAAAAAAACAGCGCGTTCGGGCCAGACTGGGGAGAGAGGTGATAATGTTAAATATGTGAAAAATAATGTTGTTGTTTTTTTAACAATCAAGCATGAAAGCATATTCTAGTACACCCCAAAAACAAAATCAAGACTTCGCAAAGGGGCATAATATGACCCCTTTATGATTTTAGACCATTAACATCTGTGACTGTCGAGCTGCATGACTATCATGAAAAGTGTCAATGATGAATCTCTTATTCATATGAATGTTTATCTCGTCTCATTCTTCATCTAGGTTGTGTGTTTAGGGGCTCAACAGAACGGCTTGCCTCAAAACTACATACAGAAGCTTCTGGCACTGGAGACAAACAACTACAGCGGCACTTCCATACTGGACCAGATTACAGACATCGAGAAATGAGCTGCAGGAAATTGTGTACTTTTCTTTAATTATCAAGTCCGTTATTAATAAATGCACAGATTTTAACCAATGCATTGAATTGAAATATATTGTGATATGGTTTGAACAGAAGATACACATATTGTTTCAAACAATATTATTATGTAAAATGGGGAACCAGTATACATGTCAACAGGAATAAAAGGTTTCTCTGTTTGATTTTGAATCAAGATTGGATTATTGTGAAAATTGTGATGATCCCTGGGTTTGTGTCTGTTGATGGTGTTGAATGTGATGTGTCTGTAGTGGCTCTTTATTCACCATCAGCTGATCCAGAGAAGCTCAGACTAACATCTAAAACCTTAAAGTGAAACACAGACAGTCAAATGTGTGCAACATTAATACATGATCCACTTAAGAACAACTAAAACAAACTATGCACTACTATAGTGAGATAAAATAACCCTGTGATTCATGGTGTCAACTAGAGTAGATGGGATCTTTAAAAACCCTATTAACCATTCAGCATTGGACATTTAACTCTTATCCATTATAGTACTTACAATCCTCTGTCGCATTATTTTATTTATGATAATGAAAGTGGTGATACATATTTAAATTTATCTTTTTAAAATGCCAAATTCAGAATACTCTTACAATGCAGCATTTTGGGGGGAAAGACAGGGAATGGTTGTATTCTTGTTTTGAAATAAAATGAAACATAAAGAGATTTTTTTTCTTTTGTTTAATTGGGGTTGGAGCTGAACTCGGCAGGACAGTGGCCCCCCAGGTGCAGGATTGGATACCCCTGCACTAGTGGGTTAAAACTCAAACATGAAAATCTCCAAAATTGGTGTAATAAAAATCATTAACAACCAATTAAAATATGACCATTTTTAATCATCACTACTCACAGAAGCATCTTAAGTTCATATTTTGGATCATCCTTCAGATCAGACAGCAGCTTCAATCCTCTTTGACCTAGTTTATTTCCAGTCAGATCCAGTTCTCTCAGGTGTGAGGGGTTTGATCTCAGAGCTGAAGCCAGAGCAGCACAACCTTCATCTGTGACGCCACAATAACTCAACCTGTAGAGAACAATGACATTCTTCAATCTCTCAGTTCAGGATCTACAGGTCAGATATTAGCCTGGGATCAGGGGATTCTTTTAGGATTTGCAAAATTTGTCTCAGACAGCCAAATCGTGGCCAAAATCGCACAGTGTGCATCCGGCTTAAATGTGTGCTTAAGGGGGTAAATTTCTAGCCTGGAAATCCAGACCTAACTCTGAAAGATTGCTGGTCTGGCATCGACTAATGAAAATCGGCCAGCTCGAGGGGCAGCACCAAGCATGCATTTGAAAATCTCACTGCACGCAATTGGCTAACACTACGACCAATCACAACAATACACGGGGTGACATATCCAGAGCCCCATACGCTTAGCTACCAGTGGGGCTAACTGGTAGATTAGACTCTTGCCGTATCCGGTCGGCAAAACAGCAAAAACGTCCTTCTTGCAAAGGAACGATTCGAGCGCCGTCTTCTGTTCCTCTTTTAGATAAAAGGCCAAGTCTAACTCATTCATTGTACCGGCTAAAGCCGTTTCAAACTACTGGTGTTCATCCATAGCCATCTTGCAATGTTTACTAATGACTTCGACATCACAGTGCTGTCGTCATCTGTTTAGCTCGCCTCTGCCCCGCCATATTCAAACCATATTCAACAGCAAACTCACAAACCACATATGCTTGCAAAACAGCTTATTTTAACCTTCACCACATCTCTAAAAAAATAACGTGTTCTGTGTTCTGTCTAACGACTCACCTGTGTTTTGTGTGAGGCATCTTTTATACTAGGTACATTTGGGTAAAACGCTACAGATTATCCTACATCCTTGTCGGAACTATAACTATAAACAATTTGTAAGTATCAGTGTGTGTGGCTCTCAGATGATTTACCTCAGTATCTCCAGTTTACAGTCAGGGTCATTCAGTACAGCAGAGAGCAGATTCACTCCTGAATCTCCTAGTTTATTTCCAGTCAGATCCAGTTCTCTCAGGTGTGAGGGGTTTGAACTCAGAGCTGAAGTCAGAGCAGCACAACCTATATCTGTGACACCACAATAACTCAACCTGTAAAGAATAATAACACTCTTCAGTCTCAGTTCAGGGGATACAGCTCAGCAGGAACTTCACATTTAATTGTTTTATGTAAGTACCACAAAATTCTCAACACATAAATATAAAAAAATACTGAAAAACTTCTGTAAGATATGAATCAGAAAATATTGTACATGTTAGTTATTCTTTGTATATTCATATTTTTTGTTGACTTGACAGACTTCTATATAGCTGTGCAAGTTCCCTATCTGTTAGTCACTTCAACATTGTGTCGAAACGGACACTAGGTGTCACATTTGAGAGCCTAAAACAACTCTGATATTTATGAAAATGCTAATGAGAATTGGCGAGTGGAATTTGCATGTGCCACCCCCCCCCCGGACATATGGGTATAAAAGGATGCAGCGTGCTTCCACTCATTCAGATTTGTTCTTTAGAGCCAAATGGATGTCAGCAGACAGAAGCTCATTTCCATTCACCTTTGCTGGGAAATCTATAGCACACAGTTTGATCTGTTCACCTCCCAGGGATCCTCCCACAGTCTGATCTGAGTAGCTCTGTCTGTTCTGGGGGACAGTAGACATATGGAGTGTTGCGTCTCCTGGGCATTAGCCAATGGCGCATCTCTCTCACACGTCTGCAGAGCTGCAGGCTGGGCGACGCCTAATACCTTCGCGAGATTCAACAATCTCCAGGTCGAGCCAGTTTCGTCCTGTGTGTTGCTGCGGGCAACTGGCCAGGTGCTCCACTTGCACACTGTGGACGTCTCGAGCCGTTACAGTTTGATTGTTTGTGCCCAAGCTGTGCTCTGTTTTTCTCTCTCTTGGTCTCTCTTCAGTTCCCACCTGATGCCAATAATTAATGCCCTGCTGTGATTGGATGATGGGAGGGGAAGGAGAGTATTTCAACTGCAACCATCATCAATGCTGTGTTGGTGGTGGCTTGACTGTGTGCAACAGTTTGAGGTCTCATCTCCCAGACTTGATGTTGTGTTGAAGCAAGTAATTTGTGGTGTTGTGTATCTTTACCTCATTTGTGTTAAACCTATTGAAGTCGAGTTTCTCTCTTTTGTCTCTCTGTAATTACTATGATTGAGACTTAAAAGGCAGAAGTGAGTGTTAACTTCTATGATCAGTTTTGCTTTTGGTTTATTTGAAGTTTATTAGTTAATCATTTATTTCTTTATTTGTGGGGTTAGTAGGGAGGTGGGTGCCATTTTATATTGGAATTTAACTTTTTTTCCCGTTTATGTTAGCTGGGGGGTTAGCTTATTTTGCTGTACTTTTTTATTTTAGTTTATTTTAGTTCAGTTTAAGTAGTTTGGTTAATAAGGAGTTAGACTGATTATGTTTGTTGATTTGGCAATATCCCCTTCTGAATCTGATACCCCTCTCTTTCTTTTGCTTGATTTGTAAATAAAAACTACTTTCTTTTATAAAATATAATGTGTTTATTTTGGGGTTGTTGTAAAACAGTTCCATTTCCACAGTCCCACCATCCATTTTTGCTGTTGCTTTCCTCCCCTAGACCAATCAGGAAATTGTAACACACACAGCACCTTTCCCCTTCTGAGGTGATAACATGCGCTTTTATGTCCACGTGAATTCCCCAGACTGGCGAACCCTGGATGTTTCTTACTTTTCAACACCCTGCTGAATTCAGCAGAGGAATTCAACGCTAGGCCTAATACATGGGCTAGATGCTCCATATCTAGTGATTCCCCATGGTAATCCCATATGATGTATCATCCACGATAAGGTTTCCCTGTCGATAAACCAGGTGTCTTTCCCTAGGCAGGGCTCCATCTGTTACAAGACAGAAGGGACAGACACAAGGATGCAGGTAATGGAATGTTTATTTGAACAACCAGGTGAAAGATCGGCAGTGCAGATGAAGGACCGTGGGTGAGTAGAGATCCAGACGATTAAACTTGAATGAGACAGTTCGTATACTTGCAGATGGAGATCAGATGAAGATACACTGGAATAGCGGAGACTTCGAGCAACGAAGAAGACTCGGAGATAACACAAGGAAACTGGTAAGTAGATTAGCAGTCCTAGTAGTAAGAACAGCATTAGCGTCTTGATGCAAACGATACCGGACAAAGACTGAGAGTGAGGCTTAAATGCTAGAGGTGATTGCAGTACTGATGATGTGCAGGTGTGTGATCAGTACTCAGGAGAGGGAGTGCGCTGTGATTGTGTGAGGGTGGAGCCTGGCGTGGTTGTGACACCATCTCTGCTGCTAGTCGCTGCATCTATAGTAGTTCCTCCCTCTGTAGGTAGGACCTACCGCAGAGACTTCTTTCCATGTGTGGTACTTCCCAATTGGGAAGTATATGTGATGTATTTTCCACATGTGAACCTCCCTTAAGGCCAGGATGTGGTTCCCGTAGTGTTCTTTCTCCCACCTGATCTGGTCTGCGACAGCTGTAGATTTATTCTTTATAAAAACAAAACCAACAACCTAAAAGGTCACAGGGAAGTCCGGCTGAAGTGACCTAATCGCCAAGCTTAGGAGCATGTTTTGTTTCTGAGGCAGAAAAGCTAGTTCATGTATTCATGACTTATAGACTGGATTAATGCAATGCACTACTAGGTAGCTGTCCTACAATTTTTTCAAAAGTTACATATCGATAAGTCCCTAATAGGTTTAGCTTAGTTTGTATTTACTACAATCCTACAATTGATCACGGCCCTTAAGGTTACAAAACTCTAGACTTTTGGTAGTACTTTTTTTTTTTTTTTTACTGCTCGGGTCGGACTCTGGCTTATTTAGCTTCTCTCCTTTCATTGTGCCCATAATATATGTGCAGAGCACACGTCACATAGTGTGTATGAAATATTGTTATATTTATTATATTATAAATATTATACATCGCCTAAGCAACACAAACGCAATACGCACGCATTAACAGGTGACAGTTGGAGGGAGAAGTTGGATTATTTTTTCTTTATTAACATTATTTAAAATTAGCCAGTTGGCGAAGAGTTCTTCATTTTTGAACATTGTTCTTCAGTTACTTAAAAGCAAAGAAAGGTAGACCGTTTATTTACTTATTTTTGCGGTTGGATCCCGTAGCGCTATATTCTCTACTGCAGTGGTTCCCAATTCCAGTCCTCGTGACCCACTGCTCTGCACATTTTGTATGTCTCTCTTATCTGACACACTCAGTTCAGTTCATGGAGTCTCTCCTAATGAGCTGATGATCTGGTTCAGGTGTGTTAAATAAGGGAGACATACAAAATGTGCAGAGCAGTGGGTCACGAGGACTGGAATTGGGAACCACTGCTCTACTGCATGCTTATGCTTCTCTCTAATGGACAGTCTGTTCAATATTTGTGGGAATGATTGGGTATGATGTTCCAGGCCTATAATAAAAGTTTACATTTAAGTAGCGTGTGACGTGCGTGTTTGCGTGTAGCAGAGACTGCACGCATCAGAGAGCGCACCACAGAGAGAGCTTAAAGTGATACTGATGTTGGTCTCGGGTCGGGTCGGGTTCGGGCTGAAAAATTGCAGCCGTTGTCGGGCTGGGGCCGGGTAGGGCTTGAACACCACGGGCCAGGGCATTAGGGCTGGAGTTTTTGGCCCGTGCAGGGCTCTACTCTGTAATAGCCTTCCTGGTAATTTTCGGGGCTCAGACACACTATCCCAATTTAAATCTAGACTAAAGACACAACTCTTTAACTAAGCATTCACATAATTAATCTCATAACTTTGAACTCTAGTTATATCAGATCAAATGCACATTGTTATCTTTTGCTTGAAATTTGTTATAAACTGCAGCTACACTAATTATTTTCCATTTGCTTTCCTGTTTCTATCACAGGATACCCATCCCAATGTAACTGGAGATTACACCAGCTCCAGTTTGGATCCAGCTTCTTATGAAGATTTCAGATGACCCAGCACCTATGAAGAGATGACGCTAAATCCTGCGAGGACTTCAGATGATGCCAACTTTGAATCAACATATGGTGGTTTTCCACTGCATGGTACGGCTCGGTACGGCACGGCTTGGCTCGGTTTGCTTTTCCACTGCAGTTTAGTACCGCTTCAAAGTTGGTGGGGTAATAGACTGTCACTGATCATTATAGTTGCTGAAAAACTTTTTCATTCCTGGTCGTGTGCTCCTCAGCTACCAACGAGAGGAACTTCTGCACCTCGTCTACTGACCACGATTCAGTCATTTCTTTTTTCAAGTTTCTTTTTTCAGTTCAGTTCAGTTCAGTTCGAGTTTATTTATCCCTTAGGAAATTGGTTTTGCACAGGTGCTGCACATCACAAAAAAACACTCACATAACAAACACTCACATAATTAACACTCATGATTTACAGATTATTTAACATTAGAATAGCAGTTGGTATGAATGAGTTCTTAAACCTCCTTGTTCTCCCTCCCATTACTCTATATCTACGTCCTGATGGAAGAATAACAAACTCTTTGTGTAATGGGTGTGTTGGGCAATTGATTATCGCAAAGGCTTTTTTGACAACACGTCCTTTAAAAATGTCCTGGGGCAGTATCTGCTGAACTCCAATCACTTTCGAAGCAGTTTTTATCAGTTTGGTTATTCTGTTTCTGTTGGACAGGCTAATACAATCAAACCATACAATGTCACAATAAGAAATTACGGATTCAATAAAACTCCGATAAAACAGTGTCATTAATACTGAGCGTACTTTAAAAGAGTTCATTTTTCTTAAGAAAAACATACGCTGCTGAACCTTTTTACAAATGGCGTCTGTGTTAGCATTAAAATTTAATTTATTATCAATAACTGTACCCAGATAACGATATTCATCCACAAACTCAATAGCTCTTCCATTTATGACAGTAGGAGAGACTGAAATAGCAGATTTTCCAAAATCTATGATCATGTCTTTGGTCTTTGATATATTTAGATTTAGGTTACATTTTGCACACCAGGAGACAAAGTCCTCCACCACTGGGCCATGAGATGTCTCCTCATTTACAAGAAGACTCACAATCACAGTATCATCCGCGAACTTTAACATATACCTATTGTCAAATGTGCTCCTACAATCATTAGTATACAAAATGATTGTACACACCCTTGAGGCGAGCCAATAGAAGAACATAATTTGGAAGAAAGCAGACTGTTGACTCTCACACACTGGGTTCTATTTGATAAAAAATTCACGATCCACCCTACTAGATTAAGATCAAGGTTAAATAATCAAACTAATTTTTCGGCTAATACATGTGGCTTGATTGTGTTGAATGCAGATGAGAAATCAATAAAAGCTAGCCGTGCCCTTGTTTTTGGAGTCTCAAGATGTTGGGCTACTAAATGTACAAGAGTGGTTATGGCATCCTCAACCCCCCTCCCTGCTCTGTACGCAAACTGGAGAGGATCTAAATTATCTTCTACATACTTCAATATCTCTATTCTCACAATTTTTTCCATTAGAATTTTTCCATTTTCCATTTTTCAAGCAAGTCGTCTAAAAAATTGTGCGAACAAATAAAACAAATAATAGTCAGCTGTTGCTCTCTGACCAATCAGTGATCTGTGGTGTTTTCACGTCACATTTTAGTATCGGTACGGCACGCTTGGAACCTCAACAGAGGTGGTGCCATTTAAAGCGAGTCGAAGGGAGCCGTACCATGCAGTTGGAAAAGCGCCACAAAGCGAGCCGTACCAAGCCGTACCGTACCATGCAGTGGAAAACCGCCAAAAGCGAGCCATACTGAACCGTACCATGCAGTGGAAAAGCGCCAATACACAACTGCCAAATTTTCCATATTTTCCATATACTGTAATCAATATGATCATAACATATAATCAATGTTTTAACATGCTCATTGCTTAACTGAATATACAATTTGGTGCTTTTCCACGCAAACACGCACGATTTGTACTATATTAAAACTGTACATTTCCGCCATATGGACATTACACAGTCACATCTGATAACAGAAAAACATTTTCTGTAAAGTTGTTTTGAAATGGTATGTATTATGAAAAGCATTGTACAAATAAATGTGAAATGAATATGAAAGGGTACACACAGAAATGATGTGGCCCGGTAGAAATTGGGGTTGGCACCACTGATTTAGTTGATATCCAGACTTGCAATAAGCAGCATAATGTACTGTTAAGCCCCGATCACACCTAACGCGTTTGTCAGGTTTGAAAATGCGAGGTGCACAGCACTTACCATCACACAGAACGAGCAGTACGCTGCGTTTTTTATGTTGCTAGGCAACCACTGAAACAGCTGTCCTGTCAGTCAAAGTAAACGTCAAATCAGCCTTTTATTAACTTTATTTACTTTCTGTTAACATTGTGGTAGTTACGGTTCGTGGGGTGGGCGATATAGCCTCAACATTATATCACGATATTCCAAGAATATTTGCGATGATGATATTTATGACGATATAGACGAAAATATTAGGGCTGGGTAAAAAATATTGATTTCTCGATTTTAATCGATTCTCATTTTTTACGAACCGACATCGATTCTTAAATCCCAAGTATCGATTATTCATCCTGTTTTCAGTTGATGAATGAATGTAACATGTAGCAATGTAGCATCCCAGCCATATCCAGACTCTTCGTCTCTAAAAGCCAATAATCATCTGGAACAGAGGAACCATGTTCAACAGCAAACTCATAAACCACATGTGTTTGTAAAACAGCTTATCACCTTCCCAACATCTCTAAGTAATAACGAGGCTCATCTCTGTTTTGTCTGAGGCAATTTTGCAACAGAGATTTGTCTCTTCTTTTTACACTTGGTACTTTTCCTGACCTGTGGGTAAAACTCATGTTTTAACCAAAACGCAGATGATCATACATCAATGTCAGAACTGCTACAACTATAAACTATCTGGTGTATCAGTGTGTGTGAGTCTCAGAGAGATGATTTACCTCAGTATCTCCAGTTTACAGTGAGGATCCTTCAGTACAGCAGAGAGCTGATTCACTCTTGACACTCTAGGTTTATTTCCAGTCAGATTCAGTTCTCTCAGGTGTGAGGGATTTGATCTCAGAGCCGAAGCCAGAGCAGCAAAACCTTTATCTGTGACACCACACTTAATCATCCTGTAGAAAACAATGACACACTTCAGTCTCTCAGTTCAGGATATACAGCTCCGATAAGCAGGAATTTCAGTGAGACTCAATTCACAACATGATTAACAGGTCCAGTCTAAGATGAGACCAGCTTATACATGGTGCTTGAGGAGGTTTATTTTAATATCATTATATATTCGATCTTTACATTTTTATGAGTACCACAAAATCCTCAACACATATGCACGTTTATTATTATCTTTTTTATTGACCATTGATTCTTATATTACTGTAATTGTGGAAAATTGTGTTTAATCTGCCCTATATTAATTTTTCTTGTTTTCTATTAAAAATAACAGAACATGAATCTATCAATTTGCCACTTCTATAATTCAAAGGGACATCAAAAACCACAAATCAATTTACTCTACAATCAGCTGCTGGGTCATTATTTAATATAACAAATTTACTCCACACGATGTAACTCCCATTTCTGTCTCAGTCATTCACTCTGATAAGCAGTTTAAATTGGTTCATTGACATAGTGTCACGGACAGTGGCAAATCAAGTTGAAACAGGATCTAATCGCAGCAGTCTTCAGTTTATTTTAACAAAACTCAACATTACGCAACATTAACAGGCAGCTGAACAGAACAAAATACAGGGCTTAAATACACAGGGCAAACAAAGGAGCTAATGAGATAATTAACTAGACACACCTGAACAGAATACTCAATCAATTAGTAACCAAGGAAACAAACAGGCAGGGAATGGAGGAGAACAGAAACACTTAACAGCAAAACACTAGAACAGAACAGGAAAGCTAAATCAAACACGATTCAAAACCGTGAAAAAATGTTGCCACTGGACTGTAAAAAAATATATTTTCATAATTTATCACAAGTTTTCACAAATCTTTTGCCAAAACAGCTTAGTTGTTGATAATGTTATTCAGATAACATAATATTTTAAGTTTTTGTTGAATAAACTAATCACTTTTTTTGTATCAACTCAACAAAAAAAAGTTAAGACAACCAGGCTAGGCTACTTTAAGTTAAACTAACAAATCATTTTTACAGTGTGATTGTGTCTTTAATAATTTCTGTGCATGATGTTAAAGTCCCCATGTGGTGAAAATTAAGCTTTTAATGTTGTTTATATGTCTATGTAGTGTTTTTAATATGATTTAAGACCAACCATGTGCAACACCATTGCTGCGTATTTTCTCCTTAAAACTGCAGTGAGCCAAAGACAGTCTCAAAAATGTAGAACATTTTTTAGAAAAGGGGCCTAGTGACGACCCTGGTACCGGCAGCATGAGAGAAGTGCTGATATGCAAGAAAAAGTGAGTGTACACTACAGCTTAAAATATAGAAGTGCTGCTACTGTGTATCAGTGCGTACCGGTCCACTTCGAGAACAAAACACCTTATTATCACCTTCACAACATCTATAGATTATCCTACATCCTTGTCGGAGCTATAACCATAAACTATTATGTTAAACTATTTGTGAGTATCAGTGTGTGTGACTTACCTCAGTTTCTCCAGTTTACAGTGAGGATCTTTCAGTACATCAGAGAGCAGATTCACTCCTGAGTCTCCTAGTTTATTTCCAGACAGATTCAGGTCTCTCAGGTGTGAGGGGTTTGATCTCAGAGCTGAGGCCAGAGCAACACAACCCTCATCTGTGATTCCACAATCCCACAACCTGTAGAGATTAAAAACATGCATATGATGAAGATGAACTGACACTAGTTAAATTAATTTAGAAAATGTGTAAACTACAAATATAAGAGAGTAAATGATGAAAGAATTTTTGTGTGAACTATTACTTTAAAGGAACCGTATGTAAGATTGTGGCCAAAACTGGTACTGCAGTCACTTTCAAATTACTGTAGAGCGGTGTATCCCCCCTTTTTTATCTAACAGGGTTATTTGGGTATTTGACAGCTTGGAGTGAGAGAGGCTTGAAAATTCACAATGATTGTAATTTACTTTCTATTACAGTGAATATATATATATTTTTTTTTTTAATGGAACAAATAGGGGGTGGGGCCCCTTGGAGATAACTGGCTCCAGGGCCTTTGCCAGTGATAATCCACCCCTGCTGACAGTAATGGGATTTGGTGAAAATGTCCTCCTTTTGTTATTTTGATAAGAAAGAATGTGCTAAAAGTATAAATGTGATCATGTTTTATCAGTGAAGTGATTGTTGTCAGTGTGACTTACTGAACTGATCTGGATTCTTTAACCAACGGCAGCAGCTTCTGAAGAACTTCATCTGCTGTACTTTGTGCTCCAATGAATGGTTTTAGATTAAAAACATCCATATTCTGCTCTGATGTCAGCAACATATAAACCAGAGCTGACCACTGTGAAGATGAGAGTTTGTGTATTCCAGTTCTCAGATTATTTTGCATCTCCTGCATCAGTGAATCATCCCCCAGTTCATTCAGACAGTGGAACAGATTGATGGATCTCTCTGGAGAGCGATTCTTCCTGATCTTCTGCATGATGTACTGAACAGTTTCCTCTTTGTTGTAGGAGCAGCTTCCAGTCTGTGTCAGTAGTTCTCGTAAGAGAGTCTGATTGGACTCCAATGAGAGACCAAGAAGGAACCGTAGGAAAAGGTCCAGATGTCCATTCTTACTCTGTAAAGCCTCATCCACAGCTCTCTGATGCAGCTTAGACACTGACTTCATCCAGTTTACTTTAGAAAATAAACCTTGTTTGGTTTTGCCAAACACATTTCTGTTCTTCTTTGTACAGGAGATGTGAGCATATAGAGCTGCTAGATGTTCCTGGATGCTCAGATGAACAAAGCAGAAGACTTTCCCCATATACAAGCCCAACTCCTCTCTGAAGATCTGAGTGCACAATCCCGAGTAAACTGATGCTTCTGTCACATCAATGCCACACTCTCTCAGGTCTTCCTCATAGAAGATCAGGTTGCCTTTCACAAGCTGCTGGAAAGCCAGTTTCCCCAGTTTGAGAATCATGTCTTCTTCATCTTTCACTCTCTTCTCATAGTCCTTCTCATGTTTGATGTTGGTCTGAATGATCAGGAAGTGTGTGTACATCTGAGTGAGAGTCTTGGGAATCTCTCCTCTCTCTGATTTCCTCAACATCTCCTCTAGGACAGTGGCTGAGATCCAGCAGAACACTGGTATGTGGCACATGATGTGGAGGCTCCTCGAGGACTTCAGGTGTGTGATGACTGTATTGGCCAGACTCTGATCACTGATTCTCTTCCTGAAGTATTCCTCCTTCTGTGTGTCACTGAAGCCTCGTACCTCTGTCACTCGATGGACACACTCAGAGGGGACGAGATCGGCTGCTGCTGGTCTGGAGGTGATCCAGATGAGAGCAGAGGGAAGCAGATTCCCCTCAATGAGGTTCACCAGCAGCTCGTCCACTAAGGCTGATTCAGATATATTACACAGTTTCACTTCGCTCTTAAAGTTCAGAGACAGACGACACTCATCCAGACCATCAAAGATGAACAACACTTTATATTCATCACTGGATATTTCCATTTCTGTTGTTTCAGGGAAAAACACATGAAGAAGATCTGAAAGACTGCGTATTTTGTCCTTCATCAAGTTGAGCTCTCTGAAAGGAAGTGGAAATATGAGCTGGACGTCCTGATTCTCTTTCTCTTCAGCCCAGTCCACTATGAACTTCTGCACAGAGACTGTTTTCCCAATGCCAGCAACTCCCTTTGTCAGCACAGTTCTGATGGGTTTGTCTTGTCCAGGTAAAGGTCTAAAGATGTCACTGCATTTGATCGGTGTGTCCTCTGTTTCTGCTCTCCTGGATTGAATCTCAATCTGTCTCACCTCATGCTCTTTATTGATCTCTCCACTTTCACTCTCTGTGATGTAGAGCTCTGTGTAGATCTCATTCAGGAGTGCTGGGTTTCGCTGCTTTGCTGTTCCTTCACACAGACACTGAAACTTCTTCAGCAGATTTGATTTGAATCTGCTCTGGGCCAGTCGAGAGCCATGACTGAAAGAATAAAATAATAGAAAAAAATTACAACAAATGAAAGAAAATGTGGTTGTAAAATAAATGAACACTGGTCAGTCAAATAATTACACAATATTACACAAGCAACAGTGTATCAATTTATAATTATAAATATAATTTATATATCAATATCAATTTCATGATTTGATTTGGTTTTCAATTTGACTATGAATTCATTTTGGAAATATTTTAGGTACATGGTAACACTTGTTTCATTTGTTAACATTAGTTAACTAGTAATAATGAACAAACTAAATGCAATACTTCTACAACGTTTATTTTAGTTAATTTCAGCATTTACTAATTTATTTTTAAGAGCAAATGTTGAAAAAATGTATAGCGGCACAATAAAAACAATCCAAAACTGCTTAAGGAGCTGAGTGCAGGAATAACTTCTATGAGATACCAATCCTTGCAGCTTGCATCTTATTTTATTTTGTACGGGTTTGCACGGTCAACACAATATGTGCTCCAGCAGCACTCACACCTATTCTTCCATACTAACACATACACACAACAGGTGTCTTAAACCCACTAAATTAATGACACTCCCCTTCTAGCATTGGTCACATGAATTTCACATTACTGTGCTCCTACAGGATATTACCAGAATTGAAAAGGTATTAACTAAAGTTTCAAATTCAAGTTATATTTACTTTCTGTAAGATTGAAAATAATCAAAAGATATTTGAAAATGACCAAAGACATTTGCTTTACCTGTTACAAAGTTTTTACCCCAGTTTATTTTTATGTTTGTTCAATAAATATACTGTCATCAAAATTTTCATTTTAAAAATACAGAAACAAAATTATTTTAAAAACTAAAAGATTCTTGAGACTTTTGTCTCAAAATATATTTAATAATTTTAGCAATTCTCAATTGCTCCATAAATCTAAAACATTTTAAAAACATAAAATATTAGATCAAATTAGCACAGAATCAACTTTGCCGCGATCAAGTCAAGGATCAGCCAAATTTCCACGTCCATCATCAAAAGCGTTTATGAAAAAAAGTGCTGAGCTGAATTTGTGCATCTAGTGGTTTAAAAGAGAATAAAGTCAAATGCGCCTTTTACCCTGGTGTGACTTTAGACCTGTTGTAACCTATATAATTTAGATTTATTCTGTATAATATTAAATTAAATGTCTAATACTTCCATTTAAGATGAGGCAGCTCAGAGTGTGCGGGAGAGCCCACTGAGCATCAGCCAAATCAGATGGTTAAACTGGCTGACAGTGAATGAATATGCTAGAGTGTGATAAGAAAGACAGACTGAGACATTAAATTATTTAATTGGAAGAGTAATTATAACAACATAAATTGATTTAGCTATATTAAATCTTAGCTATATTTAGCTATATTTAGCTATATTAGCTATATTCTCTATATTAAGATAATAATGCCTCAGAGTCAAAACTCTTTATAGTGCCTTTTTTGGTTTGGGCCACTGCACCTCAAAATGTCTGTGCACAGCCCTGAGTGGGTAGTAATATACTAGAAATGAACAGTTTTCTACCATCTTGCAGATAACGTTTCTTTAGTCATTTGGCAGTCCTGCAGCCTGAACCCCAGTAGGAAATCCACCCTTACAGATTCCAACATAATAATAATAATCAATTTTTTTATACAAACATTTAAATTGCTCATAAAACAGGTTTAATGAACCCACGCATATAAATTAAACTTCCTGATAAAGTTACCACTGGACAGATAACATATTAGGTCAGGTTAAAATACAACTATATTAGCCTGGATGCCAGCTGATTTTAGCCCCGCCCACATATTTTTTAGGTCGGGAAGTTCGGTCTGGACTTGATCCGTTGTGGAGCTATTATGCTCGAACCAGAGCTGTACGGACCAATCAAATTGTCAGGGCGGGCTTTATACGATGATGGACAGATGATCAACAGTAACGTAATCATCAACGTCACCAAAGAGCGCTTGGGTTTGAATTCCTTTACAATGATGACTGCCGCTGGAGAATTGAGATTTCACGAGTTCAAACTTACAAATAAGTCAGATAAAATAAATGCATATTTGGTGTGCTGTCTGAGGAGAGGGCTCCGGGCTCGATATTCGACGAGTATTTCTGTATTTTCAAAATACATAAAATTCTTTTTGCCAGTCAACCTCTTTATCAGGTAGCCTACTGATTTTGTGCATCAACTAGTTCAGACATTCACTAGCTCAGCATTGGATCAGCGATTTCTTTTGGAATAAGGTGAGAATGTCATGATCAATTCTACTTGTTGATTAAAGTTAAAATAGTGCATTATTCACTTCAGTTAACATGAAAGAATATAAGAGCACAGACAAGTGGGAAAATAGCGTTAGCCAATCAGTCTTGACCGGTTGTTGATTTTTATCAACTAGCTTGTCAAATGTGTTTAAAGCATTACTGCATGTTATGGCTGGGTGATATGACACTATATATTATAGTGATGATATAAAGTGTGAATTGATGGAACTTTTTCTAAATCGTTTACATAGATGGGCCTATGGGGTAGGCAAATTCATCCGTGCAGCTTTTAGTGGGTAGGAATTATTGGAATGTTGGAGTGGAAAAACAAACACTGATGATGAATGATACACCACAAAAATCTTCAGCTTTTACTTTTATTGTACATAAAAAATAATAATAAAAAAGGGGTAAATAGTGTCAAATGAATCTAAATTAATTCTAATTTTAAATTTTAGATACACTTTCTAATTTTAATAAACTTATAGAAACACATAAACTTTACATAAAATAAACATAAAATTACTTAAAAAGCATTGGACTACCTGCAAAAAAAAAAAAAGATTTTGAGATTTTGGTCATATAGCCCATCCATATGCTTTGCTAGATAGCAGAAAAGGTTCCCACAGTTTTACATATAGTATGAATTTTTTAATAGTGTTCACCACAAGTAATAGACTATATTGTAACCAGAAATAAGTATATAAATGGCTGCTATTTTGCATAAGTTTATTTGTAATTGCCAGAAAGAAAGAATGACAGAGAGTGCAGAGATGAGGTTAGGAATGAAAAGTCAGTAGGCCTATGTAGTTTCTTCAATCACTGTGACCTATACCTGCACTGAATGGCCAATTTCACATGTATTTTGTGTATTTTCAAAATACAAAATACTGTATTTGTATTTAAATACATTTTTTCACACAGTATTTTGTATTTGTATTTTAAATACATTTCCATGTATTTATGCCCATCTCTGGCTACAACTATATATAATATAGTGCACATATTTTAGCAAAATTATCCTCTCTAGTTCTCTTTTCTCTGGCTTACTAATAAACTATGATCACTGGATAACTTTCTTGATGTCAATGTAACATTACATAGTTCATAAGCTGACATCTTTCCATGGTTTAAGTGAGGAGTAATTGACAACGGTCCGTTGAATTATTAGAAAAATAATGCACACCTGTGGTGGTAATGCGGCCACGACGCAACGCGGAGTATCTAGATAGTTTCTTTATATCTATCTATAAATGTTGTACCTGAGATCAGTTGATGTTTGTCTTCCCTCAAATTCTATTATGTTGTTCATAGACTGGTCACTCTTCATGGACACACAGCTGGACTGCACTGGGTTTGATCTCTCACTGTGGAATCGGCTTTAAAATAGAGACAAAAGAATAGAGATAATAAAATAGAGACAAGAATTAAAATGGTTGATTTCACATGTAGATCATCCTTACATAAATTATCTATCTATCTATCTATCTATCTATCTATCTATCTATCTATCTATCTATCTATCTGTCTGTCTGTCTGTCTGTCTGTCTGTCTGTCTGTCTATCTATCTATCTATCTATCCATCCATCCATCCATCCATCCATCCATCCATCCATCCATCCATCCATCCATGTTGTACCTGAGATCAGTTGATGTGTGACTTTCCTTAAATTGTACTATGTTGTCCATAGAATGGTCACTCTTCATGGACACACAGCTGGACTCTGGTGAGTTTAATCTCTCACTGTAGAATCGGCTTTAAAATAGAGACAAAAGAATACAGGTAATAAAACAAGAATTAAAATGGTTGATTTCACATGTAGATCATCCTTACATAAATTATATATCTATCTATCCATCCATCCATCCATGTTGTACCTGAGATCAGTTGATGTGTGTCTTCCCTTAAATTGTACTATGTTGTCCATAGAATGGTCACTCTTCATGGACACACAGCTGGACTCCAGTGAGTTTGATCTTTGCCTACGGAAACAACATTAATAGAACAGAGACAAGAATTTTAGAGAATAATTTTTCATTTTACATGTAAATAAACCTCACGTAGAGTATCTATCTAGAAAGAAAGAAATGTTGAACCTCAGATCAGTTGATGTGTGTCTGCCCTTAAATGTTGTTGGCTTGTCCATAGGCTGGTCACTCTTCAGGGAAACACAACTGGACTCTGGTGAGTTTGATCTCTCACTGTGAAATGAAATTTAATAGAACAAAGATAATAGAATAGAGGCAAGAATTCATGTAGTTGATTACATGCACATAAACCTCACATGGAGAAAGGTTGAAAATTGTTAATTTGTTAATAAGGATAATGTTACCCAGTGTACAGAGACACTCTGGATCCTAGCTATATCAGCATAAGAATATGAGAAGGCCACTCAGAACACCTTAACCATTGCAAACAACCAGAACCACTCTGTTATGTGACATACAATGCAACATTTTCTATAACATAATGATCATATGAAGACTTTGATGTAGCCTATACCTGCATCCTGAAGAAGATTCTCCATCGCTGAATGTTTCTTTTTCCTCCATGATACGTCAAATCTTCATGGAGCTGCAGTCACACTGACATACAAAAACAATTTAAAATATTTTACGGAACAGTGAACAGTGTACCAAAACATTTATCTAAACAAAACGTGACAAACAGTTTTGGACTACAAAACATCATACCAAACTTCAACTTCAAGACAAGTTATTCATTATTTCTTCATTTTGTAGATGGAAAAAAGTGTATTATGAAGAAATATAAAAATAACATTGAAGTTTCAAATTGTCTTGCTATCCCTCTTTTGTTCCACTAAGTATGTTAGTGGTGAACGCATTACTTTAAAGTGACTGAGACAGAAGGTCTGACGTGATATTAATGTTTTTAAAACTTCTCACAAGGGCATGTGATCAAACGATAATACTAGTGCTAATATTTCTGAAACCCTGTAAAAATTGCTTTAAAAACTATGAATGTTTAGAAGACTTTTCACAACCTTAAAACCCCTATGGGGTAGCCTATTGTAACATCATCTTAATTACATCAATTATATCAAAGCGTGAGACTTTTCAGACTTTTACACAACTTTACAGAAGTGAACACATACTTGTTTTGGTTATCCAAATAGGCCTATAACCTACTTATTTTCTTTCCGCGTCTACGTTAAGGGTTTAGTATCGAGTCAGAAATACTGTTTCAGACAAACTGACAAACAAAAGTATTACATTTCTAATTACAATTTAAACTGTAACTTACTTTAATATTTTTCCCAAATTGTTTGCTGCTTAAAAAAGACTAAATGTATTGTATTTGTTTTAATTAAAATGCTTCAAATGAAAGTAATAAATGCAAGATAAGGGCTGTTTATTTATTTAAAATTATTTATTTTTATTTTCTGAAATTAAATATTTCAGTAAATTTGATGAACAAAATAAATGCATGTACAAAATTAAAACAGATGTTTGTTTCAACCCATCTCACCTGATGTTACCTTCACCCTGGCGAGGAAGGTTGTAGCTCTCTTTATACCTGACAATGTCACAGAATATATAATTTAGACTGAAATTACCTAAATTATGTCTACATTTAAGACATGAAGCAAAAAAAACAAAAAACATCAGATTACGTTTCAACACTCCCTATCTAAATATGTTCATTTAAAATTTTGTCGGTTACCTTATTGTTTTTAGAACATCGGGGTGATTAAATATAGGCTAATTGTCCCCAACAGATCTTTAAAATATAATTTATGTACCTATATGTCACAACAAAAAGCCAAATTTCTTTAAGAACTTCATGTTTACTTTTTCTTTTAAATACTTCAAGAAAGCAGTTCATGGTTACCTAAGTTAATGAGGAAGTAACTAATGCAGCTCACCTGACTAATGCTCACCTGTTTACCACAGGTTTCAAACATGTTAATGGTTTCCCATCGAGTGATTCCAACCATTGAAATTCCTGCATCGGCAACCAGATTTGTTTTTTAATATATACTATTAAAGACTTTTTTTCCGATTTAAAAAATCTTATTACGTCTTGGTGTAAAATGGCACACAGCAAAACTCAGAAAATTCTTTCACTTCTGGCAGCAAAAGTCGCCAAACCCGTTTGAAGAGAAATATCCAGCACATCCTCCAGTTCTTAAACACTTTGTTTATGAGAGAGAGAGACACTAGTTATCTCACTAGTTTTGATAATCCTTAATCATAAAGTAATGTTCAAGTAGGCCTATGTTTTATACTTTATGTAGAAAGTATACTAATGTCAATGTACTAAAATTATACTTGTAAGTGTAATATTTAAATACTGCTTGGGACTAAATTGGCCCACTTTTTTAGTATATAAAAACATACATTTAAGTGTACTATAAGTGTAACGGAAGTAAACTTTAAGTGCACAAGTTCACAACGTTTCTCATTTGTACTGCAAGGGCCTAATAGTAGTTTACTATTTAGCAGTAATTTTTTTTTGTTTATGAAAGTACACTTTGAAGTATACTCTCAGTAAACTACTAGTTTAATAGTTTTATACTGTATACTTGTAAGTTTTCTTTAAGTGAACATAACATGCTTATGGTTTACTATTTATATTGTGGCGCTGACACTGTTTAGGCTATTCTCTGTTATAAATACTAGTGCAAAATGCCCGTGCAAAATCAGTTTTTGTGTGTGTTTTTAGTAATTGTTGGTTTGGTGTGTTTGAGTGCTCATTGTTACAATTGTAACAATCTTACCTTAAATTATACGTTTATCTCTGTAAAGCTGCTTTGAAACAATCTAACTTGTTAAAAGCGCTATATAAATGAAGATGACTTGACTTGACTTGACAATTACACAGCTAAAGTTCAGTGACATTTTTATTTGTGCATGGTAGAAAGCACACAGTGAACTCTGAGAAAACGCTACGCTTGAGCTACTACAAATGATGCCCGTGAAAGAGACTGTAAACGCATTGAATAGGTTATGTTTAGTTGGTGAATAGCATAGGCTACTATTACACAGCAGCGATAACGTTAAATGAACACGCCGACCTTTTGGGACCTTAGCTTATTCACCGTATCCCCCAGAGTTAGATTAGTCCACACATACCCTTCTCATCTCCGTGCGTGAAGTAACTCTGTCTGACGCACCCACCGCTAGCCTAGCTTAGCACAAAGACTGGAGGTAAACGGCTACAGCTAGCATACTGCTCCCAATAAGTGACAAAATAACGCCAACATTTTCCTATTTACGTGTTGTGATTTGTATAGTCACAGCGTGTACAAATAACAAGGTCACATGAGACACAGCCATCTTCTCACTGTATACATACTGGGAACTATATTCTCAGAAGGCGAAGCACTGCTACTTCTGCGGAGTGATTAACTCCAACTCTGAGCGAACTCTCTGCTCCTCACCACCTGGCTTCTCAAGCGCTGCGAGCAAATCACTCCGCAGAAGTAGCAGTGCTTCGCCTCATCTCGACTCATGCGGGGTCCAGCTTAGCTTGCCGTAAATGCAGTGATGGACAGCTATCTTTGCTCGACAACTGGTGTTTGGATTTCATGTAATTTCTCATTGTGGTGATGATATTAAAACTCAGTTTAATTCATTAATTTGATCAAAAGTAATTCCATTTTCTATATCATTTTGTAAGATCATTTTCAAATAATTCCAAACTAATTCCAAGCGAGGAAGAAGACAACATTATGTGATCAAATACAAACAATTTGTTAACTTTACACACCCCACAGCGCCACCCAGTGCATTTAATTATAACTGTGAGTTAGTGCTTGGGATTTATCATGGATTTACTGCATTTACAGCCAGCAAAGCAACGTAGTAAAATTCGAATAGTATTTTATTTTTCGAATAATAATTACAGATCGAATATTCGAAAATTAATTAAAACTAATGTCTGTTTTTATTTTTTTATTATTTCAACCCAGCCAACCCGGCAAGGAAGGTTGTAGCTCTCTTTATACCTGACAATGTAACATAATATATCATTTAGACTGAAATTACATAGATTGTATCTAATTTTAAGACATAAAAAAAAAAAAATCAGATGTAAAAAAAAAAAAAAAAAAAAAAAAACCTTACAACACTCTAAATATCTAAATATGTTAACTTCTAATTTTGTATTTTGTTGGTAACCTTATGTTTTTTGTTTTTAGTACATTGGGATTATTAAATGTAGGCTAATTTTCCCCAACTGATCTTTAAAATGTAATTTATATATAGACATATGTCCAACAAAAAGCCAAGTTAATGAGGAAGTAACTCAAATGCAGCTCACCTGACTAATGCTCACTCACCTTGATTAAAATGTTACTGTTGTTTACCACAGGTTTCCAACATGTTCATGGTTTCCCATTGAGTGATTCCAACCACCGAAATTCCTGATCGTCAACCAGAACAAAAATCTTGAATATATACTATTAAAGACTTTTTTTCGATTTAAAGAATCTTCTTACGTCCTGGTGTAAAATGGCACACAGCAAAACTCTGAAAATTCTTTCACTTCTGGTAGCAAATGTTGCCAAACCCGTTTGAAGAGAAATTGCCAGCACACCCTCCAGTTCTTAAACACTTTGTGTATGAGAGAGAGAGACTAGTTACCTCACTAGTTTTGATTATCAATGTAAGATTGGAAAACTGGAAGAACTGGAAGAGAGGGCTACTCTCTGAGAAAACAAAGGAAATTAAAATTTGAACTCACTCTTGTGAAGTTAGCATCACCATTCGAGACGCGTCTCACCTCAGAATCATCCTAACATGTCTTTCCCACTTTTCCCACTCTCTCTCTTTCATGCTGAGATCACCTGAAATTCACCCAAAAATCGATATAGTTTAATGTGAATAATTATCATACAGTATTATACATGTTTAGTATCATTTGAAATGTCTCAGTGCGACTGGTACAAATGTCTCATTCCCAAAGAGGTAAACCAAAAGGTAATAAGTTATGAAGAGTTTTAGGGATAACTTGTACACAAAAGAGGGTGTGTCTTCCAGGCAAATGGCATTCTGTTTCCAAAAGGTGTAAACTCTGAATACAAATTCCCATTGTTAGCAGATGTTTCCATGTGAAAGAAGTTTTTGTCTATATAATGAAATGCAACAAGAGGCTCAGGGTGATTCTGTCACTCAGACCATAATGTTGAAGGACCTCAAGGACTTCAGCATTATGTATTTCCTAATGTCAAGGTTAGCATCTTCTCTCTTTATTACAGAGCATTTAATGTTTTGTATTGTGATAGAAATATTTTATGTAATGGGTATTTTCAACATTAAATGTACAGAGAAATGCAGACTGAGGATGCTCAGGTCAAAGGCCATATATACTTAACCAAAAAGTGCTTAACACAGCAGAACTAACAGTCATATGACTATCATTACAAACCAATCACCAGAACAAATCACAGTGAAGAAGACTTGAGTGACATTGATTTTTACTCAACTGTATGATATAAATGTACATGTATCTTTCTATTCAGGAGACTCACTTGGTTGTTGTGACCAGTGATCTCCCAGCCGTGAATAAAACTTCATTTCTTCAAAGAGCAACTTGGGAGTCGTGTCAGGTATGCTGCGCAGCTGAGAAACAGATCCTATACGCTCAAAAGAAAACAGCAGAACATCAAAGTGTGATTGAGGTAGTGATAGTAGCTTCATCAACGGGACGCCGTCACCTTACTTCAGGGAAGTATTGTAGCCCTATTGTATTTTTAACAACTGCAAGTTGTTTAAATTGTCCGTGGTAAAGAAGTCAGATTAAGTAGGTTGTATTCATATTAAGAATTTCCACGACAGTTTCTATTATCTTTGAACTGATTATGAAATTGGCATGATACATTTACCTGACATAATAAATTGTAAACATTTGATTTTATTCTAACGGACTCGGACATTATTTTCAGTAAAGAGTTAAAAAGAATAGTCACATTCGCTCTCATTTAATGTTGCACAGATATCATTAAAACCTTTTCATTTATGGAGTCAGATGAAATAACGAGTAAATACGAGTTAATACATGATGAAAAAATGTATTTCATTTAATCAAATTAATTTTCTACGAGGAAAGACAGTAACGCGCAAAAACTCTTACATTGGGCCGATTGTTAGTTGATGAAAATACAGTTTGAAGTAGGCTATGGGCCCTACTTCAAACTGTATTTTCATCAACTAACAATCGGCCCAATGTAAGATAAATGTAATAAGTAAGAGTATACTGTGTGGTCTGGTCTCTCCCATAGACAGTATAAGAAAGGGGTTTCTCTTATACTGGCGTGTTGGAAGAAGGGATGGCCAAATGAAGCCTCATGAAGCACTGAGGATTTCCCCTGAATGTTTCGGGAAAAGATTCGAAGCATCAATAGTGTCGAAAACAGCGGCATCTTGTGGCTGGTCAAATTGCAGCCATGTTTATGAGCAGCTGAGTGCGCAGCGCCGTTGTTTTATCCATTAAGTACAAATAAAAGCCTGACAACGCTAAATGTTCAGTTTTCTGATAGGCCTAATATAATTCACATATTAAAGTGTAGCAATAAAATAAATGTAACAAATATATTAATACTAATCATAAAAATACCAACAGAGTTGCTTGATGCAAGTATGTTGGTCTAATTATTTTATGGTTTCTATGCTGTTTATGTGTCAGAATATATGATCATGTAACATAGGCTAGGCTATAGGCTTATTTATATTTTGTTCAATGTTTTTAGTAAATGGACTTAAACTTCCAAAAACCTGTAGAGCAGGGTTCAAACATTCCGACACGCAAAGTGAAGCATTCATGTGACTGGAAAGAAGTGAGGCTTCGTTTATCGTTGATCACGTGTTTCTCTGAAAATAATACGCGCTCTGGCACGGAGCTTCATGAGAAATTGTGCTGCGTAGGCTACTCGATACGCGCTTTGTCGTGTCATTTCCCAAAACCTTTCTTTCATCTTTAAAGATGATAACTTTTCCAATTTATGATCAGTATCATATTGGATTTCACACCCCTTCCTTCCACAGAAAACAAACAAACTCAAATCAGTATTTCATGTCTATTTATTTATTTAGTAAATAGCTGTGTATCATGCTGATATACTGCACATTATCTCCTAAATACATACAGTGGAGAAGATAACTCTTGGTACTTTTGTTAAGATAAAATAGTATACTGATTAAAAAAAAGCCATGATATCTGCTTCCATCGTCTGCTTAATTAGATGAACAGGCAGAAGCAGATAGTAACCAATATATTGTGCATCCCTATTACACACTGTACAAAGCATCTATCTATGTTGGATATGTTTTACACAGGAACTAAAATATCTGCATTTAGGCATGCATTACGAATCGTCACATGTTTCAGACAGGAACAGGTTCATGAAGGAGTGTACAGCCCATTAGAGGTCAAAGTTGAAACAGAAGATGGTCCGCTTCTCTGCCGGACGTACAAGATGAACAATTTCAGACCCTGTCCACCTTCACCACAGTAAGGTACATTTTACTGCCATTAAAAATTCTCACTGACCAAACTAAGACAAATATTAGTATATATAAGTGTTTTAAAGTGTAACTTAACTGGAGATTTAGATGTTCTCAATATAGTTGTCTTTTTCTTGGTAACTGTATAGTTGCATACTGTAACTATCATAAAAAGTGTAATTGAAGAGTGTCTTATTCATATTGACTCTGTTTATCTCGTCTCATTCTTCATCAAGGTTGTGTGTTTAGGGGCTCAACAGAACGGCTTGCCTCAAAACTACATTCAGAAGCTTCAGGCACTGGAGACAAACAACTACAGCGGCACTTCCATACTGGACCAGATTACAGACATCGAGAAATGAGCTGCAGGAAATTATGTGTATTTTTACCTACTTATCAAGGTCATTAATAATAAATACACAGGTTTTAACCTTTGTGTTAGGTTGAAATCTATTGTTATATGGTTTGAACAGAAGATACACAGATTATTACAAACTACATTATTATGTAAAAAGAAATTTTGGATGGATTGTATAATTCTGTAAAGTTACACAAACACATCTGTGTGATGATCACAGTGGGTTTGTGTCTGTTGAATATGATGTGTCTGTAGTGGCTCTTTATTCACCATCAGATGATCCAGAGAAACTCAGACTCACATCTAAAACCTGTAGGTAAAACACAGTCAAATGTGTGACATTATTGCATCATCCACTTTACAACAACTATAACAAACTACATATCACTATTAGTGAAAGATAATAACCCAGTGATACACGGAATCAACTACAGTTGATAGATCTGTAAAAGCCATTTTAAACATTCAGCATTGGACCTTTGACTCTTATCCATAATAATACTCTTTGTGTCAGATTTTTTTTTATGATAACGAAAGTGCCAAGTGGTTATCAGACCTGCCAACCTGTACGCATTTTGCGTAGCGGATACGCATTTTGACTTCAAAGTACGCTAGTACGATTTGTCACTCTAAACTACGCAAAAACCTGGTGATGCCTCTGTGCACGCGCTGTCCTCAAATCAAGCTACAGCAAAAGAAGAAGAGTTCGGCCAATCATAGCGCTGGGTTACAGTTTTTCTCAATTGTTTACACACAAATACTGGTACTTGAGACATAATGACCACAACATGTAACTCATTCACCAACCCCCTGAACCAATTCTGCTAAACTACAAGCACAATTCCTGCTTTACACTCAAATTGCAGTTCTAAAACACACCTTTTTCAAAACACTACACACAATTCTCTGCTTTTGGCACAATTTTCATGCAGAAAATCTCTTGTTTTCACAAAGAACACACTTCCATTCAAATATGCACACTGACTCATCACATGGGCAAACACCCGTCACACAGTTTTACAATTAGCAATCAAAGCTTTAGCAATAAAAGGGCAACAGGTCAGCTCTTCAATGGAGCAATGGATGCCAACATTGGCATTTTTTACTGTAACTGTATACAGTCAATTCTTCTGTTGTTTTGTATGTAGACCACTGTATGTACAACTTTGTGTTGGTTGGGATGTGCGTTTTTTTGTGGGGAAAATGAAATATATTTGTTACCGTGTATTTGTGTGTTCTAAGTATAAAAACAATATTTTACAACACACTTATGTATGTACTGTCTGTAGTAGGGCTAAGTGTAACACTGAACCAAAAAAAAAGGCCTAAGTCATTATGATGAATGGAGAAGAAGTGTTTTACATTGATCATAGTGTTTTACACTGAGCACATCAGTGTTCAGCTGGTTCTTATAAATGTCTATTCATATGATGGTTTGTGTGTGTCATTTGAAAACAAAATACCATTTTGAGAAGAAATAACATTGTTTTGAATGTAAAGTTTCATTTTGCAGGAGAATTGAGGGGTTTTGCCCATTGTGTGTGTGTTTTTTTATTTGTGTGTAGAGTTCTGAGAATATGAGGCATGCTTTCAGAAAATGTGTGTAAACAATCGAGAAAAACTGTAATTCCCCAAATAGCAAGCGGGGATGATTGACAGATGACAGATGCGTAAGGCCTATCATTAAAAAGAGACTGAAAATCGACACGGCCGCCGTCTGACTGATGTCATAAGCGAGGACAGTAGCCTACAGTAGGCTACGGTACTTCTGACTCCTGAAGGTAAACGGCCTGGGGTCGATGTGGAAAGTTGATTGTTGAGTTAACTTAATCTTATGGGTTCGATGATCACACAGATCGCATGGATTATCTTAAAATACTCCGTTAAGTTATTCATGATCACTCAGAAAAGAGGAAGACATCATTCAGTCATGCAAATAATAAAATGCTCAAGTAATGCTGAACTATAAATCTTGAAATCGCTATGGCTTAGTGATTATGAAAGTGCTGTGATTTGTGGCTCAGCCTACTGATGAGCGCGAGTCTGGAGAAACAGGCGTTTATTTATTCATTCATTCTCACTGTTGAGAAACGTATGTGTTACGTTATTGTGTTAATTATAACTAAAGTAGCCTACCTAATTATGTTACATATTTATTTTGTATGAAAACTAGCGCGTTAGTTAGGCTACTTATGGATTAAAAAGTACCGTTGTGTATCAGTGCTGCGCGAGCTCTCTCACAAACACGGACGCGCGCACACAGAGAGAGAAGATCATTGTAAAATGAAAATTGACGGGCTAAGTTTAAATTTAGTTCTTGCTTAAATTTTGTTCTTTATTCGCTTTTTTCTGTCAAAAAGCATTTTGTATTATCCATCCCTGCTTTTAAAATTTGTTAAATGACGGACGATTTACTGTTAACACAGCACTCATTATAATGTCGGATTCGGAACTTATACTTTATATTATTTTTAGAATAAGTGATTCGTTATGCTATTATTGGACTCCTGTCTATTCATTGTCAACTGTTTTCTATAAATATGTTTGTATTGGCTAACATTTATTCAGCTAATGCGTGTCCTGTTTAAAATGTGCAATGTTCAAATGCAAAGACAGCACGTCACAAATAGAAGCTCTTTTCCCTGTGGTATTTAGTAGCATATTTGGATATTGGAAAATAATTTCGACTAAACTAGTCTAAATTAATTTTCTTAATTTAGACTAGTTGACCAGCACACATTATATGCAATGCAATTATATAATGCATGTGTGTCTTCGTCCAAACCGCCATAAACTCTGCTTAATATCAAAAATGATTAGCAACCAATTTATATATAACAGTTAATAATATATAACAAAAGTAACAACATTACTCACAAAAGCATATTCAGTTCATAATGTGGATCATCATTTAGAGCAGAGAGCAGATTCACTCCGGATGTTCCTAGTTTATTTCCAGTCAGTCTCAGTTCTCTCAGGTGTGAGGGGTTTGATCTCAGAGCTGAAGCCAGAGCAGCACAACCTTCATCTGTCACTCCACACTTACTCAACCTGTAGAGAACAATGACACTCTTCAGTCTCTCAGTTCAGGATCTACAGCTCAGATAAGCAGGAGCTTCACAATCGGAAAGAAAGATTTAATCCACGACACGATTAACAGATCCAATCTAGAAACCCACTTCTACATGGTGCTTCAGGAGGTTCATTTCAATATCATTAAAGTTTTAGAATCTTTGTTTTATGCAAGTATGCCAAAATCCTCAACACGACAGATTCCATACATTCAAATCAATGTTTCATATTCATTCATTTTTGTTTATTTTGATTCACAAATGTCAAAAATCGATTTTCAAAAAAAAAAAATTATATTAAAATTCCTAATACTAATAACCTAATATTGACGGAACGCAAAAGGCGGAACTCTGAAGCGTGGAAGTGCAGTGCCCGGACAGTCTGTGGCGTCCGCATAACAGAGACGCATGATGTCTGAGCGCGAAAACCGAACGGCACCCTCTTCTTTAAAAGCTAACATATGGAAAATTGGCATAATTTCATTGTGGCCTTTTTTATATTTTTGCATGAGAGCTGCTTTCTGTATTGTTTTGTTTTCACATCAATATGCTGTAAACCGATCTGTTATACGTACATTATTCGTAGGTTTACTGTAGGCTACTGCCCTTCACAGTCACAGTATCACAAGTTACATTTTGACTGTGCTTTCTGCAGATGTTCATTTGCTTTTTTTGTATAAGCTGTTTTTGATTGTGGTATACAGCAACAATTTCAAGTCATACTTCTTAGACTCTTTATTATTTATTTGTCTACAAGAGCAGCTTTGTATGTTACTAATTATTCAGAATATGCGCAAGTACACAAACAATTTTTTTTGTACAAGAGCTGCTGGTCCATAATTATATATTTTTGTATGAAAGCTGTTTGTGATTTTGCTACAGCAAAATGTTTATTTATTTTTTGTCTGAAGGATTATATTGTTCATTGCACATAACAGGAGGATGTTGGTTATAAGTCTCTTATATTTTTTTTAGAGATTCAGAATATGCTGAAGTTTGTATTCATTGGTTGCAAGTATGCTGCAAGTACAGGCACACATTTCTTTTCCTGTTGGTTCTTTGCAATGTTGGGACATATGCGGGCAAATTTAACCTTACAGTTGACTTGCCAAATCACCTCCATTTGTTTTACTAATAAAAGATATTGGAAGTAAATTCTTTATGGGTCATTATAATATATGATATATATATATATATATATATATATATATATATATGATCATATTATAATACCAATTCTATCATCTCTACACTGGTTACCTATTAAATTCCGTATCAATTACAAAGTATTGCTACTGACCTATAAAGCCCTAAATGGTTTAGCTCCAGTGTATTTAACGGATCTTCTATCGCCCTACAATCCATCGCGCTCTTTAAGATCACTAAATTCGAGGCTTCTGGTCATTCCTAGGATATCCAGAACCACTAAAGGAGGGAGGGCGTTTTCACATTTAGCTCCTAAACTCTGGAATAGTCTTCCTGATATTGCTCGAGGCTCAGACTCGCTGTCCCAGTTTAAAACTAGATTAAAGACGCATCTCTTTAGCCAAGCATTCACATAATACTTACCTTTTATACTACAGTTACGGATCGAATGCATTAATATTATGAACAGCAGCTATGCTAATTATTTCCCATCTGCTTTTCTGTTGTTATCTCGGGACGCTAGTAAATAGAGTTCGTCAGCTCCAGTTTGTATCCAGCCTCTCATGGAGACTTCAGATGCCCCAACACCCGTGAAGAGACGACTCGACGCCTGTGAAGAGACGACTCAACGCCAGCGATGTTATGCCCTAAATTAATACATGATTAACTAACTTTATTTTTCTATGTACATTTCTGAAATGCACTTTCTGTAAAGCTGCTTTGAAACAATATGTATTGTGAAAAGCGCTATACAAATAAATTTGAATTGAATTGAATTGAATATAAATACTTTGCTTTAAAAGTACCAAGTAGTCACACACAAAAAAAGATGCATCGATAATCATTTTAGCTTCTCATCGCAGCCCTCTGAATCGTAATCGAATTGAATCGTGAGGTGCCTAGAGATTCCCACCCCTAGTAAATAGCTGTGTAATAAGTGGGGTAATGCCCACTTTTCATCACCATGCAGATGATACACAACTCTATTATTACTTGATATCAGGATGGACAGAGAAATGCTATTCAGCCATATCTAGACTCCTCGGGCCCTATCTTGCACCCAGCGCAATTGACTTTGTACACGGACGCATGTCTCATTCCTATTTTGCACCCGCGCACAGCGGACTTTTCCCTCCACAGACGCACGTCGGTTAACTAAGAAATACACTTGTGCTCCCCGGGGCGGTTCAGCGCAAAGAGGAGGCGTGTTCCGGCGCAAACATTCCCTCATGCTATTTTGCAGGTTTAGAAAACAATGTGGCGCATTGTGCATGTTATTCATATGCTATTTTAAGGGCGCATGCTTGGCCTTAATCAATGTAGCGTGTGCACAACGCACATACACTTTGATTCTCTCATCTACACACAGACACAGCAGTTATCATTTTTGCAAATCATACATTATTACGATAGATAGATAGACAGTTTATTATAAAAGCATACATCTAGCTTACACATTTACCAAAATTATCATACGCCTGTTTAACCAAAGTTAATTTGGGTGTGTTTCTCCATCCCCAACGTCCCTGACGAGAACGTCGGTCTCCTCGGCTGTGAACCGCTCCTGTCGTGCGCCTGGCAAATCCGTCGTTAAAATAGGAATCCGCTTTAGAACAAGCGCGCCTGCTCTTAAAGGGAATGTGAGATGATGCTCTGATTGGTTTATTTCACGTTACGCCCAAACCACACCTATGAATAATGAAGCTACTTCAGACCAACCCCTTTTAGATTTGCGCCGGGCGCAAAAGTCATTTATCCCGCCGGGAAAATAGCAACAGCGCCCAAGACCCGCCCACAAAGTTACTTGAGCTTTGCGCTTGACACTTGCGTTTCAGATCGTTAAAATAGGGCCCCTCGTCTCTGAAGGTCAATAACCATCTGGAACTGAGGAACCATGTTCAACAGCAGACTCACAAACCACATGTGTTTGCAAAACACCTGATCAGCTTCACAACATCTCTAAGAAATTAAGAGACTCACCTGTTGTGTATGTGATATTTTTTGCAACAGGTATTTGTCTTTCCTTTACACTCAATATATGTGGATAAAACTCTACAGATGATCCTACATCCCTGTCAGAACTGATACAACTATAAAGTATTTGAGAATATTTCTTTGTGAGTATCAGTGAGTGTGTGACTCTCAGAGAGATGATTTACCTCAGTGTCTCCAGTTTACAGTGAGGATCTTTCAGTACATCAGAGAGCAGATTCACTCCTGATGTTCCTAGTTTATTCCATGACAGATCCAGTTGTCTCAGATGTGAGGAGTTTGATCTCAGAGCTGAAGCCAGAGCAGCACAACCTTCATCTGTCACTCCACACTTACTCAACCTGTAGAGAACAATGACACTCTTCAGTCTCTCAGTTCAGGATCTACAGTTTAGATAAGCAGGAGCTTCACAATCAGAAAGAAGGACTTAATCCACGGCACAATTAACAGGTCCAATCTAGAAACCCACTTCTACATGGTGCTTGAGGAGTTCATTTCAATATCATTAAAATTTTTGACTTTTTTTATTTGTTTTATGCGAGTATGACAAAATCCTCAAAACAACACATTACACACATTCAAATCAATGTTTCATGTCCAATTATTTTTTGTTTGGTAAGTAGTGGTGTAATAAGCAGGGTAATTCCCACTTTTCATCGGTATGCAAATTATAACTATTATTACTTAATATCAGGATGGACAGGGAAATGCTATTCAGCCATATCTAGACTCCTCGTCTCTGAAAGCCAATAACCATCTGGAACTGAGGAACCATGTTCAACAGGAAACTCACAAACCACATGTGTTTGCAGAACACCTGATGAGCTTCACAAAATCTCTAAGAAATGAAGAGACCTGTGTTGTTTGAAAAACATTTTTGTACCAGGTATTTGTTTTTTCATTTTTACACTCGATACATGTGGATAAAACTCTACAGATGATCCTACATCTCTGTCAGAACTGATACAACTATAAACTATATAGGAATATTTCATTGTGAGTATCAGTGAGTGTGTGACTCTCAGAGAGATGATTTACCTCAGTTTCTCCAGTTTACAGTGAGGATCTTTCAGTCCATCAGAGAGCAGATTCACTCCTGACACTCCTAGTTTATTTCCAGTCAGATCCAGTTCTCTCAGGTGTGAGGGGTTTGATCTCAGAGCTGAAGCCAGAGCAGCAAAACCTTCATTTGTGACTCCACAATTACTCAACCTGTAGATTAAAAAAACAAAAACAAAAAAAACATGCATGATGAACTAACACTTGTTTAAAATAATAATAATAAAAAAGTGAAACCTGCAAATATAAATAATTTGTAATCTTATTAAAAGTTTATGAATGACTAGCCGCAATGAAAAGAAATATTGTAGCCTAATACGTTACATTCTTAAAGTGAAGTCAATTCATTTTTTGTCAACTACTGGCGTATAGGCCTACAGAAACAGTCATAATCAAATAATCAAAAAGCTTTACTGGCATGATTGTCAGGTATTTAGAATGTTTAAAAAATATATATATATATATGGTGCTTCAAGTAGGCCTATTAAAATGGATAATACAGAATGTTAATAGTGTAAAGAGATGAATGAAATGAAGCAGGACCTTTAAAATGTTTAAATATGAACAAAAACATTACAGATAAGTCAATCAGTTTAAAACACTTTGGGATAAGACGAATATTTTTTTGTTTTTTGTTTTTTTTAGTGTACTGTACCTGTCAAAGATTGGGAAACATTACATTTTTATGTTTTTGAAAGGCTTCTTATGCTCATCAAGACTTCATTTACTTGATCAAAAATACAGTAAAAACAGTAACACTGGGAAATATCACAATTAAAAATAACTTATGAATAGATTGAAAACTGTAATTTATTCCTGTGATTAACGCAGAATTTTCAGCATCATTACTCCAGTCTTCAGTGTCACATGATCCTTCAGAAATCATTCTAATATGATGATTTGTTGCTTAAGAAACATTTATGATTATTATCAATGTTAAAAACAGTTGTGATGCTTCATATTTGTGTGAAGATGGTGACACTTTTTTCAGGATTCTGTGATGAACAAAGTTCAATGAACAGCATTTTTTTCTTTTTTTGTTGCATTTATTAAATGTATTAAAGCATTTATTTAAAGAGGGTTAGGGTTATCTAACCCTAGGTTTATCTAACCCTAACCCCTTCATTAAATAGAAAACTTTTGTAACATTATAAATGTCTTAACTGTCACTTTTAATCAATTTAATGGAACCTTAGGGTGTTCACATATCGCGTCTAAAAACGCGTGGAAGGCGCGGCTACACTGCTCTCTGCTTCTTTCTAAAGCGCGTGCGCTCCCGTGGCGTCTGTCGTTGCTATGCCACTATTACTTGCACTCTCCTCAATGACGAGGACGTTTCAGTAATGGATTTCCACCAGCGAAAAGCGCTTGCTTTTAGCTCTGCTCCAAAAAAATGTACGGAGAAGAGAAAAAAAAACCTAGTGTTTGGGTGCACCTCATCCTTCAAAAACGTAAAAATCATAGAGAATTTCACCAGCTTTCAATGTTGTTACAGAAAGGGTGAAGCTGATTGGTTGGTTCTTGTTCTCTTAGCAGCCATATCACCCTGTAGCCCAAGACTGGTTGCCCACTGAAGCTAAGAAGGGCTGAGCCTGGTTAGTACCTGGATGGGAGACCTCCTGGGAAAACTAGGTTGAAAAATATGGCTGCCGTCGCATCATCCAAGTGGATGTTGCACATTGGTGGTGGTTGAGGAGATTCCCCCCTTCTGTGTAAAGCGCTTTGAGGTCTCAGAAAAAGCGCTATATAAATGTAACGAATTAATTAATTATTGTCACATGACCTGCGGTGCGCTTGTGGCATTCTGAAAAGTTAAGACTTTTTCATCTCTCTGCGCCTGAAAAAATTAGGGCGTCGCTCCAATTATAAGATTACTACATTTGAAATAACGACCTTGAGCGTGTAAAAGTCGCAATATGTGAACTTAATGAATAAAAGTATTAATTTCTCACTTTTTTAATCTTACAACACATGTCTGAAAATGATATCATTGTGAAAATACAATTACAGATATGAATATATCAAGAATTTGAAATTTAATTCCTGATCTCAAGAATTGTATTTCTGCAAGTGATGTCATCATTGTTGATATCAAGAATTCACATTTGTGACCCTGGACCACAAAACCAGTCACATGGGGATACATCATACATCATATACATCATCTGAAAGCTAATATGATAAGCTAATAAATAAGCTTTCCATTGATGTATGGTTTGTTAGGATAGGACAATATTTATATTAGGACAACTATTGAAAATCTGGAATCTGAGGGTGCAAAAAAAATCAAAACATTGAGAAAATCGCCTTTAAAAGTTGTCCATTTATGTTTGTGATTGTGCTGCATTCACTCACAAAAATAAATGTTTTATATATATATTTTTACGGTAGGGAATTTATAAAATATGTTCATGGAACATGATCTTAATATCCTTATTTTTGGCATACATTTTTTTTTTATAATTTTGACCCATACAATGTATTGTTGGTTATTGCCACAAATATACCCGTGCGACTTGTGACTGGTTTTGTAATCCAGGGTCACATTTTTACTAGTGGAAATCTAATTTCTGATATCAAAACTAGCGTCTCGGTTACATATGGTAACCCTAGTTCCCTGAGGGAGGGAACGGAGACGTACGTCGTGACCAACAGACAGGAATCTCGCTAGAGAGGCCAATCTACTTCGAGTGAAACTAAACGAGCCAATGCATATTGGCGTGTAATCATTTGCATCAGCTGTGCAGCCTCACAGCGCGGGTATTTAACGAGCAGCTGGTGCGATTGCACTTCAGTTTTTTGCTGAGGAGCCGAGCCGGTGAGCTGGCTGCCCCGGCGGGTCGCAGCAGATGTGCTGACGGGACGTACGTCTCCGTTCCCTCCCTCAGGGAATGAGGGTTACCATATGTAACCGAGACGTTCCCTTATCGGTCGGTCACTCTCGACGTATGTCGTGACCGACAGATAGGAATCCCTACCAAAGCGCCACAGCTGCTGCACCCCATCCAGCGCCCTGAGCAAGCCTCTACACCTTCTTGCCTGGAAGGACGATAGGAGAGGGCTTACACAGAGCGTATCTGTCACTGTTGTTCCGTGATAACCCATACAGTGAGATTATTGGATAACACTGGGAAGCATGCCTGATCTGACGCTGCGGAAGCCACATTCTTAAAGAGAGTTATGTGGGAATATACATATAGACTAATCCGAGGGTTGTACTGTATATGAATAGTGGGTGACTTAGCCCAAGGGAAAGACACAAGCTTCCGTTTAGGAGCAGCCGTGGAGAATATACACATATGGGATCCCCGTGGGGTCACACATATGGGACTCAGCCTAGACCCGGTTCTCAAGGATTCAGCAGATAAAGGCCTGGCACCTATCCAGTGGGCCATTCTCTGCTTGGAGACAGCCTTTCCCTTCTGCTGGCCTCCGTAACAGACAAAGAGTTGGTCTGAGGTCCTGACGCTTTGAGTTCTGTCCACGTACATATGCAGAGCGCGAACGGGACAGAGCAAAGCCAGGGTTGGGTCTGCCTCCTCCAGGGGCAGCGCTTGCAGGTTCACTACCTGGTCCCTGAAGGGAGTGGTAGGAACCTTGGGCACATAGCCAGGCCGGGGTCTAAGTACAACATGGTTGTCACCCGGCCCGAACTCTAGGCACGATTCGTCGACCGAAAAATGCTTGCAGGTCCCCTACCCTCTTGATCGAGGCCAGTGCAACCAGCAGCAAAGTCTTCAAGGAGAGAAGCTTTAAGTCTGCTGACTGCAAAGGCTCAAAGGGAGCATCCTAAAGTGCTCAAAGCACCAGGTCCCAAGAGGGTATGGAGGGGGGACGAGGACAGGGCTGGATTGGGACAGAAAATCGGCCCTGGCATTTTGGCCCAGACTGGCCCACTACATATGATCATAAACACCACCCATCTTTGCACGCCTTTGAATATGTTTTTGTTCAACTCATATTCATTAAAACCACTAATGCCATGTAATGAGTTAGTATAAACGAGTGAGAGTTAACAGATGAAATAAGTACAAAATTGTAATTTATTAATACAGTCGAACTATACTCCACAGTGGTGAATCCAAAAAACAAGCTATAAGCTGCATTGGCATAGCAATACCAGTGTTTCTCACAGGAATTTTGGTAAAACTGTGGTGGGTGGACCTCTAGGGGGGTTTGGGGGCATGGTCCCCCTAAGAATTTGTTTTGCATTTTAATGTTAAATTCATCAATCTGGTGCAGTTTGAGGGTTCAAAATTAAAAGCTCCAACCCATATTCAGTGTGCAAGTATAACAAAGAAAAAAACCTCTTTTAGTAACAGTGTCTGTCTATATTACACTACTACATAATAATAGTTATAATATTAATCTCATGATAGTAGCCTAATATCCATATATTGTAAAAAAATAATGCACCGAAAAATAAAGAAAACTTTCATAATTAGTTTTGTACTAATTTCTATACTTGAAAGAGATAAGCACATGATCTTTTATTTTGACGGAAACTGCATCGAGCTTTTATTTTGGCGGAAAACATGGATACAAACGCGTCAAACTTCTAGTAAATTGCAGTAATCGTCAACTATGCAGATGTGGAAATAATCTGTAACTGGGTAATGGGTTCCTACACTCATAGCCAAAGTGTTTTGAAAGTAGTTCTGCTTACCGCGGACTCTACGTTACACTTTCTCATCTCTCTCCTGATCCTCCTCACTATCCTCATCATCAGCCACTGGAGCTGATGAAGGTCCTGCTGCTGCAGAAAACATATATATCTTGACACATTTTACAGCGTCTGCTTGAAGGGCCTGTATCTATTTTTCACACTATTTCTCTGCACATTCCTTGCGTTTCTTCTCCATCTCTCAGACTATTTTGACAGATACACACTTGACACTGCACGCTCACTCAAAGCCCAGAGGGGGAGGTGTTTAAAGATGTGATTGGGCCAGCCCAGTGTCAATCAAGAAAACAACCAATGGGCCGCTGATCTACGCGTTTCATGGGCCGGTCTGTCAGTGGAAAAAAAAACTAACGCTTACTTTTTTTTTGACCAATGCATTACACCGGCACTAACCCAGCGCCGTCAATTAAACAAAACAAAACGAATGGGCCGCCGATGTACGAGTTTTATGGGCCAAAAAAAAAAAAAGTATGAGATGTATCGGCCCAAAAGCACGTCGGCCCAATGGGCATTTGCCCGGTATGCCAGATTACCAGTCCAGCCCTGGACGAGGAGGATTTAATCGTCTCGCCCCCCTAAGGAACCTGACGACCAGGTCGCGCTTTCCTACTGTTTTCCCATCTAAGTGGTCATGATATGCTGAAATAGCGGCAGCATGTTACTTGGGAAACACTTTGCTCCAACCCTTGCTGCAAGAAAGAAAGCACTGACCCTATCGGATATCTTCGGGGGTCCTCGGCGCGAGAGGAACACCACTCGACGAACAGGTTCCATTTCAAGGCGTAGGCACATCTCGTAGATGGCGCTCATGCAGAAGTGATGGTGTTAAGTACCTCTGGGGGTAAGTCACCTAGAACCTCTGCGTCCCATCCAGGGACCAGACATGGGAGTTTCCAGAGGTCCGGACGCGGGTGCCATAAGGTGCCCTGTCTCTGAGTCAGAAGGTCCTTCCTCAGAGGAATGGGCCAGGGAGGAACTGTCACGAGGAGCATAAGTTCTGGGAACCAGGTCCGGGTGGGCCAATAGGGAGCCACCAGAAGGACCTACTCCTCATCTTTCCTGACTTTGCACAGTGTCTGTGCAAGTAGGCTCACTGGGGGAAACGCATATTTGCGAAGGCCCCGGGGCCAGCTGTGTGCCAGTGCGTCCGTGCCGAGTGTTCCCTCGGTCAGGGAGTAAAACAGCTGGCAGTGGGAGGTCTCTGAGGAGGCAAACAGGTCTACCTGAGACTCCCCGAACTCTCTCCAAATCAGCTGAACCACCTGAGGGTGGAGTCGCCATTCTCCCGGAAGCACAGCTTGTGATAGCTCGTCGGCCACATGGTTGAGCACACTGGGGACATACATGGCTCGAAGTGACCTCAGATGCTTCTGACTCCAGAGGAGGAGATGGCGGGTGAGTTGCGACATGCGACGGGAGCGTAGACCACCTTGTCTTGATGTACACAACGGTTGCAGTGTTGTCCGTACGGACGAGCACGTCTCTGCCCTGATGCGGCCTTTTTAAGCGGCTCAGAGCGAGACGTACTGCAAGCAACTTGAGGCAGTTGATGTGCCAATGCAGTTGGGGGCCCGTCCACACCCCTGACACTTTGTACGTGGCACCTCAGCCGGTGGCAGAGGAATCTGTGAATACCACAGCATGCCTGGACACCTGTTCCAAGGGGACTCCTGCCCGGAGGAACGAGGGGTCTGACCACGGACTGAAGGTCTGGCGGCACTCCGGTGTGATTGCCACCCGGTGAGTGCCGTGATGCCACGCCCATCTCGGGACTCGGCTGAGAAGCCAGTGCGGAAGCGGTCTCATATGGAGCAGTCCAAGCGGGGTTACCGCTGCTGCTGCTGCCATATGCCCCAGGAGCCTATGAAAGAATTTCAGTGGGACCGCCGTCCTGCCTTTGAATGTGTTCAAGCAGTTCAACACCAGCTGAGCGCGCTGCTCTGTGAGGCTCGCTGTCTGAGCAACCGAATCCAACTCCATACAGAGAAAAGAGATCCTCTGCACAGGGGCGAGTTTGCTCTTTTCTCCAGTTGACCTGAAGGCCCAGCTGGCTGAGGTGCCTGAGCACAAGGTCCCTGTGTTCGCATAACTGATCTTGAGAGTGTGCCAGTATGAGGTGTCATCCTCCTGCAGCGGACACAGTAGAGCAGGCTGTGCCGGAGCGTTATTTTTTGCAGGGGATGACACCCTTGGCGACGAGTAGACTGAGGGGCGGCCCACGAGGCACTCTGGTGGTATGTCGTGGGAAGCGCTTCAGTCTGAAGCAACTGCTGGGCCAATTCTCAACAGTGTCGCCGAAAAGGCCACCTTGTGAGATGGGAGCATCGAGAAAGCGTACTTTGACGACCTCTCGCACCTCTGCAAGGACAGCCAGGGGCGCTTCTGGACCACCAAGGTGGACATCGTCTGGTCGAGGGCCTACGCTGTGACTTGAACACGGTCAGTAGACAAGCGCAGCTCAACTCTGGCTCAGAACTACCCTCATGCAATAAGAGTGCCTTGGCCTCACATGCAGGGCAGAGGTGGCTCGCCAGAGGCACAGCCACCCCACCATCGAGGGTAGCGAGAGAGGTGAAAACTTATGCAGAATTAGGCCATGACTTCCTGTGTGGCCATTGCATAAAGATGTTGTTACCATGATAATACAACCTCATGGCCACGACATATCCTGTTCATCAATAGGCATGACAAAACTAAGGGCCTGTCCCAATACCCACACTTGCAGTCTTGGCCACTTTAGAGCACATGCATCCAGCAGGAAGTCAGTGTACAAGACTGAAGACTATCCCAGGTCTGATAAATGTCAAAGCTCAGTGCCCTTAATGCACACTAAATCCACACTGACTCTAATACCACTTCAGAGCAGTATTTGAGGCTAAGCGTATCTCATCTCTTCGATCGCATCACATTCAGAAACTGTGGTCTGAAATCGCAAAATGTTGAGAAAACTTTCCAGGTACTATATCTTATGCTGTTCTTTTGAATTCAAACCGCTTATCCTCCTTTAAATATATATATATATAGCTAAATCCTGAACAAAGAGCTTTCTTTACCTAATGAGTTTGTATGGGTATTTAACAGCAAAATATATTTCCTAGAAAAAAATTAATACAAAAGTGCCGTCTAAAAAAACATTCCAAAAGTTCACAAAGCAAAAAACTCCAGAGAATAAATTTCAGAGAATGGTTTGAATATTCACGATCACTGTAACTTCTACTTTCTATTACAGTTAATGTAAAAAAATAAATAAAAATGAAACAAATAGGGGGTGGGTCACTAGTTTGGATATAATTGGCCCTGGGGCCTTTGCCAGTGATAATCCGCCCCTGTTGCTAATAATGGGATTTGGTGAACATTTCCCACTTTTATTGATTTGGTAAGAAAGCACATCCTAAAATAAAAAAATGTGATCATGTTTTATCAGTGTGACTTACTGAACTGATCTGGATTCTTTAACCACCGGCAACAGCTTCTGGAGAACTTCATCTGCTGTATTTTGTGCTCCAATGAATGGTTTTAGATCAAACTCATCCATCTTCTGCCCTGATGTCAGCAACACATAAACCAGAGCTGACCACTGTGAAGAGGAGAGTTTGGTTCCTCCTATTTTTCCAGTTCTTAGATAATCTTGGATCTCCTGCATCAGAGAATCATCACCCAGTTCATTCAGACAGTGGAACAGATTGATGGATCTCTCTGGAGAGCGATTCTCCTTGATCTTCTGTTTGATGTACTGAACTGTTTTCTCTTTATTGTAGGAGCAGCTTCCAGTCTGTGTCAGTAGTTCTCGTAAGAGAGTCTGATTGGACTCCAATGAGAGACCCAGAAGGAAACGCAGGAAAAGGTCCAGATGTCCATTCTCACTCTGTAAAGCCTCATCCACAGCTGTGTGATGCAGACCAGATAATGGATTAAATGTCTTCCAGTACACATTTATGCAGTTGTTTGTAAAGGAGATGTGAGCATATAGAGCTGCTAGATGTTCCTGGATGCTCAGATGAACAAAGCAGAAGACTTTCCCCTGATTCAAGCCCAACTCCTCTCTGAAGATCTGAGTGCACAATCCTGAATACACTGATGCTTCTGCCACATCAATGCCACACTCGCTCAGGTCTTCCTCATAGAAGATCAGGTTGCCTTTCATAAGCTGCTGGAAAGCCAGTTTCCCCAGTTTGACAATCATGTCTTCATCTTTGACTTTCTTCTCATAGTCCTTCTCATGTTTGATGTTGGTTTGAATGGTCAGGAAGTGTGTGTACATTTGAGTGAGAGTCTTGGGAATCTTTCCTTTCCATGATTTCCTCAACATCTCCTTTAGAACAGTGGCTGAGATCCAGCAGAACACTGGGATGTGGCACATGATGTGGAGGCTCCTCGAGGACTTCAGATGTGTGATGATTGTATTGGCCAGACTCTGATCACTGATTCTCTTCCTGAAGTATTCCTCCTTCTGTGGCTCACTGAAGCCTCGTACCTCAGTCACTCGATGGACACACTCAGAGGGGACGAGATCGGCTGCTGCTGGTCTGGAGGTGATCCAGATGAGAGCAGAGGGAAGCAGATTTCCCACAATGAGGTTCATCAGCAGCTCGTCCACTGAGGCTGATTCAGATATATCACACAGTTTCTCTTCGCTCTTGAAGTTCAGAGACAGACGACACTCATCCAGACCATCAAAGATGAACAATACTTTATATTTATCACTGGATATTTCCATTTCTTCGGATTCAGGGAAAAAGCGATGAAGAAGATCTGAAAGACTGAGTTTTTTGTCCTTCATCAAGTTGAGCTCTCTGAAAGGAAGTGGAAATATGAGCTGGACGTCCTGATTCTCTTTCCCTTCAGCCCAGTCCAGGATGAACTTCTGCACAGAGACTGTTTTCCCAATGCCAGCGACTCCCTTTGTCAGCACAGTTCTGATGGGTTTGTCTTGTCCAGGTAAAGGTCTAAAGATGTCACTACATTTGATCGGTGTGTCCTCTGTTTCTGCTCTCCTGGATTGTGTCTCAATCTGTCTCACCTCATGCTCTTTATTGATCTCTCCACTTTCACTCTCTGTGATGTAGAGCTCTGTGTAGATCTCATTCAGGAGTGTTGGGTTTCCCTGCTTTGCTGTTCCTTCATAAAGACACTCAAACTTCTTCATCAGACTTGATTTCAATCTGCTTTGGGCCAGTCGAGAGCCATGACTGAAAGAATAAAATAATAGAAAAAAATGACAACAAATTAAAGAAAATGTGGTTGTAAAATAAATTAACACTGGTCAATCAAATAATTACACAATATTACACAAGCAACAGTGGTGTTTTCGTAATATCAGCATGGCTGTTATTTGATCATTTGCACAAGCTATTAGAGCTGCATTTATGAGCACTGATATCAATTTCATGATTCGATTCTCTTTTCAAATTGACTATGAATTCATTTTGGAAATATTTTAGGTACATGGTAACACTTGTTTCATTTGTTAACTAGTAATAATGAACAAACAATACTTATACAACTTTTATTTTAGTTAATTTCAGCATTGACTAATTTATTTTTAAGAACAAATGTTGAAAAAAAGGACACTATCTTTTGGTACATGTATAGCGGCACAATAAAAACAATCCAAAACTGTGCAGGAATAACTTCTGTGACACGCCAATCCTTGCAACTTGCATCTTATTTTATTTTGTACGGGTTTGCACGGTCAACAAAATATGTGCTCCAGCACTCACCCCAATTCTTCCATACTAACACATACACACTCAGGTGTCTTCACCCCACTAAATTAATGACACTACCCTTCTAGCATTGGTCACATTACATTGCTCCTACAGGATATTACCAGAATTTAAAAGGTATTAACAAAAGTTTAAAAGTTTTTTTCTGTAAGAAAACAATCAAAAGGTATTTGAAAATGAACAAAGACATTTGCTTTACCCGTTTCAACCCCCCTCTTTCTTACCCCAAGGACCATTTGTAATTCCTAAAGGCACAGAGGGGCTGATAGTGATCAAGGCCTGTAGGCCAAACTGTGTGTACATCAGGGGCCACTAACTGTCACACCTCAAATATGGCGGTGGAAGTTGTAATTATCGAATTGGTTAGTTTGAACGCCTCACATTTGGGTTTCAGTCTCAAGGTCAAGGAAGGTATAAAAGAAGATTGTAACTGTTGCTCTGTCTCTTTTTTTCTCGGTCTCTCTTTCCTTTGCCTCCTCTTTTCATTTTCTCTTACTCTCTGCACTCTCTCTCTCCCTCTCTTTCTATCTCTCAGGTAACATTTGACATATATATTTCCGTCGTTGGTATAAGTAGCAGTGGGTGGTAATATACAAGAAATTAACAGTTTTCTACCATCTTGCAGATAACGTTTCTTTAGTCATTCGGCAGTCCTGCAGCCTGAACCCCTGTAGGAAATCCACCCTTACAGATTACAACATAATAATAATTGCACATAAAGCAGGTTTAATGAACCCACACATATAAATTAAACTTGACCACAGGACAGATAACATATTAGGTCAGGTTAAAATACAACTATATATAATATAGTGCAAATATTTTAGCAAAATTATCCTCTCTAGTGTTCCTTTCCCTGGCTTACTAATAAACTATGATCATTGGATAACTTTCTTGATGTCAATGTAACATTACATTGTTCATAAGCTGACATCTTTCCATGGTTTAAGTAAGGAATAATTGACGATGGGCCGTTGAATTATTAGAAAAATAATGCACACCTGAGTTGGTAATGCGGCCATCTATCTAGATAGTTTCTATATATCTATCTAGAAATGTTGTACCTGAGATCAGTTGATGTGTGTCTTCCCTTTAATTCTATTATGTTGTCCATAGACTGGTCACTCTTCATGGACACACAGCTGGACTCCACTGGGTTTGATCTCTCACTGTGGAATGGACTTTAGCAGAATAGAGACAAAACAATAGAAATAATAAAATAGAAACAATAATTAAAATGGTTGATTTCACATGTAGATCATCCTTACATAAATTATCTATCTATCCATCCATCCATCCATCCATCTATCCATCCATCCATCCATAAATGTTGTACCTGAGATCAGTTGATGTGTGTCTTCCCTTAAATTGTACTATGTTGTCCATAGACTGGTCACTCTTCATGGACACACAGCTGGACTGCACTGGGTTTGATCTCTCAATGTGGAATGGACTTTAGCAGAATAGAGACAAAACAATAGAAATAATAAAATAGAAACAATAATTAAAATGGTTGATTTCACATGTAGATCATCCTTACATAAATTATCTATCTATCCATCCATCCATCCATCCATAAATGTTGTACCTGAGATCAGTTGATGTGTGTCTTCCCTTAAATTGTACTATGTTGTCCATAGACTGGTCACTCTTCATGGACACACAGCTGGACTCTGGTGAGTTTGATCTTTGCCTACGGAAACAACATTAATAGAACCGTGACAAGAATTTTAGAGAGTCATTTTTCATTTTACATGCAAATAAACCTCACGTAGAGTATCTGTATCTATATAGAAAGAAATGTTGAACCTCAGATCAGTTGATGTGTGTTTTTCCTTAAATGTTGCTGGCTTGTCCATAGGCTGGTCACTCTTCAGGGAAACACAACTGGACTCTGGTGAGTTTGATCTCTCACTGTGATGAAATTTAATAGAACAAAGATAATAGAATAGAGACAAGAATTCATGTAATTGATTACATGCACATAAACCTCACACAGAGAAAGGTTGAAAATAGTTTTCATTGCACAAGTAGAATGTTACCCAGTGTACAGAGACACTCTGGATCCTCCTAACTATATCAGCATAAGAATATGAGAAGGCCACTCAGAACACCTTAACCATTGCAAACAACCAGAACACCTTAACCATTGCTAAAAACCAGAACTACTCCGGAACTACTCTGTTATGTGGCATACAATGCAACATTGTCTATAACATAATGATCATTTGAAGACTTTGATGTAGCCTATACCTGCATCCTAGAGAAGAATCTCCATCACTGAATGTTTCTTTTTCCTCCATGATTCGTTAAATCTTCATGGAGCTGCAGTCACACTGACATACAAAAACAATTTAAAATATTTTACAGAACAGTGAACAACAGTGTACCAAAACATTTATCTAAACAAAACGTGACAAACAGTTTTGGACTACAAAAATCATCATACCAAACTTCAACTTCAAGACAAGTTATTCATTATTTCTTCATTTTGTAGATGGAAAAAACTGTATTATGAATAAATATAAAAATAACACTTAAGTCTCAAATTGTCTTGCTATCCCTCTTTTGTTCCACTAAGTATGTTACTGGTGAACACATACTTTAAAGTGATTGAGACAGAAATGGTTAGGGCATGTAGCCCATACACAAAAGAAATATATGTAAATATATTTTAAAGTGTCAAAAATATATGTGGCATATATTCCAAATACATTGACGTTGTCCACTTATATTTATCATTTTGAAATATATTCTGAAATATAACAATAATATATGATGTTAAGTGTGAAATATATTTACATTTATAACATGTAATGTAAAATACAGTATGTGACAAAATATATGGTCATAAAATGTTTAGCTTGCTAAAGAAGGGTCGAAAATGTATTTTGATCATAGTAATTCCTCTACCTTTTCCCCAATACACAACAGTAGGCTACCATATTTCACTACTGTATTATGACACACAGCTATGATAAATACTGTACTTACATTTAAATGACTGCAATGTAAAATGACAGATAGTTGCTTTCCTAGGACTATTAGGCCAATAAAGCCATATTAGGTGGCACGTACCTAACACTAAGTGCAATTATTAGATTTATTGTTGTTTTATTGACATCTTTCCTGAAGTCATTTAAATATTGAAAATATGCACAATATTTATGATGCAAGTATAACAGTGACACTCCAACAGTGAAGTGCACTTAAACAATAGATAGAACTCAGTGTCTAACACTGCATACACACACTATTAAATAACTGTATTCAATTCTGTAAAAATAGGGGGAAAAAACTGCATTCTGTGTTGTTTCCTACATAAAATTGTCATTTTAGGTCATTAAAGTCAGTAAAGGGGCAGCCGTGGCCTACTGGTTAGGGCTTCGGGCTTGTAATCGAAGGGTTCCCGGTTTGATCCCTGACCAGTAGGAAAAATGTGGGTGGGTGAAGTAGAGCACTGCTCTCCCATGCCCACATCCACAGCTGAAGTGGTCTATCTAAAAAATAAATTGTTTGTGAAAATGTTGACTTTTTAAATTTCTAAATAATATATTTACATATATTTAACTAAAATATATTTATTGGGCCAATTTCAAATATTTGCATATATTCCAAAAATATATTCTGAAAATATATTTCAAATACATTTCTTTTGTGTATGGGAGGTCTGACGTGATATTAATGTTTTTAAAACGTCTCACAAGGGCATGTGATAAAACGATAATACTAGTCTAGTGCTAATGTTTCTGCAACCCTGTAAAAATTGCTTTAAAAACGATGCATTTTTAGAAAACACTTTTCACAACCTTAAAAACCCTATGTGTAGATTGTAACATCAGCTTAATTACATCAATTATATCAAAGCGTGAGACCTTACAGACTTTTACACAACTTTACAGAAGTGAACACATACCTGTCGATTTTTGGTTATCCAAATAGGCCTATGCAAACTATAACCTATAGGCCTACTTATTTTCTTTCCGGGTCTACGTTGAGGGTTTAGTATCGACAAACTACCGAAAATTAAAACTAAAACGTATATTTTAAGCATATTTGGTCTATCTGTCTAACAAAAAGAAAATGAAGATAGGATAATAACATACAAAATGTTCACGTTTCATCAAGTACTTCATGTATAATTTTGTATTTTACGGATAGCCTATGTAATGTGGAAGTCACCTTTAAACAACAACACACCTGAAGACTCACCTTGATCGAAATATTAGGCTTAGAAACAGGAGGTACCAGACAAAATGCTCAAGGTTCCCGTTCAGCTGCACGTCAATTCCAGCATAAACAACAAAAAAAATTGTGTTAGACACGTTTTTCCTTATTTTTCCCGATTTAAAGAATGTAAAGCTCCACTGTAGGCGCAGTCAAATAGGCTACAATGAATCTACTTTCACTTTCGTGTTTTGTCAGCAAGAAAAACCTGTTTGGGCTTGAGAGAACATTAGCCTAATCCAGATCACACAAAGAGCGGTAATGAAAGACTAACTCACCAGTTTTGATAAGCAATCAGTCATTTAAATATTCAACATTATAAGTATATTGGCAAAGAATGGGGATGATAAAGACACGTTTAGGGGATTACTAATGTGACAAATGCGTTACAAACTTTTTAAGATCATAGATGAATCAGAAACTTATAAAGTCATGTTTTATTACAGTAGCCCCCAGCTGGCATTTTAACGTCAAGTCACTGTTGAATCAACGTCAGGTGTCAGTGTCAAGTCAAGTCAAGTCAAGTCATCTTCATTTATATATCCAGTGTTGGATAACCATTGAATTTTGTTTAGATTTTGCAAATCTAATCAACGTTGAAATAGCAACGTCATTCCAACGTCACGTTTCTCAACATAGGTGAATTCGCCAACATTGAAACAATATTGATTTTGCAAATCCAATCAACATTGAAATTTCAACGTCACTATAAAGTCCTGCTTTTCAACATAGTTTATTTTGTTAAACTGTTTTCACTAAAATATTGATGTGTTCAACAGTAACACCAAACACCTTGAAATGGATACATAAACACTAAGTTTGCGGTCAGCTAGGAAGAAGCCAAAAAGCCAGGTCAAAGCAAGACCAGGAAGAAGATTAATAAAGACATTTCACTGAGGTAAGAAACATGCTTTATTGCATGGCTGCAAGTGTGCCAACATTTCACACAACATAATTTTACATGTGTCGAACTTTAACCTTTAGAAAAACAGCCCAAACATAAAAAAAAAAAAAAAAAAACAGATCAGTATTAGCAAACGCTACCCTCTCAAATTAAAATATTTAGCAAATATCAACTTTTGTGGAATTGCCAATGTTTCAAGTATATAAATTAGTATTTATCAATGTGCAAGGTCATTGATAATCATGTGCTTGGGCAAGCAACAAAAGGCAGTTGGTAGTAACCAGTGCTGCCGGTAGAGAAGTTAGTCTAGAGCCCAGAATGGAGTATTATATATAATATTAGAGCATGCTCTAGAGCATGCTCTAATATTTGTGGAGGTCTGGACTCTACTGACCACTTTTTCTGGTTATATTTTTAATTTCTTGTTGCTCCTTTTCAGAGTACACATCTGAAGACGTTGGGAGGCGTTGATGCTGCAGACCATGTGAAGAAGTCAATGGCTGCGTAAGTAACTTTATGTTCCTTTTTTGCATTAGTTTATAGTGATGTTCCCTGTCATATACTGTCAGTACTGTCATACTGTCATAATTGAATATAGGCAGAAGAATAATTCATAAGAAAAATCATTTTATTTGGAGGACTCTAGAGTCTAGAGTCCTCCAAATAAAATGATTTTTCTTATGAATTATTCTTCTGCCTATATTCAATTATTTAAAACACTGTTACAAAACTACTATGTTAAAGCAAACTCATCACAGATTATCTTGTAGAGACGGGTCTTAATGAAGGCAACCTTCCCACATCTTCCTCTGAGGCTCATTATGGCCATCATTTTATTTGTCATAGTTCTGCCATGGTAAAACAGATTTATATTAGAATATTATATTGCAATCAAGTTCATTATGAAAATGTAGCAGAGTCGTAAGTGGGTGTGTGGGGGGAGTGCATGACAGTATATGACAGGGAACATCACTATAAACTAATGCAAAAAAGGAACATAAAGTTACTTACGCAGCCATTGACTTCTTCACATGGTCTGCAGCATCAACGCCTCCCAACGTCTTCAGATGTGTACTCTGAAAAGGAGCAACAAGAAATTAAAAATATAACCAGAAAAAGTGGTCAGTAGAGTCCAGACCTCCACAAAGCAGGCACATGATGAGGACGAGGAGTTTGTAGTGGTCACCAAGGTGAACAAGCCAATTGTCATAATGAAACTTCGCCAGCACTTTACAAGATGAATTATTTAAAAACTTACCAGTTATGCTTCCTCATTCTTGTCCTCCAAGCGATTCTCTAAAGCTTCGAGCTCTTCTTCAGTGTTTGCCGGCTTCACTTCATAACTTGTTCCAGCAGATGAGGTGGCAACGTGAATTGTATCCTTGATTTCGACAAGGAGCTGAAGAACTCTCTTCTGGAATTCTAGCCAAAAAAGAAGCGACTGATTATTATTTGTATAATGTATTGAGTACGCTCTACACCACAAAATCATAGTTTTTTCATTTGCCCAATAAAAAATCAATTTTACCAAGAATATTTGTGATATTTCTAGTCAAATGTCTATTTTCTATTCAAAATAAATCTCATACACTTAAAATAAGACACCTAAAAAGTAACTTGTATTTAGACAATTTTCACTTGTTTCACGCAAATTTTCACAAAATAAATAGAAAAATCTGTCAGTGGAGCAATTATTTATTTTTTTGCTTGTAGTAATAATAAAAATAATAAAAACTTACATGTGTTACCATGTGCTCATGTGAAAAATCAGGTTAGTTTGAAGAATCAGCAAAGTGTCATATTGAACTGCTGAGTTCTGGATTCTCATCTGAGTCACTACTCCACCAATGCACGCGTCTCCATTTTTTGTTATACATCTGGGAGTGTAAAATATAAAAACTAAATATTTTTAAGCCTAAATGTTTTATAAAGAAAATCATTCAATTTTAAAATAAGGCATAAAAACATTCAATCAAATGAGGGCTGTGCTCATCATTTTTTTAAATAATATCTTCCACACCTGTATTTAAATTTTACAAAAATGTAAATGATTTTTGTTTTTGTTTTAAGGGTTAAATTACTTTCAGATTCAAATAGATGGTTGGGTTGGGTTAGGTATGGGGACAACTCACCGTTGAAGGAGACTTTCAGGTCGTGTTCTTCCAAATCTCTGGAAAAGAGAAGGAAGAAGAATGTGAAATCTCAACCTTATTTTTAAAGTTTTGTATGGAAAGTGTGTCAATGTGCCATGTTCGACCAACAGAGACATCCCTAAGCGGATAAACTAGTCTGCCCGTGTACACACACACACACACACACAGAGAGAGAGAGAGAACGGCGGTTGGTGGTTAGCTAGCACACAACGGCTGATCGCGGTACACACAATATTAATTAACACAATACGTATTAATATATGGGCGGAAGTCAGGCACACACAACATTTATTTAGGTATAAAATATAAATTATTTTCTAGGTATAAAATGTGACTTAAAAAACTTGGCTTACCGTTTGAGCTGTTACCCCCAAATTCATTCCGAACCGGTCCAGGTAAGAATCTGCCTGACGATGACGACACAGACCCACTTCGCGCATGAGCAATCGAGTGTTGTCTGAAACCATCAGAATCACAAGGCACGTTTCCATTACAGATTTGCGCAAAACTTTTCCGATTTTTTCTAAATGTCGACAAAAAACTACTGCGAAATGACGGCGTTTCCATTAACCGATGTTATGCGCCTAAAACTTTTCCTCTCGCGATAAATAAAGTCATTTAAAAAATCATGGCAACTGACGTTGGTAGGTTTATGTACTATATCCCACAATCCCAGCCACTGCACTAGCCATTATTATTAATCGAATGAAACATATGTGTGTTATCCAAGCATAATGGTAAGGAAAGACCCTTATACTCGGAGCGGCACATATGAGGTGTTTCTGGGTGTTTCTCCCTCATTTCTGCTTCGAGGTCTTGTGGCATTTCTTTGAGGTTTAGAATCCAGTATTCCTGTAATTCTTCTGTCTTTTATGAATTTAATAAAGAACTCTGTCTCGTATTCTGTCCGAACACACCGCGTCATCTACGTCAGGTGACCTGTAAATGCGCAAAAACTGTTTCCATTGCAGTTTTGCGATATATTTCTTTTTCGAATTGCCTGAAAAACGTAGTTCGGTTACTAACGTAACCTCGGTTCTGTCTAGAAGAGGGAACGAGTACTGCGTAATATCTTACGCTAGGGGAAAATCTCTTTTCCGCGAGATATTGAAGCCAAAAAATTATCCTTAATTTTGTATTAATGTAAAACGCGTTGCGGCAGCATGCAGACATAGGCGAGACGGCTCGCGCGCCTATTGGCTGCTCTGCGGCAACTGCAGCAGCCTATCGAGTGAGGCCCTCGTGACGTCAGATCCAATGAGGGCGCTTCGCGCCCACTGCGTCACGTCCCGCCGAAACGGGCGTGGCCAGGGCCTATAAATATAGCTCGACAGGCTGAATAATCTGGTTTTTCATCGCCGAAGCGAACCAGTGCGTGTTGCAGGCACGGCAAAGATACGCAGTACTCGTTCCCTCTTCTAGAGAGAACCGAGGTTACGTTAGTAACCGAGTGCGTTCTCTTACGAGAGGTCTCTCGTACTGCGTAATATCTTACGCTAAGGGAACACAGTGTAAAACGCTGTGCGTGCTGAGATCCAGTACCAAAGTCCCAAGGGCAGGTGCCCGGGGCTCATATAGTGCAAAATCGTCAGGGACTCGCAGAGAGTCCGGGAAGGAGGGGCTAGAGCAGCATCATTCCCGTAATAAGTAGCGTCCTATTGAGGCATATTGTATCAATAGTGTTCCACACAGCCAGGGCGAAGCAACTCGGCCTGGACTGATGAATTTTATGGGTCTTACACACTGCCCATAGCGCAGTTTAATCGATCAGCGAGCGGTGCTCAAGCAGTTTCAGTATTCTGAACCGATAACCACGGGGCAGGCAATACTGATTTATTAGACCGAAAGCAGCTTAGCCTGCAGGGCGGGAACCTCTAGGTTATAAAACCTTATAAAAGTAGACGGGGAGGCCCAGCCTTTCCAAGGTCTAAGCTACGTCATTGCTTACAGGTTGAATGATTCTGATTGGCTAAGAAATTGATAAACATAGTAATTTTCCACACATATACAGATAGACAGAAGCATATCTCTATAGATTATGCAGCTGACACTCGGACCCTGAAGTTAGGCACGCCGTGACCTTCCAGGTCGCAGATTTGGGTTGCTGGGTGCCAGCATGTCTCGAACAACAACTCAGTCAATCTCCAATAATGCCAGTGGTTCCTTAACCTGTAAGCAAGAAGACTAACACACACACCGACACACAGCTTTTCCAAGGTTGGATTTGGCCAGGCTCTAACTATAAACAGGAGTCTCGTCTCAAAACATCAAGATAATGCATTCTTTCTCAAGAAGAGCTACATTTTAGTCTAACTGGAAAGTAAGGCTTTAACTGAGAAATGGTCCCTTAAACTATTGGCTTCAACGACCCCTGTGTTTTAACATGTTGAAGACCTTTCTCAACACAAAACATTTCCCTATTTTATTTCTTGAAGCCGGGTTAAAGGAGAAAGCACTGTTACTGCATTCAGATATCAAATACTGACATTAAAGAATACATGAAAAGAACATTTCAGTAGTCACACTGGTAACTTCTATAACAAAGTAAAATCTCCAGAGAAGTCATTCAACTCATTTGATATTTAGAAGGAAAAATATTGATTAATACCTTGATTATAATCACTCATTACATATACATTGAAGCAGCAGTGGATTCCAATCCACTCCCTTCACCGGGAAGGTGATCCACTCCAACTTCCAATCCACTCCCTTCACCCTTTCCTCATTAGAGACCGGCAGGGCGGACAGGGAAATCACCTGTGCCCTAAACGGTGTGTTGAGGGATTTAGGAATGTACCCATGTCTTGGCTTGAGTATGACTTTCGAGTCATTTGGCCCAAATTCCAGACACGACGCGCTCACTGAGAGCGCTTGCAAGTCCCCTATACGCTTTACTGAAGCGAGAGCCAAAAGAAACACTGTCTTGACAGACAAATGTTTGATATCTATAGATTGTATTGGCTCGAATGGGGCACCTTTCATGGCCTCCAGAACCGTAGAAAGGTCCCACATGGGAACTGATGGAGGTCTGGGAGGATTCAGCCTATTAGCTCCTCTAAGGAAGCGGATGACCAAATCCTTCCTTCCAAGTGACTGGCCAAGCGTTGGTTTAGTAAACGCTGCTATGGCCGCCACGTAGACCTTGAGCGTGGATCCAGTAGCTCTTGCAGGAAAGAGAGAACCTCCGTCACCCCACAGTCTGGGGGTGATATGCCACGGGCTGTGCACCAGCTAGAGAATACAGACCATTTCGAGGAATAGAGCCGTCTAGTAGACAGGGCCCTAGCCTGCGTGATTGTGTTTAACACTCCCACCGGGAGGTTAGCGGGTACCCGTTGATGGTCCATGCATGTAGGGACCAGAGCTCCGGGCGAGGATGCCAGATCGAGCCCCCGGCCTGAGAGAGGAGATCCCTCCTCACCGGTATCGGCCACGGGGCAGTGTCTGTCAGCTGCATCAGATCTGAGAGCCAGGTCTGGTTTTTCCAGAGCGGAGCCACAAGCAGCACTGAGCATCCGTTTTCCCTGATTCGCTCTAACACCTGAGGCATGAGCGTGACGGGGGGAAAAGCATAGAGGCCAGACGTGGGCCAGCGCGTCCCTGCTCTTGGAGAAAAATTCCGGACAGTTAGTGTTTTCTTGAGACTTAAACAGGTCTACCTCCGCTCTGGCGAATGTCTTCCACAGCAGCTGGACTGTCTGTGGGTGTAGAGACCATTCCCCTGCCAGAACATTGTTTCTGGACAGCCTGTCTGGTCCAACATTCAGGTGACCTGGCACGTGCGCTGCCCTCAGCGAGCACAGATTGTGCTGAGCCCAGACCAGGAGGCGCTCCGTCAGCCTGTAAAGGTTTCGGGATCTGATACCTCCCTGGTGATTTATATAGGCCACCACTGACATGTTGTCCGAACGGACCAAGACGTGGTGTCCTTTTAACTGGGGACAAAAACGCCTCAACGCGTTGTCGACTGCGATCATCTCCAGGCAGTTTATGTGCAGAAGCTTTTCCCGTTCTGACCACTGGCCGAAGAACGGTCTGCCCTCGAGCAGTGCTCCCGAGGTGGAGGCGTCCGTAGAGACCACCTTCAGACTCGAGGAAGTCCCCAGGTTTACACCTGACCGGTACCAGTCGGTCGCTCTCCAAGGTTTCAGAGCTGAGACGCATTCTTGATCGACCTTGAGGCGAAAAAGACCAGAGGTCCACGCTCGACGCGGTACTCGCGCTTTTAGCCAGAACTGCAGTGGGCGCATGCGAAGCAGACCCAAATGGAGTACTGATGATGCTGAGGCCATGAGACCCAGCATTTTCTGAAACTCTCTGAGCGGGACTGTAGTGCCGCAGCGGAAGGATCTCGTCGTGTGCTGAATATTCATTCTGCGCTGTGGCGATAGTCCAGTTCTGTGCCCAGAAAAGATATCCTCTGACTGGGGAACAGTGAACTCTTCGCCCAATTGACTTTGAGACCTAGAGTCTCGTGATGCTCGAGTAATATGTTCCTGTGTTCTATGAGCTCCGACAGTGATCGAGCTAGAATCAGCCAATCGTCCAGATAGATCAAAACTCGCATGCCCCGAAGTTTCAGGGGTGCAAGCGCCGCGTCCATGCACATCGTGAATGCACGGAGTGCTAGGGACAGGCCGAAAGGCAGGACTGTGTATTGATATGCCTGGCCCTCGAAGGCGAATCTCAAAAATCGCCTGTGATGTGACGCTATTTGTATTTGAAAATACGCGTCCTTGAGATCTATTGACATAAACCAGTCCCCTTGGCGAATTTGCAAGAGGATTTTCCTGGTTGTGAGCATTCTGAACCGGCGTTTCAAAAGCACTTTGTTCAGCTGTCTTAGATCTAGAATGGGTCTGAGACCCCCGTCTTTTTTTGGAACCAGAAAATATCTGCTGTATAGACCCCCTTCGCTCTGAGCTTGAGATAGAGGCTCTATGGCCCCTTTGCTCAACAGTGTCGCTATTTCGGCTCGAAGTAGATGTGCTACTTCCTTCTTTACCGTAGTTTCGACTCGCACCACGTAACAGCGGGGGCGTCGAGCGAACTGTAGCGAGTAGCCTCTCTTTATAATGTTCAGCACCCATTCTGAGGCTGTGGCTTGGAGCTTCGAGCAGGCGGCTGCTTCGGGCGGCCCCCTGCGGAGCTGAAGCGCTTAGGCAGGAAATGCCTCATGGCCTGTGACGTTTTCTGCACCTCAGCGAATCTATCCGCGAAATCTTTGACGGAAGATCCGAAAAGGCCGGCAGAAGAGATGGGGGCGTCGAGGAACGCGGTGCGCTCTGACTCCGACATCTCAGAGACCGTCAACCATAAATGTCTTTCTGCAACGGTGAGAGAGGCCATGATTCGCCCTACGGCCTGTGCAGCAGACTTAGTGGCACGAAGAGGTAGGTCCGTGGCGCTCCTTAAGTCTGGCACGCTGATAGCTCCCGGTCCTTCCTCATCCAGTTTACGGAGAAGGTCGGCCTGGAAGATTTGCTGGATGGCCATTGAGTGCATCGCAGAGGCAGCCTGCCCAGCGGCGGTGTAAGCGTGACTGTGCATGGCTGAAGTCGTGCGGCAGGCTTTAGACGGCAACGCTGTCTTCGAGGGCGGGCAAAGATGGGCCGCTACAGCTTCCTCCACGGTAGGGAGAGAAAGGTATTCTTTGTCTTTCGCACCGTCCACAACGGAGAATGCTGCAGAGACAGAGGTACGCACTCTGGCTGAGAAGGGGGCGTTCCAAGACTTTGCGACTTCTTCATGAAGCTCGGGAAGAAAGGGCGCGGGTCTTGAAGACGGCGAAGCACGTTCCCCCTTAAGGAAACATCCGTCCAGCCGGTTGTGTGCAGGCTCCTCGGGCATCGACCACTCGAGGCCGAGGCTCGCGACGGCCTGCGCGAGCAGACGCATCAGCTCTGACTCAATGCTGGCCCTTTTCCCGGAAGGTTCGCGAGCAGAGGGGGCGGGATCCACAGAGCCGTCCAATCCTCACTGCCCGACGCCAGGATAGAGCAGCTGTCATCCTCCACAGATGCGGCTTCCTAGTCGTCATCTATGAGGGAAGCGGCGGCAGACGGCGGCCGCTGTCCGTCAGTGAGAGACCCGAGCGAAGCGGGCAGCGAAGCTGGCGGGTGAACCGGTGAGCTTTCGCGGGTTGGAGGATGTTCCGGAACCCGCTGAGCACGGCGCTTCTTACAGCGCGGCACCGCAGCGGGCGGAGGTGCAGTCTCGGTGAAAGCCGCCAGGCGAGTCCTCAGAGTCACCTATAGGCAGAAGCTCGCAGTGAGGGCAGCAGCCGTCAACGAGCGCGAGAGCTGCGTGATCCTCACCCAGGCAGGAAACGCAGATGACATGGCGGTCCCCGTCACTGAGTGGGGCTCGACACGAGCCACAGAAGGAACGAGGCATCTTTAAAAAGACGCTAGGCTCTTTTAGAACAGAGTGTGAGTCGCGGCGGCGAACACACCCTAGCAGAGAAAAAGGATATAGTACGCCGGATAGCGTAGCAGGAACAGCGACTGAAGGCGGCGAGTTGTCGACCAGCGGCTTCAGATACAAAGGCTCGTCCCGCAGAAGGCTTTCTCAGACGGCGCGGCTTCTTCCTCTCGGGATCCAGTGATGCGTGAGCTTCGCTGAAGAGATGAAAAATCAGATTATTCAGCCTGTCGAGCTATATTTATAGGCCCTGGCCACGTGACGCAGTGGGCGCGAAGCGCCCTCATTGGATCTGACGTCACAAGGGCCTTATTTGGCAAATATTGCATTTATTTCACTTCAGCTGTGGTAAAGTATGCAAACACCACGTGAGCGGTCACTACGGGAACCAGAAAGTGTCCGACTTCACGTCTCCGTTTGCAGCTCCTCCCCGCCTGCACGCGGCTACTCTCGCCGATCGGTTACATCCAGCCGCAGCCGATGTCGAACACACCTACTGTTGTGTTCTGTTTAGTTTGTTTTCATTGGACTTGTCTGCCTGTCATCATGTCACGTGTCATCTTCACCGTCATTATTTGTTCAGTTGTATCACCTGTGTCTAGGTAATTATCATCTGTTCCACCTGTGTTTCTGTCATTAGTGTTCATCAGTGTTAGTATTTAAGGTCCTTCAGTTATACTTCTGCGTAGGACCTATGCCGGAGCCTCTACGCTGTAGGCAATGCGTTGGTTTTCGTTTATACTTCTGCGTCGTTGTCCGCGTTGACGCGCGCAGAGTGAGCGTGTGAAACCCGAGGGAGTGGTCCTAGCAGACCAATCACAGCGCTTGCGTCCGCGTAGAGTTGACGCGTTGTTACATTTTTGGAGAGGTGCACGTCAGGGTACACCGAAGGGTACGCGCGCTACACATAGCCTACGACATAGCTACGGCGTGAGTTTGACGCAGAAGTATAAATAGGCCTTAAGTCTTCGTGCGTGCGTGCGTGTGTGCAGTCTGCTTGTACCCATTGGAATTATATTGTAAGTAAAAGTTTGTATTGGAGCCTTTTGCCTTCTTCAGTCTACACCACACTGTGACAACCCGGTCTTGAGTCAACACAATACGCATGTGTTGTAGTGCTTCCCCTACTGGATTGCAGGTCAGTATTTTCATAAATAAAGTGGTAAATTGTGTTTTTTTGTAAAAACAAAGCACCCGCATCGCTTCATAAAACCACTGGAGTCACATGGAATACTTAAATGATGTCTTTCCTATCGTTCTGGGCCTTGAATGTGTTAGTTGCATTGCTCCCAATGGAAGGACAGAAAGCTCTCAGAATTTCATTAAAAATATCTTCATTTGTGTTCCGAAGATGAACGAAGGCCTTATAGGTGTGAAATTACATGAAGGTGACAAACTTACCATTTCACAAAATTAACGGAATGCATAGCTGATATTAAAAAACTAGATGACTAGTAATTTCCTACTACTTAATTCTGAAAAAACAGAGATTCTAATTATTGGACAACTTCCTCACGTAATAACCTAGATACTGTCTAACACTTGATGGCTGCTCTGTCAAGTCTTCGTCATCAGTTAGGAACCTGGGTGTGCTCTTTGATACCAATCTTTCACTTGAAAGTAACATGTCTAGTATCTGTAAAACATTTTTCCATCTTAAAAATATATCTAAAATGCGTCATATGCTCTCATTGACAAATGCGGAACAATTAGTTCATGAGTTCATGACATCAAGGCTAGATTATTGTAATGCTATTATAGGTGGTTGCCCTGCATGCTTAATAAATAAACTACAGCTGGTCCAAAATGCAGCAGCTCAAGTTCTTACCAGAACCAGGAAGTATGACCATATTAGCCCTGTTCTGTCAACACTGCATTGGCTCCCTATTAAACATGTATAATTTTTTTTAAATTGCTGATTACTTACAAAGCACTAAATGGTTTAACTCCACAGTACTTGAGTGAGCTCTTAACGCATTATAGTCCTTCACGTCTATTGCGATCTCAAAATTCTGGCCAGTTGATAATCCCTAGAATATCAAAATCGACTGGCGGTAGATCCTTTTCCTCTCTGGCACCAAAACTTTGGAACAGTCTTCCTAACATTGTCCGGGAAGCAGACACATTCTGTCCATTCAAAGCTAGACTAAAAACACATCTCTTAGACCTAGCATACACAACACATTATAGACTTCTATAATTTAATATTAGGCTGCATAGTTTAGGTCAGCCAGAACCGGGAACACTTCCCATAAATCCTGATGTATCATAAGAAGAATGGCGTCTACGCTAAAATTAGTCTCTCTGTTTATCCCGAGGTTTACCGCAGTCCGCCGGATCCAGGCCGTATCCAGATCCGATGAAGGACCAGCGCCTGGACATGATGACAACGCAGTCCTGAAGTCTCAACCAGTCTCTCCCTGTTTACTGAAGTCAGCTGGACCCTGGCCGTATCCAGATCAGATGGTGGACCTGCACCTGGACCCATCCATGACGCATTCCTGACGTGCCAGCTTCATCAGCCCTGTGAGGGCCTCATCGACACGACCAATCTGACTTCTGACCTGTAATGCTGCCTGGATCATAATCATACACTGTTCGCTCGTTGGCCAGAGGAGAACTGACCCCCGACTGAGCCTGGGTTCTCCCAAGGTTTTTTTCTCCATTCTGTCACCTGATGGAGTTTTGGTTCCTTCCCACTGTTGCCTTGGTTTTTGACTTGCTTAGTTGGGGACATTTAAAGGGTTTTAAAGGGATTATAGTATTACTATAGTTTTTTTGGGACAATTTTTTTTTTACAATTTTAGTGATTTATGACCTTTTCCCACCCTGTTTCTCATCCTCTGATTCAAACAGTCTGTTTTGGGGTGTTTCCCCTTTAAGAGTTCAGTGTTAACAACACCCACTGTTATGATTGGCTAACGTCATTGGCTAAAAGTAGTTTTAAGATGAAATGCATTACTTACAGTTTGCGGCGTCATTGGGACCCAGAATGATCGGCACGGCCTGATCTTTAAGCAAAAGTTTTCTGGCAAAGCCAGCATCATACTACGATTTGTTCTCAAAACAGTCATCCTTGAAATGTAGAGAACACACGCTTAAATTAAAACTGCCGTGATTGTGACGACCGCAAAAAAAAAAAACTGCATCCATTTTTCCCTGACGTCTGGATCGTTCAGCAGCGTATTCAAACATTTTGTTTGTCCACAGCCAGGAACAGCACATCTGCGTGGCATCCCAATCTTCTTGTAAACAGACCCACTCGCTGCACGTCGACTGATGCGAAATGAGGTGTAGTTGTCTTGTGCTGGAGGTGGTCATATGCAAACGGCTGGTACGTCACTTCGTACCGTGACGTCACTTCTTACCATGGATCCCCAACGAGCTGTATTAGAGCTTGATTAAATAAACGCCTCGTTTATAATGGGGAGGACGTCTTAAACTATTAAACTTGCAGGAACTTTTAATGGTACAAAGACCTCTTATATACCAAAAGATCAAGGAAAATTTGGTTTCTCATGTCATGACCCCTTTAATATTCAACAGTATTATTGATCTGCCTTACTTAAGGTGGATGATGACGAAATTTTCTTCTAGAAACAAACTTTGTTGTATTATTTTCATGTTATCAATGTGAAGCTGCTTTGATACAATCTGTATTGTAAAAAGCGCTATATAAATAAAGGTGACTTGACTTGACGTGAGTAATTAACAAAAAATTCCATTTTTGGGTGAACTAACCCTTAAAGCAAAATTGTCCAATGTGTTGAGGTTGGCTAAGCTGAAATCCGTTATAGAAGCACATTACATGGATGCCAAAAGAGATGTTGCAGGATTTGTAGTTCACCCAAAAAAAATAAAGTCAATGGGGCCCCATTGACTTCCATAGTATGAAAAAAAAAAAAAAGGAAACAAATTCTATGGAAGTCATTGGGGCCCCATTGACTGTTTAGTTTTCAATTCTCAAAATTAATTTTTTGTTCAAGTGAAGAAAGAAACTCAAACAGGTTTGGAACAACTTGAGGGCGAGTAAATGACAGAATTTTCAGTTCTAGGTGAACTATCCCTTTAAGTCTAGAGGTCAAATTTGAGCATGTCATTGGGAGTATAAATGTAATCAATTTACGTCCGTCTTTTCTAATAATGATTCTTCATTTTATTCAGGAAGAACCGGCTACATCACAACTAACTGTGCAGATTTTGGGAACAGCTTGACTGGACGTGTCTTCAGTGAGAGGAGAATCTTCAGCAGTGTAAAAATGGAGGGATCTGAAATTGCCGAGCAGTTCGGGTGGAGAATGGTGTTTAAAAAAAAAAAGTTAAATAAATGCCATGGGTATTGTGTGAAAAGTGGAAAAAAAAGAAAAAAGTCTAGCTTTGTTGTAGATGAGAAAATATATTTGATGTACTGTAACATTTTAGTGTAATTGCTTTTTTAATTCTTTCAAATCTTTTTAAAGAAGTTTCTGTTAATTTTATTAAGACTTAACACAAAGAAATACTTTACTGTAAGTTGGAACGGAAGTATTCAAACGTTCATATGTATTTGATATGTATTTACAGGCCTGATTAAATTGATGCTTTTTGGATTCAGTTGTTGGATGTGCATGTTATTCAGTAGGAAAATAGCCTTTAATAGTTCTCGAAGGAACACATTTGACACAGTTAAGGTGCAAATGGTCTTGTCACTGGGGTGGTACCTTAAAGGATCAAATTTGTACCTTTGATAAAGGTACAATATTGTACCAACAAGTTTTAAAAAACAAAAGGTACATTTTGGTTGCCCATGGTACAAATCATGTCCTTTAACGTACAAACTGGAATGGAACAAATTTGTTCCTCTATATTAATGTACAATTTTGTACCAGTAAAAGGTACCGCCCAGTGACAAGGGTTTGTACCTTCTTTGGTACAAAAGTGTACCTTTATTTCTGAGAGAAGTAGAATTATGGGAAATATCTTAGCCAGTATGAGTGGACTTTGAATATTGTGTTAGACAATGTGAGGCCTTCAAGTCAAATAGGTTGAGAACCACTGTCCTAGAGCCATTTTAATTAATATAGATGGATTTACTCTAGACGATGGTAACTATGAAGGAAAATATTTGTTCTTTACTGTCCATCATTTTGTTTGTCACTTGTATCTCATATATACACAACAGAACATAGTCTTTGAAAGATAAAAACACCACCTGTCAGAATCATCTGGAAAAACATTCTATAAATAAACAAATAACCAAAGGCGTGTCTCTTTTAAATGCCATTTTTTCCTATAAACCAAAACTCTTCCTTCAGGTGAACAGAAAGTACTTTTGGGGAAAGTGTAGGCTATTCCATCTTGTGGTTATTGATCATGAATCCTCCACCTACCCAGCTAACAATTTTTGGTTCCCATAACGTTAGTTTTTGGTACCCAGGACATTCTCAGAATGTTAGTTTATGGTTCCCAGAACGTTATTTTTTATGGTAACCACCCAGCAACGTTCTGGGAACGTTATTTTATTGTTACATAAAAATAAAACCAAAAAAGAACGTTCCCCTAACGTAAGTATTTGGTTCCCAAAAAAATAACCAAAAAATAACATTAGGGGAACGTTCTGTGTTAACTGGGTATAAAGGTCTGTTAACAAAGTATACATGCTTTCATTTAGATTTGGCACTGCAGGCTTTATGTACATGTGGGTTTCAGATGGTGATGGATTTATGATCTATAAGGTCAAAGCTACTCAGATGCTTTAGAAAATATTTGCTGAGCCCTTTTCTGCTGCTCTTCTCTAATGAGAATATCTGCAAGTGAAAAAAATCGTTTTGTGAGGAATTTTGTATGAATATAGTACCAGGTAAAACAGGACCTGAAACTTTTTTTTTCTTTATTAAATCAAAAATAGTTGATATGACATGGTTCAGGGAGACACCATCGCTCGACCGCCCTGTCTCGGTGTCTACCACAAAGGGTATGAGAAACATTCACTAACACACTCATACACACACACGTCTGCTGTCGTCTGTGTCTGTGGAAATCATCTCATCCTCTGCTCCTGCAGGTGTATTGATGAATGGTTTGAGGTCAAAAGGTCGTGTCAGGAACATCCCACAGATAAACAGGTCAGCTGTCAATACTGACAGTCAATTGTGACATTACTGCATTATCTGCTTTGAAACAACTAGAAAAACAATCAATCCAGCATGACAGTCCTTTTTGTGCCACTTTGGGTCTCATTCACTAATCATCCGTACACAAAATTTCACGCAAATTTGTGTGTGAAATCTGCGTACAAACATTTTCACGGACAAATCATGAATCATCAATAACTTTCATTCTAAAATGTATTTTAAATGTAGAAAAAATTGTAGGAACCGAAACCACTCAAACGCAAAAATCACACACTCTTGGTGGCCTTATATACATGTTAAAGGGTTCCTATTTATTTTTCACTTTTTCAACTCAGTTAGTGTGTAATGTTGCTGTTTGAGCATATAAAAGATCTGCAGGGTTACAAAGCTCAAAGTCCACTCCAAAGGGTGATATTCTCAGACATTGACTCTGTTTTGTAAGAAAATGGCATTTTGAAGCAATCTTTCTCCTGGTTAGTTACCATTATTTTTTTTTTAAGTAGTTTCTTGTACAAAGACTAAATTTTTACTGTGAAAAAGCTATATTATAAATGTCTAAATATTGTTTGGAAATTTAGTTTATATTTTTTTGTTATAAGTTAATTACAGATATTTTTATTCAATTAATGGATTTTTCTATCCATCATAGAACTGTACTGTTAGATATATTTATTTACATTTAGTTGTATGTATTTTAATCTAATTTACATTTTAATTTTACATTTATATTTATTTATTTATATACATGTTTTATCATTAAAAATGGCTTTTTAAACATACTGTAGATAATGTATAAATAACAAACAAAAAAGTATCATAATACATCATTATGCACTGTGGTACTGAAGTAAAAACATAAAAATGATAAACAAATATGTTAATCATACAGTACTGTGGTATATATCATTGTCTTGTAAGGCATGCACTGTGTCTCAGGACTACAGGCTGGATTTCGGTCTTTGGGGCGACTGCACGGACTGCTCTTGGCACGGTGGAGTCGCATCGATACAGGAGAGTGAAGGAGACGAGGTGTGGGGGGTCGCGTGGCGGATAGACGACCAAAACCTGCCCAGTTTAGACCGGTGAGATCACCTGCCATTGTGATGTTTCCCAAAACCATTTTTTTCATCTTATATTTATGATCAGTATTGTATTGGATATTGCACATTTTGAACAGAATAAAACAAACTCAAATCAGTATTTCATGTCCAATTATTTATTTTGTAAGTAGCTGTTACTGCACATTATCTCCCATATACATATAGTGGAAAAGATACAGTGCAATGCATAAGTGAATACACCCATGCTAAAGTTGACTAAAAAGAGGAATAAAAAATCATATTTTGGAAATTGAACTTAATGCCTTAATTAAAAAAATTAGGAAAAATCCAACCTTTAAGGACACCAATTTTCTTTGTGAATGAATAATGTATCGTAAATAAATAAATGTTCTTCCTTAAAATACATGGTGCATAAGTGAGTACACCCCTATGTTAAATTCCCATAGAGGCAGGCAGATTTTTATTTTTAAGTATTTTTTAAAATTTTTGTTTAGGATACTATGCATCCTGATAAAGTTCCCTTGGCCTTTGGAATTAAAATAGCCCCACATCATCACACAGCCTTCACCATACCTAGAGATTGGCATGGTTTTATTTCAGTTAGCCTAAAAGCTAGTTTGATTTGCATTGAGAGATGATCTTATGGAAAGTACCCCATGCCAATCTCTAGGTATGGTGAAGGCTATGTGATGAGTGTTTAAAGTGTAACATAACTGGAGATTCAGATGTTCTCAATATAGTTGTCTTTTAATTGGTTACTGTCTAGTTGTCTACTGTAACTATCATGAAAAGTGTCAATGATGAATCTCTTATTCATATGAATGTTTATCTCGTCTCATTCTTCATCAAGGTTGTGTGTTTAGGGGCTCAACAGAACGGCTTGCCTCAAAACTACATACAGAAGCTTCTTTCACTGGAGACAAACAACTACAGCAGCACTTCCATACTGGACCAGATTACAGACATCGAAAAATAACCTGCAGGAAATTATGTGCATGACTCATGAGTCATCAAGTAATGAATCATTAATATACAAATTTTAACCCTTGTGTTGGAATGAAATATTTTGTATAGAATAAGCACAGATTGTTACAAACTATATTATCATGTAAAATGGTGTACCAGTATAAGTGTAAAAATAAACTAAATGTTTCCTGTTTGACTTTGGATCAAGGATTGGATGATTCTGTAAAGTTACAAAAATACATCTGTGTGTGATGATCATTATGAGTTTGTGTCTGTAGTGGCTACTTATTCACCATCAGCTGATCAAGAGAAGGTCAGACTAACATCTAAAAACTGCAAACAAAACACAGACAGTCAAATGTGTATGATATTACCCCATGATCCATTTTAGAACACCTCAGTCAAATGCTATGCACTATTAGTGAGATAATAAAATAACCCTGTGATTCATGGTGTCAACTACAGTGGACACATCTGTAAAAGCCCTTTTAACCATTCAGGATTTGACCTTTGACTCTTATCCATAATAATGAGTTCGCCTGCCCATTTAGCCTTAAAGGTTAATAGTAAACTAACTTGGCTTGCTGTCCTTGGAGAAGGCTTGAGCTCCGAGTTAAAACCCCCCTATGATGGAATTGCGCATATGAGGATAGATATAATTTACTGGAGAAGAAGGGGAGGAGGAGGGCTGCCGGAAGAATTTGTCAATGAGACGACGTGGTGTCTGCTGCTTATATAGTACGCTTGTAATGATGATTGACAGGACTGAATGTTTAGCCTCCTCCTGAATGTTTAGCCTCCTCCTGAACGGTTTAACGTCTCGTCCTTCGGATGAGACGTTAAACCGAGGTCCTGACTCTCTGTGGTCATTAAAAATCCCATGGCATTTCTCGTAAAGAGTAGGGGTGTAACCCCGGTGTCCTGGCCACATTCCACCCATTGGCCCTTACCAATCATGGCCTCCTAATAATCCCCTTACATTGAATTGGCTCTATCACTCTCTCTCCTCTCTCCACCTATATCCGGTGTGTGGTGAGCGCACTGGCGCCGTTGTACTGTGGCTGCCGTCGCATCATCCAAGTGGATGCTGCACACTGGTGGTGGTTGAGGAGAGATTCCCTGATATGATTGTAAAGCGCTTTGGGTGTACTGTAGTACATATGAAAGCGCTATATAAATGCCTCATTCATTCTAACGTATGTTTTGAACTTCATTTAAAATCCTCTTAGCGTCACAACAGCTTAAATGAGCAATATCACACAAGGAGTGAAATATGGCTGTATATTAGCACGGCTGTGATTACACCATTGGGACGAGGCCGCAGGCAATCACAGACTTGCTGATATAGAGCCATTTCACATGACTGTGACATTGCTTTAATACAACAGTTAGATGGCACAAGTTTGTAAATAAAGAAGAAACAACAAGACAGTGGGTCTCATTTATTAATAATTGTGTCGATTATTTCGTATTTGTACACGTTTGTACGCACATGAATTTGTTCTTAACATCAATTTGATGTTAGTGAATTTGGAGTATTTTAAATGATCGGCCGTGTGTATGAGGTTAGCATTTGCATAAAACACGCCCAAACCATCTCCATATAAGGCCTTTCCCGCATATGTTTCCTTACAGCCTTTCGTCCCTCTCGTCAAACTTGCTGCTGTTTGCAGACGAGCAATGCAATGTGTGCCATTCTCACCAGTTCTCACAATAAACACCTTTTATACAGACACGTATATCTGCGTTATTCAGAGAAATCACAGCTGAAACCTATAACGCAGCATTTTTTACTCTTTAACTCTATATGATGGAATGTATTTAAGATGAAATTATATTGTATTATCTAATAATTTTATATATGGATTATATAATACAATTAATGCAACATACTTCAATATAATTACTGTCGAGTTAGGATAAAATATAACTTCTAAACACGATTATAAGGTGTGCAGAGTAAGTGCTTTTTGCATACATGTGGTTTCTGTTGTTGCTATATTTTTTCATAAATTTAGAATAAATTTTATTACAACATTTTTGGTGAATCGTGATTTGTTCCTAAAATCGTTCGTATGCACATTTCACACACAAATTTGTGTGTGCGCGCATGCTTAGTGAATGAGACCCATTGTTTTAAAAAAACGACTTCCGCCTTGGATTCAAATCTCAAGTTGACAGTTTTAACAGATGTTAAAGCCTGTTACTAATTATAAATATCCATAATAAAAAATCAGTTTGAATGTACGTTGAGGACGTCTCAGTATCCTTTTAATGGTTAATGGAATTTCCCATGACAGTGCTAGTCAATGCATTTGTCAGTTGTGTCTTATTATTATATTATACGAATTATACCTCATGTTTAACCACAATCTACATGAGAGTCAGCAGCAAATTCCCAAAGGACTGTTTGAGGTAAAGCTGTTCTCGGCGGGTACAGGAACGATCTGACGATCTGAAGCACATTTCACCGAAAGAGTTTAAACAAATGTTCAAATAGGCGCTATGTTTATAGATGGATCACATATTTGATGTCTAAACAACTACATTCTCACCTAAAAAACTCTTAAACCTACATTCCGTGCTCACACTTCTGCTCACAAAAGTGTCTTCAGTTCATATTGTGGATCATCCTTTAGATCGGAAAACAGCTTCACTCCTGACACTCCTAGATTATTTCCAGTCAGATCCAGTTCTCTCAGGTGTGAGGGGTTTGATCTCAGAGCTGAAGCCAGAGCAGCACAACCTTCATCTGTCACTCCACAATAGCTCAACCTGTAGAGAACAATGACACTCTTCAGTCTCTCAGTTCAGGATCTACAACTCAGATAAGCAGGAGCTCCACAATCAGAAAGAGAGACTTAATCCACAACACATGTTCTTCAATATGAATTACAATAAATGTCAAGTTTCTTCAAGAGTACCACAAAATCCTCAACACATCTGACTTTTATGAAAAAAATGCTGAAAAATATATACTGAAACTATATGAATCAGAAAATATTGTACATGTTAATTATTCTATATTAATATTTTTAATGACTGTTGGCTCCAGATTTCCTATTTAGCGGTTCTAGTTTTAAATATTTCGATACCACTTTACAATAAGGTTCATTTGTTAACATTAATGTATTAACTAACATAAACTAACTTTGTTACTGTATTTATTAATCTTTGTTAATGTTAGTTAATAAAAATACAGCAGTTCATTGTTTGTTCATGTTAGTTCACAGTACACTATCTAATATTAAAATACAACTCTTGATTTTAATAATGTATTAGTAAACTTTGATATTAACATGAACAACTATTAATAAATGCTGAAGAAGTGCAGTTCATTATAAGTTCATGTTAACTAATGTAGTTAACTAATGTTAACTAATGAACCTTATTGTAAAGTGTTACCAATATTTCTTGGTAATACTTCAAGATTGTTAACATCAAATCAATGTTTCATGTCCATTTATTATTTATTTCACAGGTGTAAAACTCAAATCCTGCCATCCACTTAATTTCAGAATCAGAATCAGAAAGAGCTTTATTGCCAAGTATGATTATACATAAAAGGAATTTGTCTTGGTGACAGAAGCTTCCACTGTACAGACGGATAAACAGAGACAAGACAGATACTTAAAAATAGAATAAAATAACTATTTAAGAATAAAATAATAAAATGATGTTTAAGAATAAAATAAGAATAAGTTAATTTTTTTTTTTAAATATATACATTTCATGTGTCCCATGAGATCATTTCATTCCACTGAGTTTGACTGTCACATTTCCATCTCATTTCTTGTAGCCTGAGTTTGGAAAATGTGTGTCCCACAAAAAGAATTGTGTAATACATGTGTAAATTGTATAATATATAATTTATCTGTAATATTGCTTTCTCTCTACAGATGGATAAAACTACAGTTGGATTCTACATCCATGTTAGAACTGCTACAACTATAAACTTTTTTTGAATATTTCTTTGTGAGCTCCAGTGTTTGAGACTCTTAGAGAGATGATTTACCTCAGTGTCTCCAGTTTACAGTAAGGATCTTTCAGCACATCAGAGAGCAGATTCACTCCTGACACTCCTAGTTTATTTCCAGACAGATCCAGTTCTCTCAGGTGTGAGGGGTTTGATCTCAGAGCTGAAGCCAGAGCAGCACAGCCTTCATCTGTCACTCCACAATCAATCAACCTGTAGAGAAAAATGACACTCTTCAGTCTCTCAGTTCAGGATCTACAGCTCAGATAAGCAGGAACTTCACAATCAGAAAGAGAGACTTAAAAGGGATATTTCACCGCTGGAAAGATGAAAGTGTATTTAAATTGGGCCATTTATGTAGTAGAAGTTGGAGCCTTCTAGACTGAGAAAATCCACAAAAAAAAATTTTTTTTGGCTTATGTGGATGAAAGACAACAACTCTCAGAATGCACTTGCTTCGCTGCCCTACGAGGACACTCCCAAGCCACGGCTACCGGTTATAGGGTATTATCAGAAGAAATGATACAACTAGGCTTCTAGTTGACTCGAAACTGAAAAGACGGTGTTTTATTGTGAGTCTCCGTGACGAGTTGATAAATTAATGCAGCAGCTGCTCCGGCCACCTCTTGTTCCTCCATCATCCGCAACTGTTCCACGCTGTATTGCGGCTCTTACAGGTAGCCATGAGCATCAGATTCGCGCACCAGATCTTCAAAATCCCCTTCTGCCATATCATCTTCAAAACTACCTTCCGCCATGATGGTTAGCCTACTACTCAGCTTTCTCCACAGAGCAAGAGCCTGTTAGTTTAGCTTGAAAAAAACAATTAACAGCTCCAGTCTAAGTGAGACCCGCTTATACATCGGTGCTTGAGGAGCTTCATTTCAATATTAATCACAATGTCAGAATCTATCATTTTTTTATGCGGGCACTGCAAAATCGTCACCACATTTGAAAAAAAAAAAAACATACTGAAAAACTTGTGTTAGATATGAATTAGAAAATATCACATATAATTATTTTTTGTATATTCATATTTTTGATTGCCTGTTGACTCAGGCTCCAGATTTCCTATGTAGCTGTGCTAGCTTTTTCTCATTTTTCTTCTCATTGAATAAGACTGTTAACATTGAATCTTTTAAAAAATGTTTAGTATATCTGCAATATTGCTTTCAGAGCATAAAGTGTTTATAAAAATGTATAGTAGTATGAAGTAGATGCATTTCTGAAAATGATGACCAGGGAAATTGGTCTTACATTTTGGTCAGACTTTTTAAGGGTCCACACTTCCCTGATGTGGCATGGCAGACATTGGGTTTGACACTCCTGATTTATTTGACAAGCAGCCTTGTTATAAGCAGTATAATGTACAGTCGGTCTCCACTTATATACACTATACTGCAATGATACACAACTTTATTTTTCTGATAAGTCAAAGAGAATTGATATCTAAATGGACAGAAAAAATAATATTTAGCCATATATAGACCATCTAGAACTGAGAAACAATGTTCAAACCCACAAACCACATGTGTTTGCAAAACAGCTTATTGTCACCTTCACAACATCTCTAAGGAATAATGAGACTCACCTGTGTTGTTTGTGTGAGGTGTTTTAGAAACACAGAGATTTGCTAGCATCTTATTTTTACACTTGGTATATTTACTCACATGTGGATAAAACTCTTAAAGATGATCCTATACTAACTATGAACTATTTGTGAGTATCAGTGTGTTCTTTCAGATAGATGATTTACCTCAGTATCTCCAGTTTACAGTGAGGATCCTTCAGTACATCAGAGAGCAGATTCACTCCTGATGTTCCTAGTTTATTTCCAGACAGATCCAGTTCTCTCAGGTGTGAGGGGTTTGATCTCAGAGCTGAAGTCAGAGCACCACAACCTTCATCTGTCACTCCAAAATCCTTCAACCTGTAGAGAACAATGACACTCTTCAGTCTCTCAGTTCAAGATCTACAACTCAGATAAGCAGGAGCTTCACAGTCAGAAAGAGAAACTTAATCCACAACACGATTAACAGGTCCAGTCTAAAGTAAGATCCGCTTATACGTGGTGCTTAAGGAGGTTCATTTCAAAATCATCATAAAAACACAATGACAATTAAAACATCATCAACTTCAGTTATCAAACAGGCCACATTTTAGTTGATTTATTTTTTGTTTAATTTTATTGTATAGCAATTCATTAATCTCAGTAGAAAGAGAATGAGGATGTTAAGACTTTTTTATATTCTTACCTCAGTATCTCCATTTTACATTGAAAATCCGTCAGTACATCAGAAAGCAGATTCACTCCTGATGTTCCTAGTTTATTTCCAGACAGATCCAGTTCTCTCAGGTGTGAGGGGTTTGATCTCAGAGCTGAAGTCAGAGCAGCAAAACCTTCATCTGTGACTCCACAATAACTCAGCCTGTAGAGATTAAATTACATGAATGATCTGACACCAGTTGCAATAATAATAAAAATGTTATAACTATAAATACATAAAATTTGTATGGTCCCTCTAGAAACCATCTCTAACATTGTGAATGGTTTGAACATATTTTGCAGCTATGCTATCATCTTCAAGTATTTCTCTTACATTTTGATATTTAGGACAGATGAGTAGAAAGGGTTTCTCATCCTCTATTTGCTGTAGATCACAGTGTTTACAGATCCCCTGCTCTCTCTCTGTCCATGTTTGTTTCGTCTTCCTCTCTTTATTTCTAGATCATGGTCACTTAATCTGTATTTCGATAGGATTCGTCTTTAAATTGTTTGATTAATAGATAATTTGCCAATTTAGTGGTTCTTTTTAGGGTAGCGTAACATTGGAGTTTATTTTGGAGGTCAAAATGTGTTTTTAGTTATTCATCATGAGTGTCTTTTAGATTTTTGTCAATTTCTTTAATAATAGTTTTAAAGCTGTAGTAAATCAGGAATTGAGTTTCATGTACTAGTTGAAGAGCTAGTGAGTTTAGAGGATGAGATTCTGGTAAGGTTTCATAGGCAAGGAGGGCTTTATAATGGACTGAATCAGGTTCAGACTGATGGAGGTGATGCCAGAATGAACACATCTCTTCTGGTTCAGTGGCTGCAAGCCCAATTCAGCCCTGCAGGTGTCACTGGATGACTCTCTCTCTCTCTCGCTCTCTCTCACACACACACACATTCTCCTGATCACTGACAGTATTTTTTGGAAAATTACCCCCTTTTGTAAGAAAGCAGATGCTAAAATCATAAATGCGATCATCTTTTATCAGTGTAGTGATTGTTGTCAGTGTTACTTACTGAACTGATCTGGATTCTTTAACCACCGGCAGCAGCTTCTGAAGAACTTCATCTGCTTTATTTTGTGCTTTAATAAACCGTTTTAGAACAAACTCATCCATCTTCTGCTCTGATGTCAGCAACACATAAACCAGAGCTGACCACTGTGAAGAGGAGAGTTTGTGTCTTCCTATTTTTCCAGATTTCAGATAATCTTGGATCTCCTGCATCAGAGAATCATCACCCAGTTCATTCAGACAGTGGAACAGATTTATGGATCTCGCTGGAGAGCGATTCTTCCTGATCTTCTGTTTGATGAGCTGAACTGTTTCCTTTTTGTTGTAGGAGCATCTTCCAGTCTGTGGGAGTAGTTCTGAGAGACCCAGAAGAAAACGCAGGAAAAGGTCCAGATGTCCATTCTCACTCTGTAAAGCCTCATCCACAGCTGTGTGATGCAGCTCAGCTAATGCAATTTTCTTCCAGTTCACAACCTTAGATGACAGACTTTGTTTGGTTTTGTCAAACACATTTCTTTTCTTCTTTGTAAAAGAGAGATGAGCATAAAGAGCTGCTAGATGTTCCTGGATGCTCAGATGAACAAAGCAGAAGACTTTCCCCTGATACAAGCCCAACTCCTCTCTGAAGATCTGAGTGCACAATCCTGAATACACTGATGCTTCTGTCACATCAATGCCACACTCGCTCAGGTCTTCCTCATAGAAGATCAGGTTGCCTTTCACAAGCTGCTGGAAAGCCAGTTTCCCCAGTTTGACAATAATGTCTCCATCTTTCATTTCATTCTCATAGTCCTTCTCATGTTTGATGTTGGTCTGAATGATCAGGAATTCTGTGTACATTTGAGTGAGAGTCCTGGGAATCTCTCCTCTCTCTGCTTGACTCAACATCTCCTCTAGGACAGTGGCTGAGATCCAGCAGAAGACCGGGATGTGGCACATGATGTAGAGGCTCCTTGATGCCTTCAGGTGTGTAATGATTGTATTGGCCAGACTCTGATCACTGATTCTCTTCCTGAAGTATTCCTCCTTCTGTGTGTCACTGAAGCCTCGTACCTCAGTCACTCGATGGACACACTCAGAGGGGACGAAATCCGCTGCTGCTGGTCTGGAGGTGATCCAGATGAGAGCAGAGGGAAGCAGATTCCCCTCAATGAGGTTCATCAGCAGCTCGTCCACTGAGGCTGATTCAGATATATCACACAGTTTCACTTCGCTCTTAAAGTTCAGAGACAGGCGACACTCATCCAGACCATCAAAGATGAACAACACTTTATATTTATCACTGGATATTTCCATTTCTTTTGTTTCAGGGAAAAACACATGAAGAAGATCTGAAAGACTGAGTGTTTTGTCCTTCATCAAGTTGAGCTCTCTGAAAGGAAGTGGAAATATGAGCTGGACGTCCTGATTCTCTTTCCCTTCGGCCCAGTCCACAATGAACTTCTGCACAGAGACTGTTTTTCCAATGCCAGCAACTCCCTTTGTCAGCACAGTTCTGATGGGTTTGTCTTGTCCAGGTAAAGGTCTAAAGATGTCATTGCATTTGATCGGTGTGTCCTCTGTTGCTGCTCTCCTGGATTGAGTCTCAATCTGTCTCACCTCATGCTCATTATTGATCTCTCCACTTTCACTCTCTGTGATGTAGAGCTCTGTGTAGATCTCATTCAGGAGTGTTGGGTTTCCCTGCTTTGCTGTTCCTTCATACAGACACTGAAACTTCTTCAGCAGATTTGATTTGAATCTGCTTTGGGCCAGTCGAGAGCCATGACTGAAAGAATAAAATAATAGAAAAAAATTACAACAAATTAAAGAAAATGTGGTTGTAAAATAAATTAACACTGGTCAATCAAATAATTACACAATATTACACAAGCAACAGTGGTGTTTTCATAATATCAGCTTGGCTGTTATTTGGTCATTTGCACAAGCCATTAGAGCTGCATCCATGAGCACTGATATCGATTTCATGATTTGATTCGGTTTTCAATTTGTCTATGAATTCATTTTGGAAATATTTTAGGTACATGGTAACACTTGTTTAATTTGTTAACATTAGTTAACTAGTAATAATGAACAAACTACAAGCTATACTTCTACAACGTTTATTTTAGTTAATTTCAGCATTTACTAATTTATTTTTAAGAGCAAATGTTGAAAAAATGTAAAACTGCTTAAGGAGTGCAGGAATAACTTCTATGAGATGCCAATCCTTGCAGCTTGCATCTTATTTAATTTTGTACGGGTTTGCACGGTCAACACAATATGTGCTCCAGCAGCACTCACACCTATTATTCCATACTAACACATACACACACTCAGGTGTCTTCACCCCACTAAATTAATGGCACTCCCCTTCTTGCATTGGTCACATGACTTTCACATTACTGTGCTCCTACAGGATATTACCAGAATTGAAAAGGTATTAACTAAAGTTTCAAATTCAAGTTATATTTATTTCTGTAAGATTGAAAATAATCAAAAGATATTTGAAAATGACCAAAGACATTTGCTTTACCTGTTACAAAGTTTTTACCCCAGTTTATTTAAAATAAATGTAATGTTTAATATAATATTTAAACATTTAAATAATGTTTGTTCAATAAATATACTGTCATCAAAATTTTCATTTTAAAAATACAGAAACAAAATTATTTTAAAAACTAAAAGATTCTTGAGACTTTTGTCTCAAAATATATTTAATAATTTTAGCAATTCTCAATTGCTCCATAAATCTAAAAGATTTTAAAAACATAAAATATTAGATCAAATTAGCACAGAATCAACTTTGCCGCGATCAAGTCAAGGATCAGCCAAATTTCCATGTCCATCATCAAAAGCGTTTATGAAAAAAAGTGCTGAGCTGAATTTGTGCATCTAGTGGTTTAAAAGAGAATAAAGTCAAATGCGCCTTTTAGACCGTGTGACTTTAGACCTGTTGTAACCTATATAATTTAGATTTATTCTAATACTTCCATTTAAGTTGAGGCACCTCAGAGTGTGCGGAATACTTATTTTGTATTGCATTTTCTTAATATCATTTTGTTTCTTGCTGTTTTTGACTGTTTTTATGTTCAGTGTTTTTACCTGTGCACCTGTAGCACTTTGAGATGTGTTCTTCACGTGTAAAGTGCAATACAAATAAAATGTATTATTATTATTATTATGTACCCCAGTAGGAAATCCACCCTTACAGATTCCAACATAATAATAATAATCCTTTTTATTTAATTTTATTGTATACAAACATTTAAATTGCACATAAAACAGGTTTAATGAACCCACGCATATAAATTAAACTTCCTGATAAAGTTACCGCTGGACAGATAACATATTAGGTCAGGTTAAAATACAACTATATTAGCCTGGATGCCAGCTGATTTTAGCCCCGCCCACACATTTTTTAGGTCGGGAAGTTCGGTCTGGACTTGATCCGTTGTGGAGCTATTATGCTCGAACCAGAGCTGTTCGGACCAATCAAATTGTCAGGGCGGGCTTTATATGATGATGGACAGATGATCAACAGTAACGTAATCATCAACGTCACCAAAGAGCGCTTGGGTTTGAATTCCTTTACAACAAAGATGACTGCCGCTGGAGAATTGAGATTTCACAAGTTCACACTTACAAATAAGTCAGATAAAATAAATGCACATTTGGTGTGCTTTCTGAGGAGAGGGCTCCGGGCTCGATATTTTCGGAATAAGGTGAGAATGTCATGATAAATTCTACTTGTTGATTAAAGTTAAAATAGTGCATTATTCACTTCAGTTAACATGAAAGAATAAAAGAGCACAGACAAGTGGGAAAATAGCGTTAGCCAATCAGTCTTGACCGGTTGTTGATTTTTATCAACTAGCTTGTCAAATGTGTTTAAAGCATTACTGCATGTTAGGGCTGGGTGATATGACACTATATATTATAGTGATGATATAAAGTGTGAATTGATGGAACTTTTTCTAAATCATTTACATAGATGGGCCTATAGGGTAGGCAAATTCATCCGTGCAGCTTTTAGTGGGTAGGAATTATTGGAATGTTGGAGTGGAAAAACAAACACTGATGATGAATGATACACCACAAAAATCTTCAGCTTTTAGTTTTATTGTACATAATAGTGTCAAATGAATCTAAATTAATTCTAATATTAAATTTTAGATACACTTTCTAATTTTAATAAACTTATAGAAACACATAAACTTTACATAAAATAAACATAAAATTACTTAAAAAGCATTGGACTACCTGCAAAAAAAAAAAAAAAAAAGATTTTGAGATTTTGGTCATATAGCCCATCCATATGCTTTGCTAGATAGCAGAAAAGGTTCCCACAGTTTTACATATAGTATGAATTTTTTAATAGTGTTCACCACAAGTAATAGCCTATATTGTAACCAGAAATAAGTATATAAATGGCTGCTATTTTGCATACCTTTATTTGTAATTGCCAGAAAGAAAGAATGACAGAGAGTGCAGAGATGAGGTTAGGAATGAAAAGTCAGTAGGCCTATGTAGTTTCTTCATTCACTGTGACCTATACCTGCACTGGATGGCCAATTTCACATGTATTTTGTGTATTTTCAAAATACAAAATACTGTATTTGTATTTAAATACATTTTTTCACAGAGTATTTTGTATTTGTATTTTAAATACATTTCCATGTATTTATGCCCATCTCTGGCTACAACTATATATAATATAGTGCAAATATTTTAGCAAAATTATCCTCTCTAGTTTTCTTTTCTCTGGCTTACTAATAAACTATGATCACTGGATAACTTTCTTGATGTCAATGTAACATCACATTGTTCATAAGCTGACATCTTTCCATGGTTTAAGTAAGGAATAATTGACAACGGGCCGTTGAATTATTAGAAAAATAATGCACACCTGTGGTGGTAATGCGGCCACGACGCAAAGTGGATCTAGATAGTTTCTTTATATCTATCTATAAATGCTGTACCTGAGATCAGTTGATGTGTGTCTTCCCTTAAATTGTACTATGTTGTCCATAGACTGGTCACTCTTCATGGACACACAGCTGGACTCTGGTGGGTTTGATCTCTCAATGTAGAATCGGCTTTAAAATAGAGACAAAAGAATAGAGATAATAAAATAGAGACAAGAATTAAAATGTTTGATTTCACATGTAGATCATCCTTACATAAATAATCTATCTATCTATCTATCTATCTATCTATCTATCTATCTATCTATCTATCTATCTATCTATCTATCTATCTATCTATCTATCTATCTATCTATCTATCTATCTATCTATCTATCTATCTGTCTATCTATCTATCTATATATAAATGTTGTACCTGAGATCAGTTGATGTGTGTCTTTCCTTAAATTGTACTATGTTGTCCATAGACTGGTCACTCTTCATGGACACACAGCTGGACTCCAGTGAGTTTGATCTTTGCCTATGGAAATGACATTAATAGAACAGAGACAAGAATTTTAGAGAAGAATTTTTCATTTTACATGTAAATAAACCTCATGTAGAGTATCTATCTAGAAAGAAATGTTGTACCTCAGATCAGTTGATGTGTGTTTTTCCTTAAATGTTGCTGGCTTGTCCATAGGCTGGTCACTCTTCAGGGAAACACAACTGGACTCTGGTGAGTTTGATCTCTCACTGTGAAATTAAATTTAATAGAACAAAGATAATAGAATAGAGACAAGAATTCATGTAGTTGATTACATGCACATAAACCTCACATGGAGAAAGGTTGAAAATTGTTAATTTCTTACAGTTTTTCTCAGTTGCTTTGGTGCATTTCTCACATCACTATTTACATTTGCACAACAGTTAATGCAGTTCTCAAAACAGTTAGTACAAACTGCAACACATAGTTGATAACCTGCAAAAGCGTGTCACTTGTTCAAAATGGATAGCTCATTCCTCAAAAGCAAGTATTCACGTCAATGAAAGTGTCAGTGTCATCAATATGAAAAGTCCTGACACCATCGTTTATGAACAAGATAGTCAAATGGCTTTGTCATGTTTTCATTATGACAGTTTACTCTGTAAATGCTTTCCAATGCAAAAAAGTCAGATCTTGGAGACACTACCTGTAAATGCTCAAGACAGCACTATATACTATTTGCACAGCCATTTGAAAAATACAGTAAAGTTACACATTACTGTATTTAGTGAGGTAACTGAGTACAAGACACTGAATATGTATGTTTCACATTTTTACTGCATATGCTCTTTGCAATTCTAAATTTGTTCACAGCATTGTGCAAAAGAAAAAATACACCCTTATTTACAACAAACATAAACTCCCTTTCACTGTAAGAAATTTCTAACCTCTCCAAGTCAAAATTTTCTAGTGACTAGTCACATCTAAATTTTTACAGTAAATTGGCCCAAGTGCAATTCTTGTTGCAATAGTCTGTTACAGTAACATTGGCTCAATGAGAAATAATACATCTGACTAATTGAAAAATTTAGATGTTATCAGTCACTAGAATTTTTTTCACAGTGTTGGGTAGAGCTGTGCACAACTGTAAACAATATTGCAGTACATATTGGAACTGAACATACAACATACATAGTACTGTAATCATTCATGCACATCCAGACGTTCCTCTCTGTCTGGCCACATAATTTCATCTACATCACAGCAAATATCATCTCTTGCAATCAGAAAAAGAGAAACGGTCTTGCTTTTTTGACAGATTTTGACAATTAGTTCAACATTTTTGTATGTAATGACTCAAGCAATGAAATGAGGACTATTACTTTTATATGGAATGACTATTCAGCATTCACAAGTATAGTTCATTTTGACTGACATGACATAAGCATATGATAATGTTATAAAACAGCAGAGAGTTGTATGAAAGCAATAGATGCATGTCCAAAAGCATTTGCAATTTGTTGGAAGGAATGAGAAACTGCTACTATGATGTGCACAAATGACTAAATGTTGTGGAGGTTGAACTAACTGTTGTGCAAATGTAAATAGTGATGTGAGAAATGCACCAAAGTGACTGAGAAAAACTGTAATAAGGATAATGTTACCCAGTGTACAGAGACACTCTGGATCCTAGCTATATCAGCATAAGAATATGAGAAGGCCACTCAGAACACCTTAACCATTGCAAACAACCAGAACTACTCTGTTATGTGGCATACAATGCAACATTGTCTATAACATAATAATCATATGAAGACTTTGATGTAGCCTATACCTGCATCCTGAAGAAGAATCTCCATCGCTGAATGTTTCTTTTTCCTCCATGATTCGTCAAATCTTCATGGAGCTGCAGTCACACTGACATACAAAAACAATTTAAAATATTTTACGGAACAGTGAACAATAGTATACCAAAACATTTATCTAAACAAAACGTGACAAACAGTTTTGGACTACAAAAATCATCATACCAAACTTCAACTTCAAGACAAGTTATTTTTTATTTCTTAATTTTGTAGATGGAAAAAACTGTATTATGAAGAAATATAAAAATAACATTGAAGTCTCAAATTGTCTTGCTATCCCTCTTTTGTTCCACTAAGTATGTTAGTGGTGAACGCATTACTTTAAAGTGACTGAGACAGAAGGTCTGACGTGATATTAATGTTTTTAATGTTTAACTTCTCACAAGGGCATGTGATCAAACGATAATACTAGTGCTAATGTTTCTGCAACCCTGTAAAAATTGCTTTAAAAACGATGAATGTTTAGAAGACTTTTCACAACCTTAAAACCCCTATGGGGTAGCCTATTGTAACATCATCTTAATTACATCAATTATATCAAAGCGTGAGACTTTTCAGACTTTTACACAACTTTACAAAAGTGAACACATACTTGTTTTGGTTATCCAAATAGGCCTATAACCTACTTATTTTCTTTCCGCGTCTACGTTGAGGGTTTAGTATCGAGTCAGAAATACTGTTTCAGACAAACTGACAGACAAAAGTATTACACTTCTAATTACAATTTAAACTGTAACTTACTTTAATATTTTTCCCAAATTGTTTGCTGCTTAAAAAAGACTAAATGTATTGTATTTGTTTTAATTAAAATGCTTCAAATGAAAGTAATAAATGCAAGATAAGGGCTGTTTATTTATTTAAAATTATTTATTTTTATTTTCTGAAATTAAATATTTCAGTAAATTTGATGAACAAAATAAATGCATGTACAAAATTAAAACAGATGTTTGTTTCAACCCAGCTCACCTGATGTTACCTTCACCCTGGCGAGGAAGGTTGTAGCTCTCTTTGTACCTGACAATGTCAGAGAATATATAATTTAGACTGAAATTACCTAAATTATGTCTACGTTTAAGACATGAAGCAAAAAATAAATAAATAAATATCAGATTACATTTCAACACTCCCTATCTAAATATGTTAATGGGTGGTTGACGTGACGCTACATTTTTGTGTTCATGGTGACAAATATAAATAAAAATATATAATATTTAATTAAAATATCTGTTGTTATATACAGTTTAATCTTCCAGAACTAATACATCTGTAATTAATGAGTATTATAATTCAAATATGTAAATATTTAGTTTTAAACATGACATTTGTCCACTGGCGTGACTGTCCGGGGTAGCGTTGCTTATCTTAAAACTACCGTAATTAAATTAAAAATAAGTCCAAATACATTAAAATACTTGAATAGATGTTATAGCGGTGTTAACTTAATGAAACTAAAGGTTATAAATCATAAGGTCCCCATTTAAAATAATTGTGACGCATTACATTTTGTCCGCAAAACTGGTGTCCACCTGGTGTGACGCCATTCTGTAGATATAAAACAGGCATTAATTTGGGCACCCTATTACTGAGAGGGGCCCTTCTTCATCCAGGAAGTACAGTAGACCTCACTGGAGTACATGGACTGCCCACAAGGTGAGTCCTGTTTCAAATATTTTCATAATATTGCTATTTACTTGCACTGTTGGAAATGGGATCCATTATGCAGTCCTTTGGTGTGACATAATCTAAGTATTGATCTGAAAATTTTCATCAATTTATATTGATTGACTATTGAAAATAATGTAAACCTTAACACTGTTAGTCAGAATTGAAGACTGTCTCTCATATAACTAGGCTGCAAACTGGCCTTGATCTTGAAAATGTCCACTGGTGTGACAGCACTGTCCTATAGTGTGACATGAAATCAGCGTCACACTGGTGGAAATGGCTGTCACACCAGTGGACGTAAACATTCTTTGTTCCTATAAAATAACCAAAATCGGACAGAAATCACACACACAAAACAGATATATTTGAATCCTGCATTTATTAGCTTCTTGAATCAGATGAAAAGATGTGTTTAGTTGTGTTTGTAGCTCAGAATAAGGAACTATACACAGACAGCGTCATTGCTTTAGAACAGCCTTATGGTCTGGTTGGTTCACGTGAGATGATTGACAGCTTTAGAAACTAATCATATCATGCTGATTTCATAGCTGATGCGAATCAGGAAGAGGAGAGTCATCGCTAGCTCAGTTAGTTGTTTTAAGCAGGAGGGCAGGGTTTCATAAAATATTGAAGCTTCTCCCGGGCGCCGCCATTGATTAGCAGACCATCACCTGCTGTTAGCATTCCATTGACTCCCATTCATTTTGGTGTCACTTTGACAGCGAATAACTTTACATCTGAGGCGTTTAAAGACTCCATTTGTCCATTATTTATTACTAAAGAAACACGAAAATGTATAAATGGCTCCATTACCTTGTATCTTACATTATGGCCCCTTGTATCTTACGTTATGGCCCCTTGTATCTTACGTTACGGCCCCTTGTATCTTACGTTACGGCCCCTTGTATCTTACGTTACGGCCCCTTGTATCTTACGTTACGGCCCCTTGTATCTTACGTTACGGCCCCTTGTATCTTACGTTACGGCCCCTTGTATCTTACGTTACGGCCCCTTGTATCTTACACTATGGCCCCGTAGATGCAGTTTTTGTAAAAATAGGCTAACGATTGCGTCATAACCACGCAACTCTCTGTCGCACAGTAGAGAATTACCGTATGGACAGGAGGAGAAGCTCGCGGGCAATCGGGGGGACGTGGAGGCAAAATGACAAAATAATTAATCAGAATACTTAGCAAAAGTTTCTCCTGCTCCTAGCTCATGGACAGCTCCTACTTACACTCTTCGTCTCTGCAAGTTTTGGAAGGGAATGATTCAGATTTCTCTCGGCACAGCTACTAGAAGACAGACGGGTTGCTCACGTCACATCTACGTCGTCAAGCTCAGTGTGAGTCTGCGCAGTACACTCGACCGCCAGGAAGTGAGAGCTTCTAATTGACTTCACTTGTCTCCGTTGAATCCAATAGGGTCGCTGTGTCCAGTTTATATACTGTCTATGGTTTTAAGCTCTTGAGATCGCACATTTCAATGGGATATGAATATAAATGTTATGGGGACAGATTAGGCGATACCGCCCAAAATTGCATACTTTTACATATGTGTAATTATCTTAAAAACTGTTAATGATAGAGAGGTGCGGTCTTGTTTGCCGCATTTCTCAGATTCCGCTGAAAACAGTGGTATCCAGTTTGTATACACTTCCTTGTTGCGTAATACCACTGCATAAAAAGGCCAATGAAATCGATGTTTGTTAGGCAGATTCCACGCGCATCGTTTATTCTTCTTTCTTCTGACTTTATTGTACAAAACACATTTGAACTTGAAGTTGTAACTTTATTTTAATGATTTTTTTAAATTATTTGAACAAGAAATAATAAATGTGACTTTGTACAAAACAGGGGCATACCGGTACTTTTTGTTGTCCAATGGTGTGACGAAATGTCCTCTGGTGTGACAAACTGAATTATAAGTGGAAAAGGCCTTTAAATGCACAAATTTATGTAAAAGGTGTTGAATAGTATAATAATGATATCATCACTATGCACATATAAGGATGGATTGAAGCTTCATTAGGTTTTATACTAATTATATTGAATATAATCCAGGCGTTTGGGTAAAGTCCCTATGTGTACATCTTATAGTGGGATAATAACATGATTGTGAATTTTTATTGGTTACTTTTGATGTGGGAATGTAATAAGGACAAATTGATAAGGATTGTGCATTTTTGTCTTATCTGTCACACAATCTCTGAATTAAATATTAACATAAAAAATGTTGTCACACCGGTGGACAATATTTGGGACTACCACACAAAAAAGTTAATAAAATGCTAAATAAATAAGGAATTAGAAAGGGACACATTTAGTTTTGAGTTATTCACATATTAAGCAATATAATTATAAGACATTTGACATACATTTTAGAAATATTTTTTTTTCCACTTTGGATTTGAGTTCACGTCAACCACCCTAATTTAAAATTTTGTCGGTTACCTTATTGTTTTTAGAACATCGGGGTGATTAAATATAGGCTAATTGTCCCCAACAGATCTTTAAAATATAATTTATGTACCTATATGTCACAACAAAAAGCCACATTTCTTTAAGAACTTCATGTTTACTTTTTCTTTTAAATACTTCAAGAAAGCAGTTCATGGTTACCTAAGTTAATGAGGAAGTAACTCAAATGCAGCTCACCCGACTAATGCTCACTCACAAGTAGTTTACCACAGGTTTCAAACATGTTAATGGTTTCCCATCGAGTGATTCCAACCATTGAAATTCCTGCATCGGCAACCAGATTTGTTTTTTAATATATACTATTAAAGACTTTTTTTCCGATTTAAAAAATCTTATTACGTCTTGGTGTAAAATGGCACACAGCAAAACACTGAAAATTCTTTCACTTCTGGCAGCAAAAGTCGCCAAACCCGTTTGAAGAGAAATACCCAGCACATCCTCCAGTTCTTAAACACTTTGTTTATGAGAGAGAGAGACACTAGTTATCTCACTAGTTTTGATAATCCTTAATCATAAAGTAATGTTCAAGTAGGCCTATGTTTTATACTTTATGTAGAAAGTATCCTAATGTCAATGTACTAAAATTATACTTGTAAGTGTAATATTTAAATACTGCTTGGGACTAAATTGGCCCACTTTTTTAGTATATAAAAACGTCTCAGGTTACGTATGTAACCCTGGTTCCCTGAGAGGGAACGAGACGCTGCGTCGAGACGCTGCGTCGAGACGCGGTGGGAACGCTCTGCGTGATTGCGTCGTGAAGCACGTGTATAATCAGTCCAATGGAAAGACGAGACGTCATAGGCGGGTGACGTCATCGACCAGGAAGCTATAAAGCACCCCTGAAAACAGACCGCGACAGCTTCTGAAAAGCCGAAGCAAGTCGATCACAGGCATGCAGGGAGTATGGCAAGGCGACGCAGCGTCTCGTTCCCTCTCAGGGAACCAGGGTTACATACGTAACCTGAGACGTTCCCTTTCAAGGGAACTCGAGCTGCGTCGAGACGCGGTGGGAACCCTATACCCACGACGCCATATGACAAATGCCTGTTCTGTATGAAGACCATGCGCACACTAGGAAACAAGCACCCTAGACCCTGGAGTGGAGCCTAGGTCCAAGTTATAAATCTAACAAATGTATGCGGTGAGGACCAGCCTGCCGCATTACAGATGTCATAGAGTGAAACTCCTGATAATAAAGCCTTAGAGGCCGCCATACTCCTGGTAGAATGGGCCGGGACAGCCAAAGGTGAAGGCTGTCCGGCCGCTTCATAAGCAAGTGAGATAGCCTCAACTACTCACTTGCTCATTATCTGTTTAGATGCAGGGCAACCCAACTTAGGTAACCCGAAGCAGACAAATAATTGCTCTTATATATACGCCACAGGGAGCTCTGTGGACATAAGCATCCAAAGCCCGGACAGGGCATAACAGATTAAGTTTTTCCTGATCTGGGGTATTAAGGTGGAGGACAGAAGGCCTGCAGCACAAAAGACCCACAAATTTAATAGGGACCTAGGAATCCAAACTGGCAAGGGGTGAGGAAAGACTACCACCATACCAGGTGCAAATCCAAGTACGTGCAGGCCTCAGCCTCATGTACCACGGAGAAGATGAAATAAGGATCTCTCCTCAGAGATAACCCAGCAAAGAAACATTCATTGCAGAAATCAAGTACTGTACCATAGGGCAGATAGCAAGATTCAGAAGGCGTTCTCCGCACCAGGCAGAGAACAGTTTCCATTTCAATGCATATTCAGTCTTCTCGTGGAGGGAGCTCTAGACTGGAGTATGGTCTCCACGACCTCAGTCGAGAGACCTGAATCTATGAGCTGGGCCCCCTCAGAGACCGAGCCCACAGTATCCATAACTCTAGATGAGTGTAACTCCCGGGAGCAAAGATATTGGGAAATGCGTACAGGTGAAGCCTCAACCACACCTAATACGTTGCATCCAGTTCAAGCAGAGCTGGACGCGTCAGGGAGAACCACGTAGAGCAATGCGTTGTATAAAACGATGCGAAAAGTAGATTTGAGTCTTGACCGAAGTTCTCCCAAAGGAGCTCCACCACCTCGGGGTGAAGTCTCCATTCCCCGGGCCTCAGCCCCTGCCTCAACAGGATATCTGCTCTGATATACGAGACCATCAGTGCGTTGTCCAGAAGGACAAGCACATGGTGACCTCTCAGGTCTGGCAGGAAGTATTTGAGAGCTCGAAATACTGCCATCATTTCTAGCCGATTTATGTGCCAAGAATGTTGATGGTCCCAAAGACCTTTCGCCGAGCGGCCACTCATGACCGCCCCCCATCCCGTGAGGGAAGCATCCGTCGAAAGCATACGCGTCGATAAGAAGCCCCCAGCACTGGGCCCTGGGTGAGGAACCAAGGTTTCTTCCACATGACCAAGGCACGAAGGCATCGCCGCGTGACCTTGATCATGCGAAACGGATTTCCCCTCGGAGAAAACCCCTTGGTCCTGAGCCACCACTGCAGAGGTCTCATGTACAGAAGGCCAAAAGAGATACGTTGGACGCAGCTGCCATGAGCCCCAACAGTCTCTGAAACTGTTTCACAGTGAGTGACTGGCCTAGTTTTACCCCCTTTATGGCTGTGAGATAAAACACCCGGAAAAGTGGTCCTCTGAGCTGGGAGGAGCACACTCTTCTTGGCGTTGAGCCACAACCCCAACCTCTTTAATAGAGACAGAACGACATCTCGATGCCGAACTGCCATCTGCTCGGACTGAGCTAAAATCAACCAATTGTCGAGATAATTCAATACGTGAATGCCCTGGAGTCTCAGAGGAGCCAGAGCTGCATCCACACATTTTGTAAAGGTGCGGGGTGATAAACCTAGGCCGAAGGGAAGAACCTGATACTGGTATGCTTCGCCCCCGAAAGCAAACCTCAGGAACCTCCTGTGATGAGGATGGATAGATACATGGAAGTACACGTCCTTCAAGTCTATTGTGACAAACAAGTCCTCGGACTGAGACTGTGACACAATCATATATAGCGTAAGCATACTTTGAACTTGAGATTCTGAAGCCTGTTGTTTCATTGACGCAGGTCTAGAATAGGACGCAACCCCTCATCCTCTTTCGGAACAATGAAGTAATGGCTGTAAAACCCTGACTGTCTGATGGGAGGAGGAACCCCTTCTATAGCTCCTTTTGCAGAAGTGTCAGTACTTCCTGCTCCATAACCAGAGCCTGCTCGGGGTCCACCACTGTGGGGAGGACCTCTAGAAATCTGGGCGGACGAGAACCAAACTGAATTCTGAAGCCCTTTTCTATAGTGTGCAGGACCCACTGAGAAATATATGGCAGTAGTTTCCACGCTGCCAGAAATTCTAATAGGGGAACCAGTCTCTCAAGACTGGCCTCTGGATTTGGTTGAACAGTCACTTTGGTGCCCTGAAGCGGCGAACCGGCAGGGAACAACCGAACTGACCGCTCTACGCCCCTCCTCGGAGGATCGTTTGGGGATGCTGACACCTCGGTATCCTGAAACGGCGAACCGGCAGGAAAACCGAACTGGCAACATTGCGACCCTCCTCAGAGAGTCGCACCCCAGAGGGCGCCGAGGAGAAACGATTTCTCAAAACCGTCCCTACCCCGGAGGGGACCACCCTCAGAAGCCTGCAGCCTCGGCGTCAGGGCTTCTTCTTCCAAGATATTTTAGAGATAAAACAGTCCTCAGATCTTGCATATCTCTAACTGGCTAGACTGCGACCGCCACCCAAGTCACCTTCGATTGTGGATGAACCCGAATGGCGAATCTCTGTTTTGCCGCACTCTATGCTGCGAGGAGCTTTAGTAGGCTGAGACTGCTCCCGCCCAGCAGTCTCAGGAACATTAGATCGGTGAGGAAGAAACCTCTGAAACGCCGCTGAAGAGTTATTTCTTCGTTTTTTTGAAAGCGGAGCGTCCAGAAGAACAGACATATTTTAATTTCTCTTTACATCAGAAAAAACTATACATACATACATATATATATATATATATATATATATATATATATATATATATATATATATATATATATACATATAAATATATATCACTCCGTGGCCACCAGCAGGAAACAACCGAACTGACAGCGCTGCGACCCTCCTCAGAGAGTCGCCACCCAGAGGACGCCGAGAAGAAACGATTTCTCGAAACCGTCCCTCGACGGGTGACACAGGCGGCCGCCTGGGGCGCCATCTGCTGGACGGGGCGCAAAATTGCAGAATAAAAAAAAACAAAAGTTAATTAAATGTATGTATCGTATTATGAAAGTAATAGTCACTCTGACAGCTGTCAAACTCACGCGCGTTGCTCAGCAACCGGGAGTGGCGCGAAAACATCTGACAGCTGGTTTTAGCGCTTTAAATGATGGGGTAAAAGTCTTTTTTCGTATTTTTTTCAAAACGCTATAAATCCATCCATATTTTTTCAAAAGCTATAAATCCATCTTTTTTTTATTTTATTTTTTATTGCTGGTTTGTCTTTTTTAAAAAGTATTTTGTATTTTATTTCGTGTTCGCATTTATGAGGAAAAAAAACATGTTATGTGACCGTTCGTTCTCCATTAAGGACGCAACCGCTCTGCGGCACTAAAATACTTTTAAAACTTTCACAGAGACATCAAACAGAAAGCACAAAGCCTCTCTTTAAAACGAATTTCGTTTTGTATTAATTTTATCTTAATTTTAATCCATGTTTCATTATTTTGTATAATCACAACACGTTCAGGCTGGAGCTTAAGCTATCATACATGAACTGAAACTCCACGTAGGCTATAGGTAGCGTAGGCTAGCCTACTCGCCTCACAGACCTAAACAAATTAGAAATATCCTATATCTGTTATCTACAGAAAGCTTGAAATTTCTACTTTTAAACAGAACCATTAAAAACTAAATAAAACTAGGCTATGTAATCCGTAAGAAATGCATTTTTCTCCGGCGCGTTCACTACTGCGAAGATCGCGAGTCACTATTGTCAACTTCATCTTTGCAGCTGACACAGAAACACTTGTTTATTAATAAACAATTAAAATGTCTCATAACAATATTTTTTTACAGCGTAAAAAGGGGGGGGTGGGGGGGGGGGGTCGCACTCTCGCCTTGGGCACCAAATAACCTAGAGCCGGCCCTGCTCCCCGGTATAGTTTATCTGTTGCACGACGCAATTCTCGAATAGCGTCAGTGCTGTTACATCCTCGCATTCATCCATGTCCTTATATACTTTACCTACCTAATAATATTTATCTAATATTTATGATGGCTGGTGGGTAACATCGGGGTTATGATGACGACCCGGGAGAGAGATAGCTCGCAAGCGTCTCTTTAACCCGAGGCACTGTCATACCATGATACTTTATACCCATAACATTACTATAGTAGAAGTTTAGGGATAAACACAAATAGAAACCGGTTTATTCCACGATCTCGACACCTCAGTGTGGAGATAGGGAAAAAACGGCACTCCCCGACGAGGAGGCTGAGATATAGAGTTTTCCTTATATTTTCACTCTCATATATGTTTGGCTGGCCAGAAATATTTAACTTAGCAACAGCACAGGATAAAACCTCCTTTATAAGCTCCTCTTTATTCAACAGAGTTATGAGCTCACTTATTTATTTATTATGAAAACTCAAAAACATCTGCCTTAATTTTTTTTTTTTTTTTTTTTTTTTTTTTTAAAACACACTAACGATACCAATTCCTCGGAACTGGAAATCGCAGGATGAATGCCTCATCCCGGGGAGGAGAAACCGCAGAGCGTGCTTCTCCCCGAGATAAAACACTGGATCTAACAGGTGTTTGTAAGAACCATTTGCGATCCCCAAGATGCGCGTCGACGCCGTGCCTCGGCAGCAGCGGGACCCGCGCCTCGGGGCGCGCGCACCGAACCGTCCTCCTCGAAGAACGGCCGGCGGGAGCGGAGCGTCCTCACGGACAGCTTCTCGCAATGCTCACAGTCAGCCCCCTCGAGAACTGACTGTTGGCATGCTCCACTCCCAAACAAGCAACACAAAGCTTTTACTCTGGAGTGTGTGTCCCCACCCGTGATATAACGCGGGCAGGGAACAACACAATGCTTGCTTGCTCTCTTTTGCCATAATATATATATATTGCAACTTGACAGACAACAATAAATATGACAAGAACAGAATACACAGATCGCTTGCTGAAGGCACAGAAGCTGTCGCGGTCTGTTTTCAGGGGTGCTTTATAGCTTCCTGATCGATGACGTCACCCGCCTATGACGTCTCGTCTTTCCATTGGACTGATTATACACGTGCTTCACGACGCAATCACGCAGAGCGTTCCCACCGCGTCTCGACGCAGCTCGAGTTCCCTTGAAAGGGAACATACATTTAAGTGTAGCCTACTATAAGTGTAACGGAAGTAAACTTTAAGTGCACAAGTTCACAACGTTTCTCATTTGTAGGCTACTGCATGTGTACTACTAGTAGTTTACTATTTAGCAGTAATTTTGTTTTGTTTATGAAAGTACACTTTGAAGTATTCTCTCAGTAAACTACTAGTTTAATAGTTTTATACTGTATACTTGTAAGTTTTCTTTAAAGGTGAACTAAGTAACTTTTTTACCTTAACTGAACAGCTTCGGAGTCATTGGAATGGTTATATTACTTATTTCGGGTTGAATGGTGGTCGTTTCGCACCCCCCTGGTGCCCGTGAGCGGAAAATCCGCACTTGCAACTTTGAGCCGGCGGGCCACCGGCCGCCGCGTTAGGAAGTCTCGCGTGATATCAGGTCTAATTATAACTGTGAGTTAGTGCTTGGGATTTATCATGGATTTACTGCATTAACGGCCAGCAAAGCAACGTAGTAAAATTCGAATAGTATTTTATTTTTCTAATAATAATTACAGATCGAATATTTGACAATTAATTAAAACTAATGTCTGTTTTTATTTTTTAATTATTTCAACCCAGCCAACCAGGCAAGGAAGGTTGTAGCTCTCTTTATACCTGACAATGTAACAATATATAATTTAGACTGAAATTACATAAATTGTATTGAATTTTAAGACATGAAGCAAAAAAATAATAATTTTGTATTTTGTCGGTAACCTTATGGTTTTTGTTTTTAGTACATCGGGGTGATTAAATGTTGGCTAATGTTCCCCAACCAATCTTTAAAATGTAATTTATATATAGACATATGTCCAACAAAAAGCCAAGTTAATGAGGAAGTAACTCAAATACAGCTCACCTGACTAATGCTCACTCACCTTGATTAAAATGTTACTGTTGTTTACCACAGGTTTCCAACATGTTCATGGTTTCCCATCGAGTGATTCCAACCACCGAAATTCCTGATCGTCAACCAGAACAAAAATCTTGAATATATACTATTAAAGACTTTTTTCCCGATTTAAAGAATCTTCTTACGTCCTGGTGTAAAATGGCACACAGCAAAACTCTGAAAATTCTTTCACTTCTGCTAGCAAAAGTCGCCAAACCCGTTTGAAGAGAAATATACAGCACACCCTCCAGTTCTTAAACGCTTTGTTTATGAGAGAGAGAGAGAGACTAGTTTTGATTATCAGAAAAACTGGTAGAACTGGAAGAGAGAACTCTCTGAGAAAACAAAAGAAATTAACATTTGAACTCACTCTTGTCATCACCATTCGAGACGCGTCTCACCTCTGAATCATCCTAACATGTCTTTCCCACTTTCCCCACTCTCTCTCTTTCATGCTGAGATCACCTGAAATTCACCCAAAAATCTATATGATTTAATGTGAATAATTATCATACAGTATTATACATGTTTAGTATCATTTGAAATGTCTCAGTGCGACTGGTACAAATTTCTCATTCCCAAAGAGGTAAACCAAAAGGTAATAAGTTATGAAGAGTTTTAGGGATAACTTGTACACAAAAGAGGTTGTGTCTTCCAGGCAAATGGCGTTCTGTTTCCAAAAGGTGTAAACTCTGAATACAAATTCCCATTGTTAGCAGCAGTTTCCATGTGAAAGAAGTTTCTGTCTATATAATGAAATGCAACAAGAGGCTCAGGGTGATTCTGTAACTCAGATCAGCCCATAATGTTGAAGGACTTCAGCATTATGTATTTCCTAATGTCAAGGTTTGCATCTTCTCTCTTTATTCCAGAGCATTTGATGTTTTGTATCTATTATCTTTGAACTGATTATGAAATTGGCATGATACATTTACCTGACATAATAAATAGTAAACATTTGATTTTATTCTAACGGACTCGGACATTATTTTCAGTAAAGAATTAAAAAGAATAGTCAAACATTCGCTCACATTTAATGATGCACAGATATCATTAAAACCTTTTCATTTATGGAGTCAGATGAAATAACGAGTTAATACATATGAAAAAAATTATTTCATTTAATCAAATTACTTTGCCACGAGGAAAGACAGTAATGCGCAAAAAAACTTCACCCGTTGACCGGATACCTACATTGGGCCGATTGTTAGTTGATGAAAATACAGTTTGAAGTAGGGCCTATACTCTTAGTAAACTACTAGTCTAGTAGATTTATACTGTATACTTGTTTAACCGGAATAAGTATGCTATGTCTTTAACTGGGCAGGTTAAATAAACTTATTTTATAAGGAATGATTTACAATTCTTATTTTAAAAAAATTATTAAAATGCAGATTTTCTTTTTTTTTTAAGTAACATACCTTGAATCTTGAGTGACAAAATGAATCATATATTTCCACACTCAGTTTCTGATACTAAAAATTTTGAAACAAACAAGCAGCATTCTCATAATAGTAGAATTAGGGGAAATATCTTACCCAGTATGAGTGGACTTTGAATATTGTGTTAGACAATGTGAGGCCAAATTCAAATAGATTGAGAACGTACTTGGTTACCTAACAAAACTTCGGTTCTCTCTAGAAGAGGGAACGAGTATTGCGTAAGTTGCTTACGCTACAGGTAAAGTCATCTTTTTTCGAGATCTGAAGCCAAAAATTATCCTTAATTTTGTATTTATTGTCAACGCAGTGCGGCAGACAGCAGAACATGGCAGGCTGTATAAGTGCTCATTGGCTGGCTTGCGGCAACTGCTGCAGCCTATCGTTGAGCCCTGCGTGACATCACACCAATGAGGGTGCCCGCCAGAATGGGTGTGGCTTAGCGTCTAAAGGTGGGGCTCACAGTCTGAAAATCTGGTTTTCATTGAATGAAGTGAATAAGCTCGTGGCGCGAGCACGGCAGGTTACGCAATAAATGCCTGAAGGCTCATATATTTAGACGCTCATAAATACTTGAGCACCACCCTGTGAGCGGGAGGGTGCGAGAGGCGGATTCGCTTTATGTATGTAAGAAAGCCGGCCGCGAGCTCGGAGAAGCGAAAGCATAATTTTATCTGGCGCCAGAGCCAGGATTCGAACACGGGTCTCTGGCGCGGAAGCCTAAGATTTCGCCACTGAGCCACAGGGGGAAAACACATAAGCTTTCGGTTAGCGCGAGCATATAAGAGAGCGTCATCATGTTTTGTGTCAGCGTTTGTTTGCAGGCGTGCGTGTACAGGGGCGGCCTTAAGCATCTGGGGGCCCGTTTCAATAACTAATATGGGGCCCTGCCCACATAAAATGTAAACATGAGCAGAAAAAGCAAGGATTCTTTTTGGTTTGCGTCATTATTTTATTACGCGCACTTTCAGCTTCATGAACAGGCACCACTGGCATATGTACGTTTCATTTCCTATTCAAATTATTTCCCTGCTCAAAAAAAAACAACGTTTTAACCTTACGGAAAAAAGGCAAAGTATAAACACATAAACTACTGGTATTTATTTACTTCAGATCACCATTCGCGGGGGCGGTAAACGTCGCCATGGTAACTGCGGCGCGACTCAAGTTCGACCAATCAGAGACGTCAGTGTTTTGCTTAGAATTATGGGTAGTGTAGTATTTCTCCAGAAGATCGCAAATAACAAGGTTGATCTTTATACATTGTGGCTTTTATAGGAGCAGAATTTTCGTTTCACAGCCTCGTAGCTCGTGGTTAATCTAACTTGGATGGTTTAGGGGTCTCCAACCTTTTGTAGCTACTTTTTAAAAACGAAAGTGGCCAAGAGCTATATGCAATAATTAAATCAATTAAATAATGTCTCATAACTCTCATATTAACAACTATGCTAACTGTTTTAGACCTAAACGAGTTATTGTAGGCCTATATATGTCACCCTTAATTGACATATAAAAAAAATATTATACTGTAAAAACACATAATTATTGTTGATTTTATAGTGCATCATAACTAGAGATGAAATGGTATGAAAATGTAATTTCATGATTATAGTGACCAAAATGAGCATGGTTATCACATAATCCTGTTCAAAAAGTACTAATACTACACAATAAAATCAATTCACCAAGTTTTATGTCGAAAACCAGCAAATAACAAATAAACTTACCATCAATATGCACTAAAATAGTAACATTAAAAATGATGGCCAAATTTGAAAGGAGTGTCTTGCAACATGTTATCTACAGTACTAACATGTACAAATTCAAATAAAGTTTTGACAAAAAACTTTTTATAAAAAGATAAACCTGGCATATTTCAGCCTTTAAATCATTTTTATAAAAAGAATGATTCAAAAAAGACAAAATACTGACATTTACAATGCACATTAGCTTATCTTTTATTATTAATAGTAAAATTCGGTCCGATTTCCCGTGGCGTCTGTCGTTGCTATGTACCATGCGCTCTCCACAACGACAGAGAAGTTTTAATAGCTAATGGATTTCCACTACCGAAAAACGCTTGCTGTAGCTCTGCTAGAAGATTTATTTACGGAGAAGAAAAAAACACCCGTAGTTTGGGTGCACCCCCATCCTTCATATTGACTCGCGCCTGGAAAAAATGAGTGCGTCGCTTCAATTATTTGAAATAATGAACTTGAGCGCGCAAAAGACGCGATATGTGAACGGCCCTTGGCGAGCTACCTCCAATCAGGCCACGAGCTACTCTCGCGAGCGACGTGTTGGAGACCACTTTAGACATTATGTCTGAAAAAAATATCCTAGGGAGAAAATGAATGGGATTTTCCTGTTCTGTTGGGGGCCCCCTTGGAGGGCGGGGCCCGTTTCAATTGAAACGGGTGAAACATAGGTAAGGCCGCCTCTGTGCGTGTATTATAACGGGTTCATTTACTGCAATAGTAATATTTCTAGCCACCTGAACTTAAGAGGGGACTGAGAAATGTGTGCGAAATGGAGGTTGGTCCGGCCTCGGCGGGACTAAAACACTCTCTTTGCTCCCTTCACCGCGCGAACGGCGGGGTAGCTTTCTTGTAATCGTAAAGAAAGCTAGCCCCGTGACCGTCCGCTTCTGACATCCCTTGTGAACGGCGCAGTTGCGCGGCTCGAACAGAGGGAGAGAGAGCGGGAGAGTGCGAGGCATTTGAAACAACGCCTCGATGGAAATTTCTCTTTTAGAGAGAGTGTGTGTCGAACACACACAGCGGCGAACACACACAGCAGAGAAAGGATACTGTCGCCGGATAGCTCAACAGGCACGGATGGCTGAAGGCGGCGAAGACGGCTGGCTTCTTCAGAAGCTTCCTAGGCTTGCTGGTTGCTTGATTCGACGGCGGCGGCTTCTCAAGATCCAGCGATGCGAAGAGCTTCGCTGAAGAGATAAAAACCAGATTTTCAGCCTGTGAGCCCCACTTTTATTCGCTAGGCCACACCCATAAATGTAGTTGTGCACATAAAAATGATACACAAATATGTTAATCATATAGTACTGTCACTTGTTATAAGTCCTTGTCTTATAAGGCATGTACTGTGTCTCAGGACTACAGGCTGGATTTCGGTCTTTGGGGCAACAGCACGGTGGAGTCACATCGATACAGGAGAGTGACGGAGACGAGGTGTGGAAGGTCGTGTCATGTTTCCCAAAACCATTCTTTCATCTTTAAAGATTATAACTTTCAGTATCGTATTGGATTTCACACCCTTTCCACAGAATACAAACAAACTCAAATCAGTATTTCATGTACATTTATTTATTTTGTAAATAGCTGCGTATCATGCTGATTTACTGCACATTATCTCCTAAATACATATAGTGGAAAAGATAACTGTTTGTACTTTTGTTAAGATAAAATAGTATACTGATTTAAAGGTGCATTGCGCAACTTTTCATGTTAAAAATACCCGTTTTCTAACCCATACATGCTTAAACAATTGCCTGATGGGCTGAATGATCCCTTCTCTGATCACTGCGATTGCCTCTATAATCCTGTACAGTAAAATAAATAAGAGGGATTCGGGTCGGAATCTGAGACTGGGCGTGACGTCATGCGCGTTCACGGCACGCTCATATGTCTGGCAGGTTTGTGTATGCGCCGACGCCGCCATTCTCCGTAGAAAATGGATTCTAAGAGACCGGCTTGTAGTTCATTTCAAACACCAACGCAAACTCCACGTAAGATAAAAAGTTGGTTGGTAAATCAGTTGGCTTTTTTTCTTGATAAAAAGGTAAGATATATCCCATTCTCTAATGTCTGATACGGCCAATAATGACAATAAATGACGATCCATAAAATGTGTAATGCTTTAGCGTAAGCTAGATAAATGTACAATCGGAAATAGGTTTTACTAACTTACCATTGTCAGTGATCAGGTTCAGAATGATTGTGATATAAAATGCTGATATATAAGTTAGATACTTAGACACAAATTTTGAGCAAATTACTGCTTAATTACGATGTACTGCTATTGGAATATGCTACTTAGCTGATCAATAAAACAGGCTAAACCCCCGCAAATCTTCGGCGGATTAGCCTGTTTGGCTTTTATGGTAACGTCATAGTGCCACTTTGTTTATTACCTTGAGACATTTGGGTGTACTTTGTTGACCGACTGTGTATGGTATGGTATCATGATTACTATTTTGAGCTTTTACAAAGTAATAACTTATATTGTTCATGAACGTGTTTCCATAATAATAGTCATAAGTGGATACAGTAAACACATAACACAGTTCAACATGGAGATAGATGGGAATAAAAAACGAAGTTTTCTACTGGTCCCCATTTTTTCCCTCACACGTAAGTGTGTTATTTACTCAGTTGCCTTTCCTTTCACATATTTTAAATTACTTGCAGATTTAAAACTGTATTACCTCTGAAGACATTATGATTGTAAACAAAAGATTTGTGCGGCTGATGCTCCTTGGGTTATGACCTGCTCGTGCTCGTGCAAGCGTGCGTGTGCGTGTGGTCCGTGAGCGTGCACACCTCTGGTTGCAGTTTCGCTTGCCGCCAGAGGGGGCGTAGTTCTGCGAAAACACAGACTCTTGCGCAATGCACCTTTAAAAAAGCCATGATATCTGCTTCCATCGTCTGCTTAATCACATGAACACATATAGGCAGAAGCAGATATAGTAACCAATATATTGTACATCCCTATTACACACCCTACAAAGCATCTATATATGTTGGATGTGTTTTACACAGGAACTAAAATATATGCATTTGGTCATGTATTACGAATCCTGCACATGTTTCAGACAGGAACAAGTTCATGAAGGAGTTTACAGCCCATCAGAGGTCAAAGTATAAATGAAAGAAGAGTCGCTTCTCTGCCGGACGTACAAGATGAACAATTTCAGACCCTGTCCACTTTCACCACAGTATAAAAAGGTACCAAACTAAGGCATAAAGTTTAATTACAGAGCACATCCTCTGATCAAATAATAACAAATTATGTTTTATAAACAAAGTTCGGGAGGAGCACGTTCAAATAATCAATCCAATCTACTCGTCATCAAACAATTATGTCTACCCTAATCAGCATGACAAGAAGTATATATATATCCACTCTGTTAACTCACCTAATATTCCTTGACAGTTTTCCAGCATCCCTCCACCACCCCGACTCCTCACTCTTGGCTCAATCTTTTACAGCCAGGAATACGGGGGGAGTACTCTGGGTTCGGGCCGAATACTGAGCCCGGAGCCCTCTCCTCGGACAGCACGCCAAATACGCATTTATTCTATCTGACTTATTTGTAAGTGTGAACTAGTGAAATTTTTTAAAGTGTAATTTAACTGGAGATTCAGATGTTCACAATATAGTTGTCTTCAGAGATGGCAAAAGTACTCACTTCCCGTACTCAAGTAGAAGTACAGATACTTGTGTTAAAAAATGATCTGGTAAAAGTACTAATTTAACTTCTTTACTCAAGTAAAAGTAACAAAGTACAGGCTTTGAAATTTACTTAAAGGCCGTGTTGCAGGGTTAATTTTTCAACGAATTTGTGCAATTTGCTTATTGGTAATAAACATTTAAACTGTTATCCATTGTATTTTATGTTAAGTATCACAAAACAGAATATAATACGAAAAAGTAGGTACTATCTTACAGCGGTTTGCAACGATTCTCCTTTCCCCCACAATGCATTCCATTACGTCACCTTGGGGAGAGAACATTCCAAAGCCCGCCTTGAGAGCGTTGAGAGTGACTAGAGAGACGAGTAGTAGACGAGAGTATTCAGATAGCGCATATTATACAACCCATCTCTAGTCACCTATAACTGTTTAAGCTGGTTCATAAGACAAACAATTTACATACTAGTGCGTGCTGGCTTGAAGGGGACCATGATCCTGCCTGAAATGGGTGTATGCTATCTTCAGCACAAACGGATTCAGGCTGCATGCCTAAAATCCTGGATGCTGAGTGAGGCACGTCACATCTGGTCGCGGGGTGAGCTCCTCGACCAGCGACCAAAACGCACTCACTTCCCTACAGCACAAGCTTTCCAACGCAGTTTCCATGGGACGGCACCGCCGGCGCCCACACAAGCACCTGCCAAACACAGCGACAGACACGCAGCGGCTACGTTTGCAACAACATTTTCACCGGAGGAAGAGCTAAACGCTTAGAAACACTTGGCAATGATGCTGTTACTGGAGCTAGTAGGCTACCATCAAAACGTGGGATAACTAATCATTAATGTGTTTACAACATTGGGGGAAAGACTTAATTAGGGATTATCTGGAGGGGGTGGATCACAGGTGGGACTGGCAAATTAGCCTATATAGCTAGCATGATGCCTTATATTTCTAGATGACAAAGACAAAGTTTACCGGTACTTATCTGAACTAACGTCATGATCACTGCCACTAGATATAAAGAAAACGTTGATTTTTCACTCATTTTTCCCAGTCAGTCGCCATAGTTCTAATACAAACTGTATTGGCTGAGGCATCCTTTCCTCCACTTCTCCCCAACGTGACGTCATCACCGAATTGCGTAAAAAAAAAAAAACGTTAATACCAAAAACGTAAAAAAAAGGTCTTAAAGACCATTTTTGAGACATTTTAAAAATGATATACATATCTTGAGTGATTTATGTACCCATTAATCAACAGTGGTGGTTAACCTGCAACATGGGCTTTAAAGTATAAAAGTAAAAGTAGCCTTGCGAATGACAACCATTATTTTATGCAAAGCTACCTGGACCACAAATGTTACTAGAGTGCAAGCTGAGAAACTTAAGTGGATTTGGAAAAAAGGATCTTTATATGACATTGCTTACATTTTAAATGGATGTCTGCCAATAGGCCTAAAACATCACATAGCCTATATGATTATTGTGACAGACTGGGACTCCAGGTTAATAGGATTCTGACTGAGTACCAAGATATGAATTCAATTGTGATTCTGTGAGAATTCACAGACCCAGTTTCTCTTTTTTAATATTACCCTTAACATTTAAAGGAATCTACATGTATGTAATGATTTGCCGCGAAGGAATGCCGCCGAATCTGTCGAGTCGTCTTGTAGTGGTGCGTCAAGTGCAACGTATATAGAGCTGGTAAGTCCGCCCCCTTCGCTAACCCCGCTGGACCTCTAGGTTGAAAAATCGTCAATGCAAGTGAATGGGAGAAAATAATTATTTTCTGGTCCCGTTTGAATTGTGCCATGAATGTGAACATATGTTGTCTGTGAATTTTTTATATAATCTTTCGTGTGAAGAATGCTACAATTTAGCGGGTAGAAGTTTGATACGGTTAGACTTTGTGTGAGCACTTTGTGGACTACAACTCTTCGCTGCTTTCGACGCGTTTGAAACGTCACCACCATTCGCACACGGACACTAGCTCACGGATCCCGCTAAACATGACTGTGTCTTTGGTGCACTTCACCGCCTTCTTTCAGGGAGAGGACAAAATCGTTGAGGTTGGCGAAAACCACGGGTAAGTCAACTTTATGGGGTGACGTCACATAGGCGACATGTAGTCTTTCTCGTTATGTCTTTTCCACAACTGCTAGCCGAAGAATCATACCATATACTGTCAAACTCGTAACATGAAATTCACAGACAACATATGTTCACATTCATGGCACAATTCAAACGGGACCAGAAAATTATTATTTTCTCCCATTCACTTGCATTGACGATTTTTCAACCTAGAGGTCCAGCTGGGTTTTACGGAAGGGGCGGGACTTACCAGCTCTATTCCCATCCAACTGACAGTTCGCAAAGACCCGCCCCCTTTAGTTACCGTTGCTATGTCCGACAAGCGACGCTTTTCTCACGCCACACCATGTTCTCACACAGTGAAAAATACATCGCGGAGCAGAGAGAACACTGACAACACACTGACAGACAGGACAGACCAGATTATTTTTTATATGAAACAAAGTCTCACCTTTCAAATTTTGTCATTTTTAAAAGAAATTTAATCAATAAATACCGTTTTGTGTCTCTTTAATGTGTCTGACAGATCAATCAGTTAAAGTTGCTCGTGAACCAATCATCTCTTCCTTCTAGTTAATTTATAGAGCTGGTAAGTCCCGCCCATCCGTAAAACCCCACTGGACCTCTAGATTGAAAAATCGTCAATGCAAGTGAAAGTGAGAAAATAATTATTTTCTGGTCCCGTTTGAATTGTGCCATGAATGTGAACATATGTTGTCTGTGAATTTTTTATATAATTTTTCATGTTACGAGTTTGACAGTATATTGTAAGATTTTTTGGCTAGCAGTTGTGGAAAAGACATAACGAGAAAGACTACATGTCGCCTATGTGACGTCACCCCATAACACATTTTCCCACTTGTCAAATTACGGTGCTAATGCTGCGTATGCTGCACCATAATATATGGTGACAGATCGAGATGCCTGTGTGTTTTGTACCCAAATGTCACCATTCAAACAAAATGGGCTGTTCTTTCTTCAGATTCCCGCGTCGAAAGCAGCGAAGAGTTGTAGTCCACAAAGTGCTCTCACACAAAGTCTAACCGTATCAAACTTCTACCCGCTAAATTGTAGCATTCTTCACACGAAAAATTATATTAAAAATTCACAGACAACATATGTTCACATTCATGGCAAAATTCAAACGGGACCAGAAAATAATTATTTTCTCACATTCACTTGCATTGACGATTTTTCAATCTAGAGGTCCAGTGGGGTTAGCGGAAGGGGCGGGACTTACCAGCTCTATAGCATCAAATAAACATAAGAAGGAATGTTGTTTTAACCGTGGAAAGACGTCAGTACACAGTTTTTCAAGTTCAAATCCTCCAACGTTAATCTACTAACTCTTCTGACTGCTTTGACGGACAAAATGGCGGATGGCGGATTATGATTGGTCAGATCGCCTGTCATTCAAACTCCCTGCGAAGGGTTGATGATGCGAAAAATAATAACGGTAACTCCACTGAAATTATTTGAAACTAAAGTAACGAGCCAATTTTGTAAAATGTAAGGGGTAGAAAGTACCAATATTTATGTTAAAAATGTAAGGAGTAAAAGTAAAAAGTCGGAACAAAAATAAATAGTAAAGTAAAAATATCTGAAAAATCTACTTGAGTAGGCCTACAGTAACAAAGTATTTGTACTTTGTTACTTCCCATCTCTGGTTGTCTTGTAATTGGTAACTGTCTAGTTACATACTGTAACTATCATGAAAAGTGTCAATGAAGAGTCTCTTATTCATATATTGACTTTGTTTATCTCGTCTCATTCTTCCTCTAGGTTGTGAGTTTAGGGGCTCAACAGAACGGCTTGCCTCAAAACTACATACAGAAGCTTCTGGCACTGGAGACAAACAACTACAGCGGCACTTCCATACTGGACCAGATTACAGACATCGAGAAATGAGCTGCAGGAAATTATGTGTATTTTTACCTTACTTATCAAGTTCATTAATAATAAATACACAGGTTTTAACCTTTGTGTTCGGTTGAAATATTTTGTAATACGGTTTGAACAGAATATACACAGATTGTTACAAACTACATTAATATGTAAAATGAAGTACCAGTACAAATGTCAAAAGAAACAAAAGGTTTCTTTGTTTAATTGTGGATGAAGGATTGTATAATTCTGTCAAGTTACACAAACACATCTGTGTGTGATGATCACAGTGGGTTTGTGTCTGTTGAATATGATGTGTCTGTAGTGGCTCTTTATTCACCATCAGCTGATCCAGAGAAACTCAAGAGTATAACATCTAAATCCTGTAGGTAAAACACAGTCAAATGTATGTGACATTACAGCATTATCCACTTTACAACAAGTAAAACAAACTATATATATTACTATTAGTGAAAGATAGTCAACTACAGTTGATAGATCTGTAAAAGCCATTTTAACAATTCAGCATTGGACCTTTGACTCTTATCCATAATAATACTCTTTGAGTCAGATTTTTTATCGGTTATAAGTGGTTATACATATTTATCTATATATTCTATTAAAAAGGACAAAAGCAGAATTATCTTAAAATACACTTCTTTGGTAGAAAAATATTGCAAATTATTATATTCTTGTTTTGAAATAAAATGAAACACATTTTTTTTGGTATATCAAAAATTCATGCATTTATGGTTAAAACTCATACACGATCATCATTAAACTCTGCTAAATATAAAAAATTATTAGCATATTATTCATATATAACAATTAATAATATATAACATTATAACATTACTCACACAAGCATCTTCAATTCATAATGTGGATCATCTTTAGATCAGAGAGCAGCTTCACATCTGAATCTCTCAGTTTATTTCCAGTCAGTCTCAGTTGTCTCAGGTGTGAGGGGTTTGATTTCAGAGCTGAAGTCAGAGCAGCACAACCTTCATCTGTCACTCCACAATAACTCAAACTGTAGAGAACAATGACACTCTTCAGTCTCTCAGTTCAGGATCTGCTTGAGGAGGTTAATTTCAATATCATTAAAATTTTAGAATCTTTTAATTTGTTTAATGCGAGTATGACAAAATCATCAAAACAACACATTACATACATTCAAATCAATATTTCATGTCCAATAATTTTTTGTTGGGTAAGTAGTGGTGTAATAAGCAGGGTAATTCATTCACTTTTCATCGGTATGCAAATGATATACACAACTATTATTACTTAATATCAGGGTGGACAGAGAAACGCTATTCAGCCATATCTAGACTCCTCGTCTCTGAAAGCCAATAACCATCTGGAACTGAGGAACCATGTTCAACAGCAGACTCACAAACCACATGTGTTTGCAAATCAGCTTATCAGCTTTACAACATCTCTAAGAAATAAAGAAACCTCACCTTACCTGTGTTGTTTGAAAAACATTTTTACACCAGGTATTTGTTTTTTCATTTTTACACTGGATACATGTGGATAAAACTCTACAGATGATCCTACATCCCTGTCAGAACTGATACAACTATAAATTATTTGAGAATATTTCATTGAGTATCAGTGAGTGTGTACCTCTCAAGCCCCTTTCATACAGCGCGATGATCCCAGCAAATTGCCGGGAAATTGCCAGAACGCCTTCTGTGGGAACGCAAACACGACCCGGGATTGATGCCGGGTTGGGGACCTAGTAACATTACTGTGTTCAGTCCCAGAACAAGCGCTTTGTAAACAAAAGCCGTAATAATGCTGTGTCGTAGTGATGGCGCTGAAGCTGGGATCGTTCGCCAGCTAGTGAAGCGGTACGTAATGCGCAAGTTTATGATCGAATCAGAGAAAAAAATGCACAAGCGTGGTTTCACAAGTGAGAGAGAGAGAGAAATCGCAGCTCATAAGCAAACTTATGACACTGCTGAGAATTTAAGTCACATCGATGTCACGTGTCTGTACTGGATTTTTACGGGTTGTGTGTGAACGCACTCTCTGATTCCGGAAAATCACTGGCAGTGTGAATGAACCAAAATCAAAAACCCGGGTCAAATCCCGGGTCACTTTATCCATGTATTTTCCAGAATCTCTGTGTGAAAGGAGCTTCTGAGAGATGATTTACCTCAGTTTCTCCAGTTTACAGTGAGGATCTTTCAGTCCAGCAGAGAGCAGATTCACTCCTGATGTTCCTAGTTTATTCCATGACAGATCCAGTTCTCTCAGGTGTGAGGGGTTTGATCTCAGAGCTGAAGCCAGAGCAGCACAACCTTCATTCGTGATGCCACAATTACTCAACCTGTAGAGAACAATGACACTCTTCAGTCTCTCAGTTCAGGATCTACAGCTCAGATAAGCAGGAATGAGCACCGCAAAATCCTCAACACATCTGAATATGAATGACCTTCAGTAAAAAGTACTGAAAAACTTCTGTAAGATATGAATAGGATAATATTGTACATGTTAATTATTCTTTGTATATTCATATTTTTTACTGACTTAACTGCAGATTTCCTATATCCACCCTTTTCCTAACGAGCCTACTGCGTTTTAGATTATGGGAGGCACTTCAGGTTTCGGAAAGTTCCACGCAAAAAGACTGAAACAAATTATTTCAAATCATAAGGTTGCGTTAAATAATCCTTATCCATCAGTTTGACTGAATGAGCTGTAAAATTTCTTTAATGATCTATTTTCAGATGTCAAGAGAATAATGTGAGTATCTGTGGCAACAGCTCTTTAAAGCTCTCCTCTATCTTAATTACTTTAAGATATATCCCATGAATAATTTACTAGAATGCATTAAGAATCTCTTGTTTTTCTCCCCAAATCCTTGCGTCTCTTTCCAGGTTTGTTTTCACACGGATGCTTTAAAATGTAATTGTCTCCCTGTAAGACTCCTCCTGAATTGACTCTCCAAGCCACTAAGGAGCACTGTCTGATCCATCTTGCAATGACTCTCCAAGCCACTAGGGAGAGCGGTCTGCTCCTTCCTGCAATTACTCTCCCTGCCACTAGGCGGCACCACCTGCTGTGAACTCTTTAGTTATGACAGCTCATCAAGTTAATGTGTTCCACCTGTATTTTGTCCTATTTAAAGTCGGCATGGGATCAAATTTGACAAATCTTCTTTTATATGTAATATTGTAGTGTTTATTATAAATGATTTATCTGTGCACTTCATTAATTGTTTTTAAATTCATGTACCCTTATAATCTTTAATCAAATACATTACCCTTCCCTCCCCCCTCGAAACGACCTCTCTTCTCTTTCGGTCACGTGCCATGGCGAAATGGTGCGGCTATTGGTGTTTAAGATAGATAGCAGCCTACCATTCGGACATGTCGAGATGCTCTCGAGGGTGAACTTGACTGATAACTTGACTTGAATTATCTTGGTTCGCGGGAGGCTCATATAAATATGGGTTGATTCCTGCCTGAAAATGTAGCTGCTCGTCCTCATTCTCGTCGCCGGGCTCCTCAATAAAAAATCCTTCATGGGAGAGTAACGGTGGGGAGTCCGGTGGAGAGAAATCCTCCACAACTGAATGTAAACTGGCATTCAAATCTGCCTCCATTTTGTTTGCAAAGCCCAACCTCCAACGATCCAATCAATCCCCGAACGACGAAATCAAGCCCCGCCCTACATTTTTTTCTAATTTCAGAAGCCGTTTCACTCAGATATACGTCACAACAAGGAAAAAATTACAGTCTCAACTTCCGTTTCATGCCGACTTTAAGTTGGCAGTTTTCATTGAGCTGTGTTCAGTCTTGAGCCTACCATATTTGGATTTCTGAGTCCTAGAAGAGTTAAGTGCTGTTTCTCTGTTGCCAGTGGGCTTACTTTATGTTTTGTTTTGTAAAGCTATGACTGCTCTTCTGTTTGTATTTGAGAACTGAGATCAAGTAAAGACTGCCTGCTTTTGAGTTATCTGAGCCTCCTAGTTTGCTTTTGCTTCTGCACATGGGTCTTCTACAAACCGTCTTCCCCAGTAGACCAAAGGTAGAAAAATTGCTTTCTCTGACTGGGAGACCCGGGTTCTAGACTCACCTTTGACACTTTATGTCAGTCACTTGTGACAGCAAGACTGAACCATGGAAGTAGACCCAGTAGAAGAACATACTCCTCCCTCCAATGTGGAACGCATCCTCTCTGAGCTCTCTAGCCAAGCTTCAGCCATTAACAAGCATGAACAGATTCTAACTGAGATTCTCCAGCAACTAAGACTGCAGTCTACATCTCAAGCCTCTCCAGTCCCACCAACCCAGTTCATATCTCAAGCTGCTCCAGTCTTACCAGCCCAGTCTCAAGGTACCCCTCAGCCAGGTCCACCAGCAGGTCTCCTACTCGAACCTAGACTTCCAGCCCCTGAGAGGTATGATGGGAATGTGTCAAGGATTTATAACACTGTGTACTCTTGCTTTCCAATTGCAGCCTAACAGTTTCCCTACAGGGAGCAGCAGAGTGGCATACATGACAACCCTTCTCATAGGAAAGGCGATAGATTGGGCTACCGCTCTCTGGGAGCGGCAGTCTCCTCTCACGACCAGCAGCGACCTCTTCATATCAGAGATGAGGAAAGTATTCCACCACCCTGTTAGTGGAGCAGACATTGATCATCGAGTTCCGTACCCTAGCTGCAGAGAGTGAGTGGGATCAGAGAGCCCTGAAAGCTGCGTTCCATTGTGCCCTATTACATGAATTAAAGGATGAGCTGGCATACAGAGACCCAGCCCCTGATTTGGAGTCTCTGATCGATGTTGCCATCAGACTGGATAACCACATCCGGGATCGACAAGGTGAACATCGCCGTGAGACTCGACTGCCCGAGTTTAACACTTCCACTGGTTCTATGGAGCCTTCCTCACTGATCGGGTGTTCTGAGGAGCCAATGCAGCTGGGGAGAACCCGGTTGTCACAGGCGGAGAGGGAGAGATGGATGAGAGATAAGTGCTGCCTGTATAGCGGTGAGTCAGGTCACTTCCGAACCAACTGCCCTAAACTGGTGGGAAAAGGCAGCTCTCGCCCAAGAAGAGGGGACCTGGGATGAGAGTAATCACTTACCCCCGACCAGCGGCTTCAGGTCTTTCCATTGATGTCTCACTCTCCTGGGGCAATGAACTTCACAAGCTCATGGCTTTCATAGACTCTGGTGCTGCATTTCATGGACTTTACACTGGCCACACAGTTAAAGATTCAGCCTATTGCTCTCCATGATCCTTTGACTGTTACTGCATTGGATGAGAGGCCCCTAGGTTCTGGCCAGGTAAGCCAGTGCCCCACATTCCTCCACTTTCAAGTGGGTTCTCATAGAGAAGTGATACAGTTCTTTTTAATAAATTCTCCTGAATTCCTTTTGATCCTTAGGTATCCTTGGCTAGTTTTGCATAATCCGCGTGGGGGCCTAACTGTTGTGTGTCTGGCTTGTCTCTCTGTCATTCACTTGAGCCAAAGACGACCTTCCCTTCACTACTTGAGTCATCAGTCCCATCCACAGAGATGCTGGCTATTTCTGGGCTGAGACAAGTGGCTTCCAGTGATCTTGCTGCCTCTCCCGAGTCATCCCGTGTCCCCCAGGAGTATGCAGACCTCTGTGAAGTGTTCAGCAAGGAAGAGAAGCAGCACGCTTCTCTTCCACCCCATAGACCTTATGACTGTGCCATTGAACTGCACCCTGGCACTTGTCCACCTCGAGGGAGACCATTCTCTCTGTCTGCCCCAGAAAGAGCATCTATGGAAGAACATATCAAGAAGGCACTTGACAGTGGATTTATCTGCCCTTCAACCTCACCGGCAGGAGCCGGGTTTTTCTTTGTTGGTAAGAAGGATGGCAGTCTCCGGCCATGTATTGACTACCAGGGTTTAAATCGTATCACTGTAAAAAATTGCTACCCACTGCCATTGATGACTACAGCCTTTGAACTCCTACAAGGTGCAACTATATTCACCAAACTGGACCTTCGGAATGCCTACCACCTAGTTAGGATCCGAGCCGGGGATGAGTGGAAGACTGCATTCAACACCCCGACTGGTCACTATGAATATAAGGTAATGCCCTTTGGCCTAGTCAATGCTCCAGCCATCTTCCAGGCATTTATTAATAATGTTCTACGAGAGATACTTAACCAATTTGTGTTTGTTTATCTTGATGACATCTTAATATTCTCCCGTTGTTACCAAGATCATGTCCAGCATGTCCGGCAGGTTTTGTCTCAACTGTTAAGGAACAACCTCTTTGTGAAAGTGGAGAAATGTGTGTTTCATGTACCAACTGTCTCCTTCCTTGGGTTCATTGTCTCCAATGGCAGCATTCAGAAGGATCCTGGCAAGACCCATGCAGTCCTGAACTGGCCCCAGCCGTGCTCTGTCAAACAGGTACAGCACCTTCTTGGTTTTGCAAATTTTTATAGGAGATTTATACAGAATTTCAGCTCCATTGCAGAACCCCTTACTGCCCTTACCAAAAAGACCTCCAATTCCAATGGACCGAAAGAGCTAATCAAGCATTTGAGCTGCTCAAGCGAAGATTCACCTCTGCACCCATCCTGACCCTCCCCGATCCAGAGTTGCCCTTTGTAGTTGAAGTGGGAGCTGTTTTGTTTCAAAAGGCCTTGGGGGACAGTAAGCTTCATCCTTGTGCCTTTTTTTCACGTCGACTCACCCGAGCAGAAAAGAACTATGACATTGGTAACCGGGAGTTGCTGGCTGTGAAGTTGGTGCTCCAGGAATGGAGACACTGGTTGGAAGGGGCCAAACACCCATTCATCATTTGGATTGACCACAAAAACATACATCCAGGAGGCTAAAAGGTTGAATCCACGGCAGGCCCGATGGGCTGTCTTTTTTAAACGCTTCGAGTTCATCCTCTCTTATCGACCAGGGTCTAAGAACTCTAAGCCAGATGCCTTTTCGAGACAGTTTGACATGCCAGAGGTAGAGGACAGACCCGAGCCCATCATTCCCGGCTCCAAGGTGGTGGCAGGGGTTCAGTGGGGAATAGAGATGGCGGTAAAGAAGGCTCAACGACAACAACCCGACCCAGGTAATGGTTCCTCAGGTCGCTTTTTATTCCTAATGTTGTATGACACTGATGTGTTGCAGTGGGGACATGCATCTCTTCTTTCGGGTCACCCAGGAGTTACAAGAACTTTGAAGCGTATCCAGACACAGTTCTGGTGGCCCAGTATGCAAGCGGATGTCAGACAATTTGTGTCTGGCTGTTTTGTATGTGCCCAAAATAAAGAAGCCGCCCCCATTACCCCAGATCGTTGCTGGGCAGCCAGTATACACTGTCCGTCGACAGCTAAATTCTCATCGAGTCCGTGGAACGGTCCAATACCTAGTTGATTGGAGAGTTATGGCCCAGAAGAGCGGTCTTGGGTGCCAGCTGGGGACATCTTAGATCCAGACCTCATCAGAGAGTTCCATCGTCTGGATTCCAACTGTAGCCAACAGAACGTCAGGAGCCGTTCCTGAGAGAGGGGCTCCTGTAAGACTCCTCCTGCAATGACTCTCCAAGCCGCTAAGGAGCACTGTCTGATCCCTCTTGCAATGACTCTCCAAGCCACTAAGAAGAGCTATCTGCTCCCTCCTGCAATTACTCTCCCTGGCACTAGGCGGCACCACCTGCTGTGAACTCTTTAGTTATGACTGCTCATCAAGTTAATGGCTGAGTCCCAATTCGCCTACTTATACTACGACCTAAAAGTATGTACTTTTTCCTCACACAAAAAGTACATACTTTTAGGTCGTAGTATAAGTAGGCGAATTGGGACTCAGCCATTAACTTGATGAGCAGTCATAACTAAAGAGTTCACAGCAGGTGGTGCCGCCTAGTGCCAGGGAGAGTAATTGCAGGAGGGAGCAGATAGCTCTTCTTAGTGGCTTGGAGAGTCATTGCAAGAGGGATCAGACAGTGCTTTTGAGTGTGTAGCAAAAGAGTATGCACGTTCTGGGAGATACTTCAAAGACATCATGCAACGTGAACGAGAACGCGGTTGCCTAGTTACACACACCGCGACTGTTAACAAAACATTTTACATTTCATTCATTCTTATATGTCCAATATAATTTTATTTACTATTCCCATCTTTTTTTTCTCATCGTTTTTTTTACACAATACATTTACAATGTGTTCTACCAAATTGAGGAGTGAAGTAGGGCTTCGTCGTCGTAGATCAACCAAACGCAGATCGTTTGTGAGGCGGCTGGTTCTGACGTTCATGTGTAATGTGTGTAACGAAAGCTACTTATTTTCTGAGTTAAAATATTTAAAGTTTATAGTATAACTATTGTTTAACGTATTTTATACTTATACTTATGTATAAAATGAACCATGCTTTTACTATAGTAAAAGTGTAGTAACCATGTTTCTTTGGTTGGACTGATAAAGTTAACATTTGTACAGCCACAGTATTACAAATAAGTCAGTGTGGTTAAACTATGGTTAGTGTAGTAAAAGGTGTTATTTTCATAAGAGTTTATAGTACGGTATAAATCTAAGACAGAAACAACAAAAGAAATACATAAAAATAAAGACACTTGTATGACACTGTACTAGAGCCTTTTTATTTACCCTACAAGATAAACACGGTACTTTTTTTGGCACAACATAAACCCATTAATATTACGAGACAATAAAATATAACTTTAATTAGGGTTAAACATTTAAATTCTTACACTTAAAAACTGTGGCGCATCTCTGCTGCTGCATCCGGTGTAAAAAATAATCGTATTTTTAAATTTCGCTGTCTTTCTCCTCTGCTATTGACGCAGCTCGAACCTCATCTCTTCAATCGGACACAATTGTTCACCACACCGGCTGCATAGACAGTATAAGAAGGACCGGCTGCCATGTTTACATCACCACCATCACCACAAAGCTCCTCCCTCCCGTACGCAAAGGGTTGTGGGCAATATTAGCCATTAGAGTGTGCATTGATCTGCACTTCGAATTCTAACCGGAAATAGTAGACCATCCAGGTATCTTTTTGAATACTCATTTCAACATACTACGATTTGGGACGTACTAATTCTAGTTTTGCATACTATTTAGGACGGATAGTATGCGAATTGGGACTCAGCCTATGTGTTCCACCTGTATTTTGTCCTATTTAAGTTGGCAGTTTTCATTGAGCTGTGTTCAGTCTTGAGCCTACCATCTATATGCACTATTAATACTATTACTGTTATACTATTAGCACTATTATCTAGGATTTTTTTAAGCAGGTAAATACAATATTTATTGTCTGTCAAAATGATGGAAACCACTTTGAAATATTATCACTCGATCTTACTGTCACAAGCATTAGATATTTTGGAAGCTTTATTTGTCAATGACACATTTATAGCCCTGAGTTTCCATTGTCCATTATCAGTTCTCGTTTATGGTTATGATCTCTTGCGTGTTTATTTTGATTTTTTAATAAAGACTGTTCATTTTGGATACTCCTTTGTTTCTTTGTGCAATTTATACTGCCACATTACAGTTACAGTTAATGAACATTTTTGATTAAGGCAACATGTTACATAATACAGACACATACTGTAACTAGAGTGATATTTAACATCCGTATTATTGCTGCAGAAATAATCAAGCTTTTGGGTTATTCATGGTTTGTTGTAGTAATCTGTTAATGCTTTTACACTTTTAAATGTCCTTTTAATCTTCAATGGTTGAAGGGTGAGCAGAATAATGTCATCTCATTGTGCCCAGTTTTTGAATATGCTTATTATTTATAATGCGTTCATAGAGCGAACCTTTTGCTGATTGTTTACAGTTTAAAGGAAGTTACTCCCATAATTTGAGCAAAGGGTCATGGGGTGTAGGAAAAGGAGGATTGCTGTGCTAGTGTTATCTTATATTACTTCTCAATTATTAAGATAAATTCCTGTGAGATCATTTGATTCTGTCATATTTCCACCTATTTTTTTGTATCCTCTGAGTAAATGTCCTAAATGTAGAGGTGAAGACAGGTGAACGAAACATCACCAACCAGTTAGTGATTTCCTTTCTGAATATTAAAAAGCTTTTTTAAGGGTAAACACTGATCTGGGCCTGCAGAAACTAGGTTCGACACTCCTGATTTATTTGATCAGAAGCCATGTAAGAAGGATAATGTACAGTTGGTCTACACTAGGGTTGGGTATCATTTGAATTTTAACAATTCCGATTTGATTCTGCTTATTGATTGTAATTTAGATTCCAATATAAGTAAAAAAAAAAAAAAAAAAAAAAAAACTTAGATATAATTTACATTTATTCCAAGTCCTATTGCAAAATGTTTCATTGTGGCTGAATACCATGAACAAAAACTTACAGGCTAAAGAACACTTTGGTTTAAAATCCTACACTTATGGTTTAAAAATACCATAAAAACAAGCCTAACTTATATACATTTCAAGCATTATTAAAGACAAGTGAAGTCTCAGAAATGTAAAAAGAACAAATAAAAAATGACCAAATCGCAAAAATAATACAACTGAACAAAGATATGTGTAACGACTGAGACAAGTCAGACACAAGTATTTGTTATAGTTTAACAAATGATAATGAACAAATGGAATGAACAAAAGAACTCACTCTGGGATCTGTGGCCCCATCCCCCCAAACAGGGCAAGACGGTCTTCGTTACCACGATAAGATAAGTTAGTTTTACGACCCTTAGCAATGTGAACAAGGCCCCTGCTACAATACCCACAGATATTAGAACAGACTCTCCTGCAGCACCGCCTGCTATGCCTTCATGCTCCCAAAGGGAGTCAGACTGCCTTTTCTTCAATCCAGAAAACTGCAACCCTCCCATCACTGAATAGGCAACGATCAACTCTTGGCTTTCTCAGCACTTCAGGATGCCATGCCATCCAGCATGGCCTCAGCAGGCCAGGGCAGCAAGCTTCGACAGCCATGTGCTCCCTCAAGAGAGAGAGGACTCTCTCTCAACCACAACAGCGTTGAAACCACCATAGAGACAGAGCGCATTTAGGCCACGCCCACACCGGGGGGGAAAACAATCCAACCGTCTCCATTGACTTTGCATTGCGAGAGGCTGCCTCCTTGTCATTTCTTGCTTCTAACAAAAGACAGAAAAATGCCTAAAAGCTGCTGTGTGACAAGGTGTACAGCAAACAATCTAAAAAAAAAAACAGAAATACGTTTTTATTAGCTCTCGACCCCAAAAAACGAGCGTTTAGGACATAAAAGTGGATACAGGCAGTTGAGACAGAGCGTCATGTGTCTCATTACTCTGAGAACTAACGTACGCCCGCTGGAGGAGACACAGGATCGGCAACACAGGATAGTTTATCTTACAGAAATATAGGCTAATATATAAAACTGACATTTGGATATTTGACTCACCAGTGACCAAATGTTTAACTTACTGCACACGTAGTGTATTTTTAGTGCATACTGAGTGTCAGGATCCCACAATTTACCCATTCGTTCCAGCCTGTATCCACTTTTATGTCCTCAAACGCTCGTTTTTTGGGGTCGACAGCTTATGAAAACTTATTTCTGGGTTTCTTAGCTTGTTTGCTGTACACCTTGTCACACAGCAGCTTTTAGGCATTTTTCTGTCTTTTCTTAGAAGCAAGAAATGACAAGGAGGCAGCCTCTCGCAATGCAAAGTCAATGGAGACGGTTGGATTGTTTTCCCCCTTGGTGGGCGTGGTCTTCAGATTATGACGCGTTGCGCTCTGTCTCTATGCAAGTTCATCATATCTTCTCCACCCAGCAGAGAAGAAAACGATTGCAACTTGTACAGTGACATTTGACACTCACGGACCCATCAGCGAACTCAATTTTCAACCACTTCAAGAATTGTCCACTGCACACAGACCTTGAAAGTATCAATTTAATGAGGTGCTCTGAAAATGATAAGCTGATGGTTCTTTTCACAGTTAAATAGACCTTTTCCATAGTTCCATTTCCTGTTTCAGGTTCCATATCACTCACCATTTTACCTATGCATGTATGTATGTATGTATGTATGTTTGTTTAGTTTTAGTTATGTTTGTAAGTTAGTTAATAAAACCTGTGCACAATATTTATTTGGTTTCTGATTATCTGCTTGCAACAAAGTCCATTTTACGATCTTGATCTTGTTACATGCTCTAAGCACTGCACAGTACATGCTAAGAAATAATTATTTTTTGGTGGCCATAAAAGATACACTTTTCCTAGAATAACTGAATAATCAAAAGAGTTTGTTGGAACTGATTAATTGATTGTAATATTAATTTAGCTACCTCAAGTTAATCTAATTAACTGACCCAAATATTAATAATTAATCATAATTGGTAATTATGGGTTATTGTTAATATTTCCCCTTTGAGCTAATTTGTTACATATGATTGAAATCATTTTCCACATTAGTTTGCAAATGATACACAACTCTATTTTTCAGATGAGACAATGATGGACAGAGAAATGCTATTCAGCCATATCTAGACTCCTCGTCTCTGAAAGCCAATAACCATCTGGAACTGAGGAACCATGTTCAACAGCAAACTCACAAACCAATGTGTTTGCAAAACACCTGATCAGCTTCACAACATCTAAGAAATAAAGAAACCTCACCTGTGTTGTGTATGTGATGTCTTTTGTACCAGGTATTTATCTTTCCTTTTTACACTCGATATATGTGGATAAAACTCTACAGATGATTCTACATCCCTGTCAGAACTGATACAACTATAAACTATTTGAGAATATTTTATTGTGAGTATCAGTGAGTGTGTGACTCTCAGAGAGATGATTTACCTCAGTGTCTCCAGTTTACAGTGAGGATCTTTCAGTCCATCTGAGAGCAGATTCAGTCCTGATGCTTCTAGTTTATTCAATGTTAGATCCAGTTCTCTCAGGTGTGAGGGGTTTGATCTCAGAGCTGAAGCCAGAGCAGCACAACCATCAACTGTCACTCCACAATCACTCAACCTGTGGAGAACAATGACATTCTTCAATCTCTCAGTTCAGGATCTGCAGCTCAGATAAGCAGGAGCTTCACAATCAGAAAGAAGGACTTAATCCACGGCACGATTAACAGGTCCAGAAACCCACTTGCTTGAGGAGGCTCATTTCAATATCATAAAAAAAAAAAATTATTTGTTTAATGCGAGTATGACAAAATCCTCAAAACAACACATTACACACATTCAAATCAATGTTTCATCATGTCCAATTATTTTTTGTTTGGTAAGTAGTGGTGTAATAAACGGGGTAATTCCCACTTTTCATCGGTATGCAAATAATATACACAACTATTATTACTTAATATCAGGATGGACAGAGAAATGCTATTCAGCCATATCTAGACTCCTCGTCTCTGAAAGCCAATAACCATCTGGAACTGAGGAACCATGTTCAACAGCAGACTCACAAACCACATGTGTTTTGCAAAACACCTGATCAGCTTCACATCTCATAGAAATTAAGAGACTCACATGTGTTGTGTATGTGATATTTTTTGTAACAGGTACCTTTTTACACTCAAAACATGTTGATAAAACTCTACAGATGATCCTACATCCCTGTCAGAACTGATACAACTATAAAATATTTGAGAATATTTCATTGTGAGTATCAGTGAGTGTGTGACTCTCAGAGAGATGATTTACCTCAGTGTCTCCAGTTTACAGTGAGGATCTTTCAGTCCAGCAGAGAGCAGATTCACTCCTGATGTTCCTAGTTTATTTCCAGTCAGTCTCAGTTCTCTCAGGTGTGAGGGGTTTGATCTCAGAGCTGAAGCCAGAGCAGCACAACCTTCATCTGTGACGCCACAATCACTCAACCTGTAGATAAAAAAAAAACATGCAGGATGAACTAACACTAGTTAAAAAAAAAAAAAAAGTGAAACCTACAAATATTAATAATTTGTAATCTTATTAAAAGTTTATGAATGACTAGCCGCAATGAAATGAAATATTGTAGCCTAATACGTTACATTCTTAAAGTGAATTTATTTTTTGTCAACTACTAGCGTATAGGCCTACAGAAACAGTCATAATTAATCAAAGCTTTACTGGCATGATTATCTGGCATTTAGAATGTTTAAAAAAATATATATGGTGCTTCAAGTATTCGTTTGTTTTACTAGGCCTATTAAAATGGATAATACAGAATGTTACTAGTGTTAAGAGATTAATGAAATGAAGCATGAAGCAAATGATTAAATATTAACAAAAATATTACAGATGAGTGAATCAGTTTAAAACACTTTGGGATAAGACGAATAATGGTTTTTTTTTTTGTGTACAGTACCTGTCAAAGATTGGGAAACATTTAAATTTGTATGTTTTTGAAAAGCTTCTTATGTTCATCAAGACTTCATTTACCTGATCAAAAATACAGTACAAACAGTAACACTGTGAAATATTACAATTAAAAATAACTTTGTAAAGTGTAATTTATTCCTGTGATTAAAGCTGAATTTTCAGCATCATTACTCCAGTCTTCGGTGTCACATGATCCTTCAGAAATAATTCTAATAAGATGATTTGCTGCTTAAGAAACATTTATGATTATTATCAATGTTAAAAACAGTTTGCTGCTTCATATTTGTGTGAAAATGGTGCATATTGTGTGTGTGCATTTATTAAATCTATTAAAGCATTTATTTAAAGAGGGTTAGGGGGTTATCTAACCCAAGGTTTATCTAACCCTAAGCCCTTCATTAAATAGAAAACTTTTATAACATTATAAATGTCTTAACTGTCACCTTTCCAGCGTTCAGCCCCGACAAAACGTTGCACAACGTTTTTTAAACAGAAACGGTGATGCGTTGAACACACTGTTCTGCAAGAGTTGCAACTATGGCAGCTGAGAAGGCCATTCTTTGTGTTCTTTGTGAAGAATTTTCGGAGCCTGATGAAGTCGGTATACGACAATTCACCATCACATCACTCGTCACAACAGTACATAGACATATACACTAGATATCGCCTTGGGGTTCTAAGCATGTCAAAACCGCCACCATCTTGGAACAAGGGTCTTGTCATAGGAAATAGCTAACACTACTATCTACGCCTGTAGGCCTACTTCGAATTCATGGATGATGCCGGACTTTTGTGCTGCGTATGGATGTTCGTATGGATGTTCACACGAACGTAATCTAAAAACCAGACAGCAAGGGATTACATTTCACAAGTGATTATGAAATTGATTTTGTACAGTTAAAGTAACCCCATTCACGCAAAACATGGCTTAAAGTGTTGAAAAGGCTCGCTAAGTTAATTCTTATTGGTGGGTTGTGAATGATTGACAGTCGTAACTTAGTCCCGCCCCCAGAGTTTGACGCAGCTGGTTATGTTTCGCTTTAAAGCTGTGGAGGGCTCGCGTGTATTTAAGCCATAGATGAGTGTGCGTAACTTTGAAAGTAAGTTTAATTTCCACATATAGGCTACCGTCTCTAATCTTGTGTATATTGCTATTTGTTGTATTATATGTTGAAACGTTCTGATGTTGAGTGTTTTCGGATTTCCGTTAAGCTAATGTTAGCGGTATGACTGCGTGCATTATCTTTGCAGGTGTGTTCCAATGCGCGCTGTATAAGTGAAATAATGATAACGACTCATATTTTCCATATGTTTACTTTAGTGTTTACACTTTACAGATGTTATTAAGCCATATTTATGTGGATTGTGAAGATTACACTCGATTGAGATATGGTTATAAGACGATAGTCACGTGTATATTTATAGTCAATTGTTTACATTCTATAGCCATGTATCCTCACACGTTTATTCTTTTGGGTAAAATGTTTATCATTTATTTCTGTAAACTGATTATTTATATTTCTCTTTTTATTATAGAAACCACACTCATATACCCTTAATATCTCATGCATCTGTTCATGCACTGTAGTATGTTGATGGCTTGAACCTACGATTAAAACAGTGATTGGACTTTTGTGCATTTTTACCGATGCCCTGTGATGATCCCAATTAAGTCAGTCAGAACCAGTCAATACAGTCCAGAAACCTACTTAACATAAAGGGTTAGTTCACCCAAAAATGAAAATTCTGTCAGTAATTACTCACCCTCATGTTATTCCAACCCCGTAAGACTTTCGTTCATCTTCGGAACACAAATTAAGATTTTTTTGATGAAATCTGAGAGCTGTCTCACTCCTCCATACGCTTCTTAAGGGATTGAAACTCGCTGGCCCAGAATAGTTATTAAAGACATCGTTAAAATAGTCCAAGTGACTACAGTGGCTCAACCATATGTTTATCAAGCGACGAGAATACTTTTTGTGCGCAAAAAACAAACAAAAATAACGACTTTATTCCACTATTCATTTCCTTCTCTCTGGGCCTCGAGTGTGTTTACTTAGTAAAACTGCGTAGCGCATCTGTGTTTCACATCACACGCATCACACAAATGACTAGCGTTGGCCAATAGTGAGCCTACGTGGTGACGTGCAACACAGACGCGCTATAAATCCAGCTCGCAGGCAGCTATTTCTGATTTTTCATCTCTTCAGCGAAGCACACGCATCGCTGGATCCCGAGAGAAGCCGCGCCGTCTGAAGAAGCCTCTGCAGCGGGACGAGTCGCCTCTGAAGCCGCTGGCCGCGCCGCCTTCAACCGCCTTCCCGCTGCGCTATCCGGCGCTCATATCCTTTTCTCTCTGCTGCGTGTGTGTTCGCCGCTGCGACACACACTGTCTAAAAGAGCTTGATCATAGGTACTAAACCTATGCGCAGGAACTCGACAATCGATTACTGTGGACTTCGACCGAAAACAGGATGTAAATACAGGTATGTGCGCTGGCTGAATAAACATCATTTTTATTCATATCTTTCACATCTACTGCAGTCAGATTCACCCGCGTTCACTCAGTAGGAATCACTCACATGACCTGTGCACTTGTAATGACACATCAAGGATGTTAAGAGGCTAAAAGCAGGTTTAAAACTTGCCCCATTGAAGTCAACAGGATGCAAATTTTAAAACGAGGATAACACGGTGTAGGCAACACCGATTTTTGTCGTTGTTCTCTGTACTGACAGCACTCCAAATGTACAAAGAAATGAGCTCAATGTTAAAATTGACCGGAGTTCTCCTTTAAGAAGCCCTCCTGTTCTCCACTCATTACCTGTATTAACTGCACCTGTTTGAACTCGTTACCTGTATAAATGACACCTGTCCACACACACACTCAATCAAACAGACTCCAACCTCTCCACAATGGCCAAGACCAGAGAGCTGTGTAAGGACATCAGGGATAAAATTGTAGACCTGCACAAGGCTGGGATGGGCTACAGGACAATAGGCAAGCAGCTTGGTGAGAAGGCAACAACTCAGGGCTCGACATTAAGCCTTTTCATGTGCTTGTCCTTTGGACAAGTAAATCTGTCATTCACTTGTCCGAGAAAAAAAGTTGCTTGTCCAGAATTATTTTGGTGTGTGTGTGCTGTAAATATAATTTATTCTGAAGAAATATTCTCATCTGTGTTCAATCAGCTCTGATATATTTAAATCTGCAAATTGTCATATCTGCACCTTTAAAGGGCATTCCTCCCCCTAATCTTATTAAATGTAAGCTTCATCTTTAGTTTTACATTTTTAAATTTGATCAATTAATTAAATTAGAATAAGATACTATATAATAGGGCTGTTGTTACCCTAGGTAGGGCTGATCAAATTAAATCATTTACACTGAAAATTTACAACTGCATTAAATAATGTTATGAGATTGTTTTAAATATTTTTGAATATACAAATAAGAAACGTTGGAAAGAATGATACTTTTAAACATGAAAGTAAACCGCCAGTAAGAGGCGGCAGGCGACCGTCTTAATGAGCGAGTCATTGAGTCATTCATTCAAACGATTTGTTCAAACAACTGATTCATTCAAGAATGAGACAGATGTTTATGAATGGGTCATTGAATCTTTGACTTGGCCAATTCATTCAAAACGCTGAATCATTCAGTAATGAAAACACGGTTAAAGGGTTAGTTCACCCAAAAATGAAAATAATTTTAGACACAAAATTGGCTGTTTTTGTTCTGTTTCAGCAGCGAAAATAGTTCCAAACAAAGATCACAGCAGAACCGTAAGGCATCTCACAGCAACACTTAAAGGGTTAGTTCACCCTCATGTCGCTCCAAGCCCGTAAGACCTCCGTTCATCTTCGGAACACAGTTTAAGATATTTTAGTTTTTCTAAATATATAAATATAATTAGATATATTAATCGTTTCAGGAAAACGGCACTCGTCGTGTGAGGTTGCTAAACTGTATCATATGTTAAAAATATTAAAACTCCACATTTTGAATTTTTATTGGCAGTATGTTGTTAACTGAGTTTCTTTTGTGTGAGCTGCTCATTTGTTTAGATTTGTCCTCGAGAGGCTGCCAAGCCTCAACAACGGAACCTTGTTACTGTCAGTAATACATTTATTATCCACTATCGATCGCAACTTACAATAAATATAATACAATCAGAATCATTCTCTCGTTTTAGTGATTCCCTAGTTATTTTTTATCCTTCTAGGCAAGTCGTGCCACTCGTCCGCCATCTTGGCAACGTCTCCGGGCAGCTATTTCGGACTAACAAGACCAGGCTCCTATCTAAATGAATGGGCAGAGAGTCAGAACTGCACTTTCACTGGTCACCAGGACATAAAAACTGCATGTATAGAAACAGCAGTCAAATATGATAAAAATCGCTGAAAAAGTTTGATGACTTTGCCCCAGAATAAGGTTTAAAACACCTTTTCCCCCACAGGTTATACTTTTACTACGCATGCGCAAGGGTTCACGACACCAACTTCATTTACGTCTCTATACAGAATGCCGGTGTTGTGCCAAGCACTTAAACAATTATATGTATTTAAATGTCTGAAACCTAAAATAAACATTATGTGATTAAAAACACTGAACAGTTGTGATATAGCCTATGACAAGCGCTGACCGCATCCGTCTTTGGCTCAGCACCAGCCACAGCGCGAAAGCACAGGTTGAATATGGCAGTTATGTCACGTCACTGTACATTCGCTCCTTAGTGGTCAGCTGCTGCTGACTGTTAAAAGAAGATGATTGGCTTTCCAGCGGGAGGGGCGGGACATGTGCATACAACTGCCATCTTTGCCGTTACGGGTTTTCCTTATATAGTTTTATTTAGGATTGAGGAAGTGGCATGTCTCTTATATAAATTGTCTCTGTGATTAATCAGGCTACTTGCCCGGTCGGGCAAGTAAAATTCTCTTTTACTTGTCCCTTCAAAAAATCCACTTGTCCCAGACAAGCGTTAATGTCGAGCCCTGCAACTGTTGGCGCAATTATTACAAAATGGAAGAAGTTCAAGCTGACGGTCAATCTCCCTCAGCCTGGGGCACCATGCAAGATCTCACCTCGTGGGGCATCAATGATCATGAGGAAGGTGAGGAATCAGCCCAGAACTACAGGGCAGGACCTGGTCAATGACCTGAAGAGAGCTGGGACCACAGTTTCAAAGAAAACCATTAGTAACACACTACGCCGTCATGGATTAAAATCCTGCAGCGCATGCAAGGTCCCCCTGCTCAAGCCAGCGCATGTCCAGGCCCATCTGAAGTTTGCCAGTGACCATCTGGATGATCCAGAGGAGGAATGGGAGAAGGTCATGTGGTCTGATGAGACAAAAATTGAGCTTTTCGGTCTAAACTCCACTCGCCGTGTTTGGAGGAAGAAGAAGGATGAGTACAACACCAAGAACACCGTCCCAAACGTGAAGCATGGAGGTGGAAACATCATTCTTTGGGGATGCTTTTCTGTAAAGGGTACAAGACGACTGCACCGTATTGAGGGGAGGATGGATGGGGCCACGTATCGCGAGATCTTGGCTGAGTCTTCCAGCATGACAACGACCCAAAACACACGGCCAGGGCAACTAAGGAGTGGCTCCGTAAGAAGCATCTCAAGGTCCTGGAGTGGCCTAGCCAGTCTCCAGACCTGAACCCAATATAAAATCTTTGGAGGGACTGCCCAGCGACAGCCACGAAATCTGAAGGATCTGTAGAAGGTCTGTATGGAGGAGTGGGCCAAAATCCCTGCTGCAGTGTGTGCAAACCTGTTCAAGAACTACAGGAAACGTGTGATCTCTGTAATTGCAAACAAAGGTTTCTGTACCAAATATTAAGTTCTGCTTTTCTGATGTATCAAATACTTATGTCATGCAATAAAATGCAAATTAATTACTTCAAAATCATACAATGTGATTTTCTGGATTCCTGTTTTAGATTCCGTCACTCACAGTTGAAGAGTACCTATGATAAAAATTACAGACTTCTACATGCTTTGTAAGTGGGAAAACCTGCAAAATCGGCAGTGTATCAAATACTTGTTCTCCCCACTGTAGATACTAGTATCAACTAAGACAATTGATTATAATGGGAAATATATTTACAGGAGTTAAAGTGTGAAACACTGTCTGCTAAATATTCTATATAATGATTTACCCGTTGGTTTTCTGGAACTTTGAATCAATGTTTGCAATGTTGAATGGGCTTTAACCTCTCTTTGCTCGTTCTTCTTTTTTTTTGGAAGGCATTGTTATTTGTCTACAAACAAAGTGTGCCGACAACAGAAAATTTTATTAATTTATTAGTGTTTTATTTATTTATTAGTGTTATTTATATTCGATTACTGTATATGTGTACCGAGTTTCATATTATTACATGCAAGCGTGTTTGATTTATGGACCAAGTTTTCGGATGCTGTTCCCCTGCCACGCCCGGGTACCAGCTTTAGCCCGGCCCTGATGGCCGCGGGTTCTGACCTGTGTGCAAAGTTTCAAGAGTTTTCGAGCACGTTAAGGGCCCCAAAAGTGCCCGAAAGGTTGACAGAAAAATAAGAATAATAATAAATAATCCTAACAGAAACAATAGGGCCTACGCCCTTTCAGGGCTTGGGCCCTAATGAAACAAATAGGGGTGGGTCGCTTTGGAGATAATTGGCCCCTGGGCCTTTGCCAGTGATAATCCGGCCCTGCTGCTAATAATGGAATTTGGTGAAAATGTCCACTTTTGTTGTTTTGGTAAGAAAGCACAGGCTAACATCATAAATGTGATCATGTTTTACCAGTGTAGTGATTGTTGTCAGTGTTACTTACTGAACTGATCTGGATTCTTTAACCACCGGCAGCAGCTTCTGAAGAACTTCATCTGCTTTATTTTGGGCCCCAATAAACTGTTTTAGATCAAAAACATCCATCTTCTGCCCTGATGTCAGCAACACATAAACCAGAGCTGACCACTGTGAAGAGGAGAGTTTGGTTCTTCCTATTTTTCCAGATTTCAGATAATCTTGGATCTCCTGCATCAGTGAATCATCACCCAGTTCATTCAGACAGAGGAACAGATTGATGGATCTCTCTGGAGAGTGATTCTCCCTGATCTTCTGTTTGATGTACTGAACCGTTCCCTCTTTGTTGTAAGAGCAGCTTCCAGTCTGTGTCAGTAGTTCTCGTAAGAGAGTCTGATTGGACTCCAATGAGAGACCCAGAAGGAAACGCAGGAAAAGGTCCAGATGTCCATTCTTACTCTGTAAAGCCTCATCCACAGCTTTCTGATGCAGCTCAGATAATGCAATTTTCTTCCAGTTCACAACCTTAGATGACAGACTTTGTTTGGATTGGTCAAACACATTTATGTTCTTCTTTGTAAAGGAGAGATGAGCATATAGAGCTGCTAGATGTTCCTGGATGCTCAGATGCACAAAGCAGAAGACTTTCCCCTGATACAAGCCCAACTCCTCTCTGAAGATCTGAGTGCACAATCCTGAGTAAACTGATGCTTCTGTCACATCAATGCCACACTCGCTCAGGTCTTCCTCATAGAAGATCAGGTTGCCTTTCACAAGCTGCTGGAAAGCCAGTTTCCCCAGTTTGAGAATCATGTCTTCATCTTTGACTTTCTTCTCATAGTCCTTCTTATGCTTGATGTTGGTTTGAAGGATCATGAAGTGTGTGTACATCTGAGTGAGAGTCTTGGGAATCTCTCCTCTCTCTGCTTCACTCAACATCTCCTCTAGGACAGTGGCTGAGATCCAGCAGAACACTGGGATGTGGCACATGATGTGGAGGCTCCTCGAGGACTTCAGGTGTGAGATGATCCTGTCGGCCAGACTCTGATCACTGATTCTCTTCCTAAAGTATTCCTCCTTCTGTGTGTCACTGAAGCCTCGTACCTCTGTCACTCGATGGACACACTCAGAGGGGACGAGATCCGCTGCTGCTGGTCTGGAGGTGATCCAGATGAGAGCAGAGGGAAGCAGATTCCCCTCAATGAGGTTCATCAGCAGCTCGTCCACTGAGGCTGATTCAGATATATCACACAGTTTCTCTTCGCTCTTAAAGTTCAGAGACAGACGACACTCATCCAGACCATCAAAGATGAACAACACTTTATATTCATCACTGGATATTTCCATTTCTGTTGTTTCAGGGAAAAACACATGAAGAAGATCTGAAAGACTGAGTGTTTTGTCCTTCATCAAGTTGAGCTCTCTGAAAGGAAGTGGAAATATGAGCTGGACGTCCTGATTCTCCTTCCCGTCAGCCCAGTCCAGGATGAACTTCTGCACAGAGACTGTTTTCCCAATGCCAGCGACTCCCTTTGTCAGCACAGTTCTGATGGGTTTGTCTTGTCCGGGTAAAGGTCTAAAGATGTCAGTGCATTTGATCGGTGTGTCCTCTGTTTCTGCTCTCCTGGATTGAGTCTCAATCTGTCTCACCTCATGCTCATTATTGATCTCTCCACTTTCACTCTCTGTGATGTAGAGCTCTGTGTAGATCTCATTCAGAAGTGTTGGGTTTCCCTGCTTTGCTGTTCCTTCATACAGACACTGAAACTTCTTCATCAGGCTTGATTTGAATCTGCTTTGGGCCAGTCGAGAGTCATGACTGAAAGAATAAAATAATAGTACAACAAATTAAAGAAAAATTAACACTGGTCAGTCAAATAATTACACAATATTACACAAGCAACAGTGGTGTTTTTGTAATATCAGCATGGCTGTTATTTGGTCATTTGCACAAGCCATTAGAGCTGCATCCATGAGCATTGATATCGATTTCATTATTCGATTCGGTTTTTAATTTGACTATGAATTCATTTTTTGTAAATATTTTAGGTACATGGTAACACTTGTTTCATTTGTTAACATTACAATCCAAAACTGCTAGGGAGATTAGTGCAGGAATAACTTCTGTGACACGCCAATCCTTGCAGCTTGCATCTTATTTTATTTTGTACAGGTTTGCACGGTCAACACAATATGTGCTCCAGCACTCACACATATTCTTCCAACACATACACACTCAGGTGTCTTCACCCCACTAAATTAATGACACTCCCCTTCTAGCATTGGTCACATGACTTTCACATTACAGTGCTCCTACAGGATATTACCAGAATTTAAAAGGTATTAACAAAAGTTTAAAAGGTTTTTCTGTAAGATTAAAAATAATCAAAAGGTATTTGAAAATGAACAAAGACATTTGCTTTACCCGTTTCAACCCCCCTCTTTCTTACCCCAAGGACTATTTGAAATTCCTAAAGGCACAGAGGGGCTGATAGTGATCAAGGCCCGTAGGCCAAACTGTGTGTACATCAGGGGCCACTAACTGTCACACCTCAAATATGGCAGTGGAAGTTGTAATTATCTGATTGGTCAGTTTGAACACCTCACATTTGGGTTTCGGTCAAGGAAGGGATAAAAGAAGACTGTAACTGTTGCTCTGTCTCTTTTTTTTTTCTCTGGCTCTCTTTCTTGAGGCACTCTTTTCTTTGCCACTTCTTTTCATTGTCTCCTACTCTCTGCACTCTCTCTCTCCCTCACTTTCTATCTCTCAGGTCACGTTTTACATATATGGGTACAATCTCATACATCTATTAACTGTTTAAAGTGTTCTACTTTCAATTACAAATAATGTAGTAACTAGTTTTGATTTGATATTGACTTTGAAGTGCTACCCAATACAATGCAATATTGTTAGGAGTTTCTATTGTAACTGCGCATATTTATTTTCGTCGTTGGTATCAGTAGCAGGGTGGTAATATACAAGAAATGAACAGTTTTCTACCATCTTGCAGATAACGTTTCTTTAGTCATTCAGCAGTCATGCAGCCTGAACCCCTGTAGGAAATCAACCCTTACAGATTCCAACATAATAATATATAGTTTTAAATTGTATACAAACATTTAAATTGCACATAAAGCAGGTTTAATGAACCCACACATATAAATTAAACTTCCTGAAAAAGTTACCACAGGACAAATAACATATTAGTTATTAGTTACAAAAAGCAACTATATATAATATAGAGCAAATAATTTAGCAAAATTATCCTCTCTAGTTTTCTTTTCTCTACCTTACTAATAAACTATGATCATTGGATAACTTTCTTGATGTCAATGTAACATTACATAGTTCATAAGCTGACATCTTTCCATGGTTTAAGTGAGGAATAATTGACGACGGGCCGTTTAATTATTAGAAAAATAATGCACACCTGGGGCCTCATGTATCAATCTTGCAGTGAAATTGACGCGAGAATGTGCGTTCCTCCACGCCAATTTCATGTACGTACATTTCTCATTGTTTTTGTCCGTTTGCGACTCTTACAGGCAATGAAGTGAAGTTGCAAACATTACACAACGAATTGTTCTACAAGTCTATCACACCACCAACCGTGGGAAGCATTGCTATTAATTTGCAATTTACTGGTCACTCTTCATGGACACACAGCTGGACTCTGGTGAGTTTGATCTCTCACTGTGGAATGGACTTTAACAGAATATAGACAAAAGAATAGAGATAACAAAATTGAGACAAGAATTAAAATGGTTGATTTTACATGTAGATCATCCTTACATAAATAATCTATCCATCCATCTATCCATCTATCTATCTCAGGGCCGTGCACAGGGGGGTGACCCCGGTGGCTAGAGCCACTGCCCTTCTGCCCTCATCAGTTGAGGTACCCCTCTCGCCCCCCTCCCTAACCCTCCAGAAGAGTCCCATAGAAGCGTTCTGTTAACGCTCCGGTAAAGATTCACTGATTCCCCTCATCCACTCCGTATTTTCTTGCTCGCTCCGCAGCATCACTCACAGACAAGTCTGTGCCCGCCATAGACAGTAAAAGAAATGGACACAGCGACCCCATAGACTTCTTAGTATTTAGAAATTAGTATTTTGGTAATTTTGTTTTTGTATTTCTGTCGTCAATTATAAATAAATAAAACACTAATAAATTAATAACATTTTCTGTTGTCGGCACACTTTGTCTGTAGACAAATAACAATGCTGTAGTGGCCGTTTGTCGACAAACAAAAAGAAATTAAACTTAAATCAAACTTTCAAACGACAACTTCTAACACCCTGGGCAGGTGATGTACGCAGGCAAGAAATACAATCAAATTCCAGGCTGGACTCAGGGTTTGTGGCTGGTTTATTTGTTCCAACTGAGCAAACAATACAGCATCTCTTGTGCTAGTAAAAAAAAAAAAACATATGCCCATCACCCAGGTGCATATAGGCCACCTCCTACTTCCTACCAATATTTACCTTTACTTGTGCCCACTACTGCCCTCAGGTGTCTAAATCAAACATTGTAGTTATTAAACTAACAAAAAATAAAGACTAAACATATAAATAAAAAAAACAATTAACTAAACAAACAAACAAAAGAATATTACCAAAATATATTACTAAATTGTGAGCAAAATCATAATAATAATAAACAAATTAATTAACAAAATTACCACAACTGAAAGCAAACTAATGTAGCTCCAACAAATGCCTTAAAAAAAAAAAAAAGAAGAAGAGCAAAGAGAGGTTAAAGCCCATTCAACATTGCAAACATTGATTCAAAGTTCCAGACAGCCAGCGGGTAAATCATTATATAGAATATTTAGCAGACAGTTTTTCACACTCCTGTAAATACATTTCTCATTATAATCGATTGTCTTAGCTGATACTAGTATACGTATAACATACATCATATTTCTAATATTTTATTAAGACCATATTACAGTTTTTCTCAATTGCTAAAACACAATTTCTGAAACCTGGATCCATTTTCTGAAACCATTAAACACAAAACCTCATCTTCTAGCACTATTCACAAAACCTCTGGCTCCTCTTGCAAAATGAAACTTTCGCCTCAAAACAGTTTTACCTGTGTTCAAAATCAAACACTGCTCCCAAATCATAAACAAAGTGATCAAAATGATAGACACTATCAAGCAGTCAGTGAACAATACACCAAAAAACAGAAAACACATTGTTCAAAACATATAGTTCTCGAAAGATATCTATGAACTGTAATTCTGTTTAGACTTACCCGTGACACCACTGTACCATCAAAAAGTTCAGGGAGAAGTACATTTTTAGTCTCAAAACAAATTTCATATGTTTCCGTCATTGTCTTTTGATGAATGAAAACATGTTCTATCATAGTAGCTCAAAATTGATCAGAAATTACTACTCCTTTGTCTTTGTTCTTCCTCCTCCTTGTACCCCTATTTTTACAGTACTGTACCCTGCATCTCACAAACCTGTCCTTTGTCTCTGTGATACAATGATTCTGCACTGTAATGCACATGTCATCCACACTGGTAAACACAAGTGGCAACAATCAAATACAAATAGAGAACACGTCATTGATTGAACACAACCATTCAAAACTGATTTAACCTGTTTCAAATGATGAAAAGAAGCACAGTGATCACGTTTACTCCTTTGATTTTTGTCCCTTTTAATATTGTATACTGTATTACAGTGTATACTGTATACTGTACAATGAACACATTGTATGACCCTGAACATTGAGCTTTCCATAATCTGACTGACTGGAAGAACAAAGAAATTTTGCAAAGAGCAAAGCAGAGTAGTAATTTCTGATCAATTTTGAGCTACTATGATAGAACATGTTTTCATTCATCAAAAGACAATGACGGAAACATATGAAATTTGTTTTGAGATTAAAAATGTACTTCTCCCTGAACTTTTTGATGGTACAGTGGTGTCACAGTGGGTAAGTCTAAACAGAATAGCAGTCCATATTTCGAGAACTATATGTTTTGAACAATGTGTTTTCTGTTTTTTGGTGTATTGTTCACTGACTGCTTGATAGTGTCTATCATTTTGATCACTTTGTTTATGATTTGGGAGCAGTGTTTGATTTTGAACACAGGTAAAACTGTTTTGAGGCGAAAGTTTCATTTTGCAAGAGGAGTCAGAGGTTTTGTGAATAGTGCTTGAAGGTGAGGTTTTGTGTTTAATGGTTTCAGAAAAAGGAGCAAGGTTTCATAAATTGTGTTTTAGCAATTGAGAAAAACTGTATTTTTTAATTGTATACAAACATTTAAATTGCACATAAAGCACATAAACTTCCTGAAAAAGTTACCACAGGACAGATAACATATTAGGTCAGGTTAAAATACAACTATACATGTATATATATAGTGCAAATATTTTAGCAAAATTATCCTCTGTAGTTTTCTTTTCTCTAGCTAATAAATTATGATCATTGGATAACTTTCTTGATGCCAATGTAACATTACATAGTTCATAAGCTGACATCTTTCCATGGTTTAAGTGAGGAATAATTGACGACGGGCCGTTTAACTATTAGAAAAATAATGCACACCTGAGGTGGTTTCTATATATCTATCTAGAAATGTTCTACCTGAGATCAGTTGATGTGTGTCTTCCCTGGTCACTCTTCATGGACACACAGCTGGACTCTGGTGAGTTTGATCTCTCACTGTGGAATCGACTTTAACAGAACAGAGACAAAAGAATAGAGATATCGAAATTGAGAAAAGAATTAAAATGGTTGATTTTACATGTAGATCTTATCTATCTATCTATCTATCTATCTATCTATCTATCTATCTATCTATCTATCTATCTATCTATGTTTTACCTGAGATCAGTTGATGTGTGTCTTCCCTTAAATGTTTCTGGCTTTTTCATAGACCGGTCACTCTTCATGGACAGACAGCTGGACTCTGGTGGTTTTGATCTTTGCCTACGGAAACAACATTAATAGAACAGTGACAAGAATTTTAAAGAAGAAATCTTAATTTTACATATGCAAATAAACCTCTCGTAGAGTATCTATCTAGAAAGAAATGTTGAACCTCAGATCAGTTGATGTGTGTTTTTCCTTAAATGTTGTTGCTGGCTTGTCCATAGACCAGTCACTCTTCAGGGAAACACAACTGGACTCTGGTGAGTTTGATCTCTCACTGTGAAATCAAATTTGATAGAACAAAGATAATAGAATAGAGACAAGAATTCATGTTGATTACATGCACATAAACCTCACACGCTCTGGGTCCTAGCTATATCAGCATAAGTATATGAGAAGGCCACTTGAACACCTTAACCATTGCAAACAACCAGAACTACTCCGTTATGTTACATAGCCTACAATGCAACATTTCATGGCCGCGGGAATTAGGGGTGCAGGGGGTGCCCCCTGACGACAGCTGTTTCACTACATTGGAATTTAAGATGACATGACTTTAAATAACATTTGTTTTTCAACATGTTTTTTTAAGAACACCTTCTACCTTTATAAAATTACTCTAAAGATTATTTCATTTTTATATGTTGTTGAATATGGTTTTATGACTTTAAAAGAAATGAATATATCATAAGGCAAAAGCCGATCTCGCATTAAGTGACGTACACTGGTTGAGGACCATCTCAGAACTGATTTGACACTCATTTAATGCATGTGAAAAACTAAATATAGATGTCTTGATTAAAACATTCTTTGGCATTAGGGACTGTTGACACAGAACGTGTTTTTTCATTCCCCTCAGCTACTTTTCCAATGTTGTTCAGTGTGAACCGTGTGAACGCACTGGGCGTGTTTAACTGTTGCGTTCGCGTCTCGCGCATGACACAGCGTTCTCAAAACGCAGCACTCAAGTTCAAAATAAGTTAAACTTAAACGCGCCTCGAGACCTTGCGTTTTCCCCCGTTCCACTCCCCGCGTTGGGCGTCTTGCGTTTTCGCTTTGAAAGATTATGCTTTGCAGATTTGTGTGCTGTGCTTTTTAAAATTGACCATGAGTTCTGAGCCTTCTCACGCTGATCTCATTCATTTGTATGTTCATCTTTTTGTTTGGGCTGTTTAATATTAGGATTTTGTTTAAAATACTCCACCCCGCAATATCAAGCCCCGCCCCAGCACCACCCCCCACCCCCCCCCCCCCCCCCCCCCCCCACCCCTGATAAAATATGTTCCCACGGCTATGTAACATTTCCTATAACATAATGATCAAGATTTTGATGTAGCCTATATACCTGCATCCTACAGAAGATTCTCCATCGCTGAATGTTTCTTTTTCCTCCATGATTCGTCAAATCTTCATGGAGCTGCAGTCACACCGACATACAAAAACAATTTAAAATATTTTACTGAACAGTGAACTTAAACTTAAACACTATATAAACATACCAAACATTTATCTAAACAAAACGTGACTAACTTCAAGACAAGTTATTTTTTATTTCTTCATTTTGTAGATGGAAAAAACTGTATTATGAAGAAATATAATAACACTGAAGTTTCAAATTGTCTTGCTATCCCTCTTTTGTTCCACTAAGTATGTTAGTGGTGAACACATTATTTTAAAGTGACTGAGACAGAAATGGTTAGGGCATGTAGGTCTGACGTGATATTAATGTTTTTAAAACTTCTCACAAGGGCATGTGATAAAACGATAATAGCCTACTGGTGCTAATGTTTCTGCAACCCTGTAAAAATTGCTTTAAAAACGATGAATGTTTAGAAAACACTTTTCACAACCTTAAAACCCCTATGTGTAGATTGTAACATCAGCTTACAGTTTTTCTCAGTCGCTTTGGTGCATTTCTCACATCACTATTTACATTTGCACAACAGTTAGTTCAACCTCCACAACATTTAGTCATTTGTGCACATCATAGTAGCAGTTTCTCATTCCTTCCAGCAAATTACAAATGCTTTTGGACATGCATCAATTGCTTTCATACAACTCTCTGCTGTTTTATAACATTATCATTTGCTTATGTCATGTCAGTCAAAATTAACTATACTTGTGAATGCTGAATAGTCATTCCATATAAAACTAATAGTCCTCATTTCATTGCTTGAGTCATTACATACAAAAATGTTAAACTAGTTGTCAAAATCTGTCAAGCAAATTTTACCCTTTTTTTTTATATTTTTTTTTCCTGAAAAAAGCAAGACCCTTTCTCTTTTTCTGATTGCAAGAGATGATATTCGCTGTGATGTAGATGTAAATTATGTGGCCAGACAGAGAGGAACGTCTGGATGTGCATGAATGATTACAGTACTATATATGTTGTATGTTCAGTTCCAGTATGTACTGCAATATTGTTTACAGTTGTGCACAGCTCTACCCAAAGGGAGTTTATGTTTGTTGTAAATAAGGGTGTATTTTTTCTTTTGCACAATGCTGTGAACAAATTAGAATTGCAAGGAGCATATGCAGTAAAATGTGAAACATACATATTCAGTGTCTTGTACTCAGTTACCTCACTAAATACAGTAATGTGTAACTTTACTGTATTTTTCAGATGGCTGTGCAAATAGTATATAGTGCTGTCTTGAGCATGTTCAGGTAGTGTCACCAAGATCTGACTTTTTTGCATTGGAAAACATTTACAGAGTAAACTGTCATAATGAAAACATGACAAAGCCATTTGACTATCTTGTTCATAACCAATGGTGTCAGGACTTTTCATCTTGATGACACTGACACTTTCATTGACATGAATACTTGCTTTTGAGGAATGAGCTCTCCATTTTGAGCAAGTGACACGCTTTTGCAGGTTATCAACTAGGTTTTGCAGTTTGTACTAATTGTTTTGAGAACTGCATTAACTGTTGTGCAAATGTAAATAGTGATGTGAGAAATGCACCAAAGCGACTGAGAAAAACTGTAATTACATCAATTATATCAAAGCGTGAGACCTTACAGACTTTTTCACAACTTTACAGAAGTGATCACATACCTGTCGATTTTCGGTTATCCAAATAGGCCTATGCAAACTATAACTTGTTTACTTTCCACGTCTACGTTGAGGGTTTAGTATTGACAAACTACCGAAAATTAAAACTAAAACTTATATTTTAAGCATATAGTCTATCTGTCTCACAAACAGAAAATGAGGATAATATCAAGATGTTTAACTACTACAACAACACACCTGAAGAAGACTCACCTTGATCGAAATATTAGGCTTAGAAACAGGAGGTACCAGACAACATTCTTAAGGTTTCCGTCCAGCTGCACGCAAATTCCTGCATAAACAACTAAAAAATAACCTACTGTTTGACACTTTTTCCTTAGTTTTCCCGATTTAAAGAATGTAAAGCTCTAGGCTACAATGAATCTACTTTCACTTTTCTGTTTTGTCAGAAAGAAAAAAAAACCGGTTTGGGCTTGAGAAAACATTAGCCTTATGATCACACAAAGAGCGGTTATGAGAGACCAGAGACAAGGACTTTGACTAGACTAACTCACCAGTTTTGATAAGCAATGAATCATTTAAATATTCAACATTATAAGTATATTGGCAAAGAATGGGGTTGATAAAGACAAGTTTAGGGGATTACTAGTGTGACAAATGCGTTACTAGCTTTTTAAGAGATGAAATGAATCAGAAACTCATAAAGTAATGTTTTATTACAGTATGTTTGCAATCTTTCCAAAACTCTCGTTGCCCAGTGATTTGAGGGAGCAATAATTCAAGTTCAATAATTCAATCTCACATGTACTGGGCATAATTAATATGACAATAACTTTAAGAATGTTGACACTGTTGGTACCTTTGCAGGGCAGTGGTTAAAAAAGCATTGAGCAACAACACTAATACGATTTTTGACATTTTATCATTTTTATAATTTTATAATTTGTGACATTTTATATTAAAAAAAATTATAACATCACATTATTTTAACAGTGACTGTTTTGGTAGTTTGTTGTTGTTGTTGTTGTTGTTGTTGTTGTTGTTGTTGTTGTTTGGAGTTGGCGGGTTTGGGAGAGCTTTTGGTTTGGATGAAATTGAGCGTGAAATTCAAAACATTATGGCTACATTCCTGCACGGGAACAGTAAACAGTAGGCAAACAAGATGGTTTTCTCATTTGATGTTGGAATTTTTTATATAGTAGCCTACTACTAATTCCAACCACCCTGCATAATTTTGTTGAGACCAGTGAAATTATGTGAAAAGGGCGATACAGAAACGGATGGAATAATATTCACTCAAACTCAAAGCAGAACAGGACAGACATCTGTACATCCCAAATCCCTTTTAAAGGGCTGGTATAATGCCCCTTTCACAAGATGTAAAATAAATCTCTGATGTCCCCAGAGTGTGTATGTGAAGTTTTGTACGCACTGTTTTGTGTCTGGCCCTTTAAATGCAAATGAGCTGCTCCCGGCACGGGGCGGAGCTTCAAGAGCTGGTGTGTGTTAGCAGCACCGATTACCTCCCACAGACGCACTAAAACGTCAGAAACTGTTCTGCCTTTTATGTTCAAACCAGACTCAGACAAAGATGGAAAGACTCAAGAAGTGACAACACGTAGAATGCAACAGATCGTCTCTGAATGGTTAGTTGATGAATTCAACATGAATTGATGTTGCTGATGTGGAGTTAAGTATCTTCAATTAGCAAATGCAGTCATGGAACTGTTGTGAGATGCACATTTACATAATCGTTGTGGAAGCGGAGTTCCTGTCAAGCGTCAACATATCAGAAAAACATACCCGGGCAAGAGAAAATGGATCAGAGAGTCTTTACACCTTCGAAAAAAATTAACTTGTCATGGTCCAGTTGTTGATGACTTTGTAAAATGGTGTGGTGATGCTTGTCTGCAGCTGAATGTATCAAAGACCAAAGATATGACTATTGATTTCAGAACTGAAGCTCATTCTTCCCAGTATACGTTCATTAAAGGTGAGAAGGTGGAGTGTGTGGAAAGTTATAAATATTTAGGACTATTATTGACAATAATCTGCGTTTTGGTGTGAATACCAAAAATAAGTCTGTCAGTTTTATTCATGTCCTTATCATGCTCTTAGGTAGTGACCTTTTTTTGCACTATTCTGCTCTCGCTAGACTACAAAAGATGAAAAACATTTGATACGTATCAGCAAACATTGGTCCGACGGCAACGTCGTGTCCCTGGCCAAAAATAGTCGCGGTATGACGGCATAAATCGGTAAAAATATGTAACACAGAACATTTCCTAAAAATGCATTCAGATACATGTGTGCATGTCTACAGTTATCTGAGGTTGCATGTATAATTGTTATTTTGACTTTTAGCTACGTGTAGTTCAATATATACCATGTTGTGTTTCGGGTGAGAGAGGACGTCACCATGGCGACGTCTTTTACACGTGCATTTATAGTCCATCATGACCCTCTATGAAATCAATTGTGATAAAGCTGTGCTTAATCCTTGCGTGGTTAATACTGCAATAATTAATTAAATTTTTTATTAAATTAAAGTTTTAATAAGTTTTGTGAATACGTCCACTGACGTCCTTTACACGTCTATAGTATCGGGTGAGAGGACGTCACCTGGCGACGTCTTTTACACGTGCATTTATAGTCCATCATGACCCTCCATCATGGAATCCTTGTGAAATATGCAAAAGCTGTGCTTAATCCTTGCATGGTTAATACTGCAAAAATTAATTTAATTGCCCAAGTAGTTTTTAAGAGGTGTGAAGACGTCCACTATACACGTCAAGGCTGTGAATACACGTCCACTGACGTCCTTTACACATCTAGTCAAGCAAGACAGAAAAAAAACCCCAGGAATTATCTTTATGAAATACACGAATTGTATACAAAGTAAATATATTTACTTTATCTTGTTTAAATAAATTATAATCTCACAGTTCCCAGTGTGGTTAAGTGAATGCAAAGCCTCTGCATTTTAGTCATTATTTCAACCTGATACGTTGTGGTTTTTTTTATTTTTTTATGGAATGTATGCATGTAAAACAGAAATATATCTGGTCACCATTTATGTCTGAGTTGGATGTAATTGCCAAAACTGTGCTGCCAAGATGTAACAAAAGATCTCCCGACATTACCAAATCCCGCGATAGGTTAGATTATCTCACGAGATGTTAACGCATTTTCCCCATAGACTCACTCCGGAACACTGAAGTTTGAACAACCACGGAGAGAGGAGGAATTGAGGCCCATATTATTAAAAATCTACTGTTGGGTACGTACATTTTGTATTATTAGATTCACGTGCTAGAGTTTTACTTGTTTGACATGAATGAACCGAAAGAAATGATGCCCACATTGTCAACTGAAATTGGCTAACGTTAACTGAGTTTGGCTAAAATTAGCTAGTAGGCTAAAAGTTGCTATGAACTTATACAACGGTATACCCAGTGGTGTAGTCTACGTTATACGCAGGTATACGCCGTATACCCACTAGAAAAGGCCAAGGATTTCCGTATACCCACTTAAAAAATCGTGAGGATACGAAACAACTTCGTTTTGTGTCAGAACTTTCACTTTCATTCATAAATTCACCCCGTCAGTGTTTGTGAAGCGACACCGAATCGCGGAATCCAGTCACAAATGGAGCTTGCTAAGCAGACCGTCACGGAATTTTGCTATTTTTGAATAAATAAATCAAAAGTAGGGCTGTACAATGAATCAAATCTCGATATGGACTAACGTCTGTGAATACTGAAGTTAAAAGAGACTGCAATTGTTCTACGCGTCTCTGGGAATGAGCGCTCAATATGTGCTCCACTATGCACTCGCACAGTTGCACACACACACACACACACACACACACACACACACACACACACTGAAGCACGCGTGACTCACGCTCGTGGTTTTTTCAGCGTTTCACTGTATTGAGACATGATGTAGGATAGGATACACATGTGCACTTTCATCGCAGAGCTGCTATGAGAGTCACTGCACGAGAATTTCACCATTTCATTTGATAAAACTATCGTCATTCAATCTTATAGTTTCATAAGTTAGCCTACACATAGAAACTGTAATGTCTTCACAACAACCTGTCAAAATAAAAGTTCGGTATAACTTGAAGAAATTATAACAGAAATATATTACTATTGCACAGAGTATACTTCAAGTAGGCCTAATAATAATAATAATAATAATAATAGTTTATTAAAACACACAGAAACTCAAATGTCTACAACCCACCAAAATAAAAGTTCGGTCTAACTCAAAGAAATTAGAAAGAATTTGCACAGTAAAATTAATTTTAAAATAATAATAATAATAATAATAATAAAATCTATTAAAACGTTATTTTAAGGGAATATCACACAAGTTTTCATACATGTTTTAATTTTAAACAGTAAACTTGCCAAAACAATAACACCTTTTTTTTTCTTTTTTTTTTAAAGCACCATTTCTAAAAGTAAATTTGTATTTGTGCCTATAATGTTTCTTTTTCTTTTTCTTTTCTTTTTTGTGAAAATGGTCAGCCTGTGCTTCAGGGACCATTCATATAACATCTAAGGCTAAATGTAGCTCTTAACTGGCTAAATTAGATGGTGATTAACACTAAACAGTAGAAAATCAGTCCAGTCTCCCCAGCTGTAAATGTCATTGGCTGTTAAAGTCTTGTGTTGCTTATAATAATCTGACATGTTGATTACACCTAATATTTCATAATGCTCTCAATGGATGAATACTGTATGCATTAGTGAGTGTGGTGGTGCTTATGGGGGGGTGACGCTCTGGGATGGGTGAGTATGAGGCGGGGGGGGAGGGGGGCGGGGGGTTATATTACAGTATACCCACTACAAAAAACTAGACTACACCACTGGGTATACCATAGTATAAAGTATGTTTAATGATACAGTCAAAGTTATTACTGTAAATTATTAATGTAGCCTTTTGAGAGTTTATTTCAGAAAGTAAATTATCTGAAGTAGAATGAAATGTTTAGCTGGATTTGAACATGTATGTTTTCAGTAACTGCTTTAAAAATATTTTGTAATTTTAGAATTGCTAAACATGTCTATTCAGGGGACATCACAGCCCACCTGTCTTTATCAGAAATGTCCTGTTCACTTTCTCACTGTTACACACCTAGTTAAGGGTCTTTCTCAAGGGCACCACAGTGGTATTGAAGAGGCAGGGGACAAATGCTGTTTTGAATTTAGCTGAAGACCATAAAAATATTTTGAAAATAAGTGCATGTCATTTACCTCAAATTTTTAATTTTCATTTATTTTAAAAAGAAATATATTCTCTTCCCTTAGATGCTGTGAAGAGGTGGAGCCCACATGCTGCAGACTCTGAAATTGATGCAGCAATGGCAGAACACCTGAAACACACTCCAGGAAGAGCTGGGGGTGGTGGATACAAAAAATGAGCCAAACAATGTGTTTAAGGGATAGTTCACCCAAAAATGAAAATTGTCATCATTTACTCAACCTCATGTTTCAAATCTGCATACCTTTCTATGCTAAACACAAAGATATTTAGAAGAATGTTTGTAACCAAGCAGATGTCGCTTCCCATTAATAATCATTTTTTCTCCAATAATGGTAGTCAGTGGATGCTCTATTTGCTTGGTTACAAACATTCTTCAAAATATCTTCTTTTGTGTTCAGCAGAAGAAAGAAACTCATACAGGTTTGGAATTTGGTGAGTAAATTACATAATTTTCATTTTTGGGTGAACTATCTTTATATAATAATTCAGTATTTTGCTATTGGTATTTAGTTTGGTTAACAAATCGAGAGCTTAGAATTATAAGGTTCTATCTCCGTTTATTGTAGTTTATTGAGGATCAAAGTTTTTAAACTCGGTTTATGTTTTGTGAGATGGAACCTTTTATTTTATTAATAACTACTAACAAAATATTTTTTTTACAAAAATAACACCACACAGGCATTAATAAACACCTAATGAATCAGATTATCAAAAACTCAATTTCGACCAAAAGTGGAGATAGAACCTTAAAATTCTAAGCTCACGAAATGTTAAACATTGAAAAAAATAAAGAGAAATTTTGGCTGTTCAAGATCAATAAAATGTTGTGCTTAATCAGAACATGCTTCTTTATTGCTTATATCCACAAATAATGTGTTATTGTTTTTGATGTACACGTGATTAAAACGTTTTATTGACATTCAGGTCTGACTGGACCAATTTTGGACCTTTTTAGAACCTTTGTCAAGATGTGTAGGCTAAACCTCAAGACTTGATTGTCTTTCACGATGTTACACAATAGGTGTGTGATTATTTTATATGCAGGCTTATACACTTAAATTATGCAGCAACACATTTAAACACATATGACGACGCATTTAGACGTCCAGGGACGCGCAGAAGAGACGTGGAATTCACGGCCAGAAGAGACGTGGAATTCACGGCCAGAAAAGACGTGGAATTCACGGCCAGAAAAGACGTGGAATTCACGGCCAGAAAAGACGTCGGTTCAACTTCCATTTTGGAACTATTTTTCAACCATGACGGGACGTCTCGGACGGACGTCTTTTCAACGGTCATTAAACGTCCAAATGTTTGCTGGGACATATTAATTTGTCCCTTGTGCAATCAGATTGTTAAATACTCAGAATGGTAAATATTAGTATTTTAAATGTATATGTAGCCTACTGTTGTGTGTTCTTATTTATTTTGTTTTATATTGTGGTCTATATTTTATGTTTCTACTACGCTGCATACAAATTGCCCTCAAGGGATCTTAATAAAGTTGAACTTGAACTGGCGCGTTAGTGAATTTATTTTATATATATATATATATAATTTTTTTTTGAAAAATAAACTAATAAATGGCATTTTCTGGAGAGTTTTGTGCAAAGAAATGGAGAAATTGAGTCTTACATGATATGTGAAAAACTGCAAGGTTAAGAGCATATTTGCATTGTTGTAGTATCAACAGGTATTAGGACATTTAGCATTTACATTACTGTTAATCAGCAGTGGTGGAATGTAACGAAGTACAAATACTTCGTTTCTGTAGGCTTTACTTAAGTAGAATCAATAGTGCATACGTTTGACTTTTACTTCGTTACATTTTGCAGCAATTATTATACTTTCTACTCCACTACATTTCTACAACGTTTCGTTACATTTTCTGATCAGTTTTCCCCCTGCCAAAACAGGGATTGAAAAAAATGTCCTGTTTTCGGTGCTGATGCGGTGGTGACGCGTTCATGTAAGGGTGGCGCTGCCAATAAAGCACCTAAAAGCTGTCACAAAGAACCATCAAAAGTAATGATTATGAATATGTAAAATATAGAAAGGAGACATTTTAATTGTTTATTAATAAACAAGGGTTTTCTGTGTCAGTGCCCTGCATAGATGAAGTTGACGATGCAATCTTCGCAGTAGTAAACTCGCCAGAGAGAAATGCACATTTCATACGGATTAGGCTACACAAGCAGCGGTCTGTTTTCTTTCGTTTTGAAAAGAAGACCTTCCAAGCTTTCTATAGATATATTTATCAGGTCTGTCAGGCAAGTAGGCTCCCTTATACGCTGAGTTTCGGTTCATTTATGAGACGAGAGTCCAGTTCACTCGCCGGCGCGTCCGTGTCGTGATTAGCCTATCTATTGTCTATATACTATATTTACTTCTTATTTTTGAAATGAAACATTGATTAAAATTAAGATACAATTAATACAAAACGAAATTAATTTTAAAGAAAGGCTTTGTGCTTTCTGTTTGAGGTCTCAGTGAAAGTTTTAAACAGTCTTTTAGTGCCACATTCAGAGCGGTCCCGTCCGTAACATGTTTTTTTCCTCATAAATGCGAACATGAAAAATAAAATAAAATGAATATGTTATGTTCTGTGGAGAGCCAACCCTTCTTCATCCGGTGGGTAGTACTTTGGTTTGCAGTGTAATTCACAGAATTACAAAAAAATATTTTGCCACCTAAAAGTTAAATATTTTTTGTGTCACGTCCACGGCATGTGTAGCCTATTTCCCTCATATTAAATATAAAACGCTTGATTACACATTGTATTACCTTGTTATGATATAGTGACCCATACAATGTGCCAAACATTTTTTCCTTACCTTGTTATTCAAGGCCAGGGCACTTTTTGTACAACCAACGTTGTGCTGAACTTGACAAAACTGATCTGTTGCTGCAGCGGCGGCCAGCAGCTCGGGTTTTTTTTTTTTCTTTTTTTTTCAAGGCAGTAGAAGGTTCTGGAACTTTTGCGCGCTTCCACATCCCGCGCAACTACGGATCTCCCAGGAACATTCATTATTGCTGCGTACATTTATCCATGTCGGAGTTCTGAGCCTACCTAGATGCGCATGGCATGCGCGAGCGGTGCGCGATCATGGTCGACTGACAACGAGATTAAGCAGCTGAACAAGAGTACGGGCACGGCCGTGTCACGATTGTTTTCATCTTAGCTCCGCCTAGACAAAATAGACATGCCATTTCAAAATCTTTCATTTATAATCAGAAATATGTTTTCAAAAGCATCACTTTTATCAAATTTTATGTGACATAATTTCCTATAGGCAACTGACTGCAAACGAGCAGGCTTATGTGCCGGGGCTGAGCCCCGGAGAGCCCCGGCCCAATTTAACCACTGTGCGTAACGTTATAGCCTACAAATGTTGTCAATATACAAAAAAGTATTAACCAAGCAGAAAACAACAACAAAAAATAAAACAAAGAGGGGGAGCTACTTCAGAATAGATAAATACATTTTTTCCCCGAAATTTAATACCCAAAATAAAAATTCTTTAGGCAAAAATAAAATTAACATTTGGAGCGTCACACACACACACACACACACACACACACACACACAATGGCACGTTAGTGAATGGTGACATGGAGAAAAGATCGTCAAATGTGCTGTACAAATGTGCTGTACTACAACTCCTCTTTCTCTTCTCAACATGGACTGCATGTTCCCGGGGGCGGGTTTATGTAAATTCTAGGGTTGGTGATGTCACTAACCCGGGAGGAATGTGGTGTAGTCTCTGCCAGCTGTTTGTTGTAGTTCTTAAAAAGCAATTTCTTTAAAAGCAAATATCTCCCTTTGCTTTGAACGTTGTAACTTTGCAGATGTTGTTTATGCTCAAACAGAAACATTACACACTAACTAAAGTTAGAAAAGTGAAATCAGATTCAATCAACCACCCATTTAATGCATAATGATGAATTTATGCTTGAAGAGAAAACTCATGGGAATATTATATATTATTATATATTATTTTGTTTATCACAAGTATGTTATATACAAAACATTGGAACAAAATTGACAGAACTTGTTAAAAACATATCATTAAACACACAAATAACCATTAAAAGGTCAATTTCTTGTAAAATCTCAAATTAAAAGTGTACAAACAATTAATTAATCTTTCATGTTGTTGGTTTTCCTGATATTCTTTCATTCATCTTCCTCTAAAGTTGTTTCTTTTCTATAAAAACTAAACTCTTCCTTTGGATAACAACAGTTTCCAAGAAAGATCTGTTGGGAAAAAATAGATCCTATTATGTGGTTATTGATCATGAAACACTATGTTCTTCTGGACATAAAGCAGTAATACTGTAGTCCACCATCTGATCTCTGAAGAGCTTCATGGGTTTACTGGGATTACTGTTAAACAGCCTTCAGGTCCGATAATAGAACTGTGTAAAGTAAATTACGCATGACTTCATGTAGATTTGGCACAGCAGGTTTTAGGTCCATATTAAAGGTCTCAGATGGTGATGGATTCGTCATCTAGTGTCAAAGCTGCTCTGATCCTGGAGAAAATATCAGCTGAGCTCTTTTCTGCTGCTCTTCTTTACTGGAAAAATCTGCAGGAGTAAAAATACACAGTTTTGTGTGAAATATGGTATGAATAGGGTACTGGGCATGAAACAATAACATTTTTATTAATGAGCTTATATCTGATAGTTATGAGAACTAAAACTTTGGATTTGTATAATCATAAATCACTTTATTAGTGTAAAGTGTGTAACATCTGACCTGTTTGAATTTAAATCTGTGGGATGTTCTGGACACGACCTGTTGACCTCGAACCATTCATCAATACACCTGCAGGAGCAGAAGATGAGATGATCTCCACAGACACAGACGACAGCATGTACAGTATGTGCGTGTATGACTGGGGGGGTTTGAGTAAGACCTAAATAAGACTTTAATCCCCCTGAAGGACTTCAAAACAAGATGTGTGTGTATAAGGCCTTTTAGGGGTCTGCCCTTTTAATAGTGGAAACTGAATAATTCACATAGTACAATTCGCACTAATAATATAAATAAATATAAATTTGACGGCCCCTAAAATGGGTCATACCATTGGCAATGCATGATCATGCTGAGCAGGACAAAATGCGGGGAAATACAGCACATTCAACCAGGGGCCTGTTTCAGAAAGGAGGTTCAACCAACTCTGAGTTAAAACTTGAAATCTGAGTTGACTTAGCCTGAGATGGGAAACTCTTGAGTGTTCGGTTACAGAACAGCTGAAATTAGTTAGTTCAACTCTGAGTTGACTGACTGAGTATAAGTTACCTCTCTTTCAGAAACGGGCTTGACTTACTCAGTGCTTTCTCAGGTTTGACATACCTCCCATTATGAAACAGAAAACCCAGAGTTTCCCTCATTTCAGGGTTAACATACTCAGAGTTTTCACTTAACCTCCTTTCTGAAACAGGCCCCAGATGAATAAAAGTGAGAGAGTACGATACAGTAAGTGTTCAAGAGATACATTTTTCTGGGGGAAAAAAGTGTTTTTAATCTAAATATAAGTGTATTCCATGGATTTCCCACACAGTTCATCAAAATGAAATGTTTATTTTGTGAAATGGTGGTTTACCTATAGGTTTACGTTTTGCGTGTGAATGAATCATAAATGATCAAATACTGTTAATTAAAATAGCACTCTGAATTTTAAAATAAAATTCATTGGAAGTTATGTCCTTAAAGGAGCCGTATGTAAGATTGTGGCCAAAACTGGTACTGCAATCACTTTCAAATTACTGAAGAGCGGTGTATCCCCTCCCCCTCCCCCCTGACTCGAGGTTGCCAGATAGGCTGCAGGATCCAGCAGGAACGTTTGAAGCTGCAGCTGTGGTAACTAGAGCTGAGCTGGCAACCCGGATGCCGAAACACTACTGACTTCGTGATTGGTAGATAGGTGGAGGGTGGCGCTTCAGGCCAAAACACAACATGACAACATCAACATCAGTTGAGGGCTGCAACTTCACTTTTTAAATGACAATATCCTGGCCGGACTACTGTTGTCAGTGATATAAGTATTTGAAATGAACATGATTTCTTAATGTCTAGTGACATATCAGGGCCATTTTATGATTAATTGAAATACATTTCTTACATACAGCTCCTTTAACTATAGAAACAGTTAACTATGTGAGTGCGTTCTTTCTTGATCATCCTTTTATCGGTGAAATGGTTAGGAAACACTTTATTATAATTTTACATACTGAGATGGTGTATCAAATATATATTTTTTTTTTTTACATTTTCTTTTGTTGTTTTCTAAATTGTACTTACCAATATTATATCATTGAGTAAGAAGCAAATCTTCACTACTCACAAATACAGGCTGCTGTATTTGATCCATGATCTGATTTGTCCATGTACAGTTTATGTTAGTAATAAATTGAAAGTAAATGCAGTGGCCTTTTTATAAGGCATAGTTTTCCTTGGTGATTAACTGCATATTTTTGTTGAATAAATTAGATCTATTTGAATTAAATTTGATTAACTTGGTTACCGCATGCATTAGCCTACATAAACTATGTAAACTGAAAACAAAAAAATTAAAATCAATGTATAACTCACACAATATAACTTTGTTAGTGAATGTTTCTCATACCCTTTGTGGTAGATGCAGAGACAGGGCAGTCGAGCGATGGTGTCGCCCTGAATCATGTTATCCAGACATATCGCACACTCACCAGAGTCCTGGGATAAAACATCCTCTACAGAGAGATAAACATATCACAACATCACTATCAGCATCAGAGGAGCTGAGAGCAGCAGGAGTCAGATGATGACACATGAGGGCGCTGTTAACAACTAAACAAATGAGCTTTAACACAGACTGTGGAGGACAGAAACAAGCCAGTCCAGCCTGAAATATGATTAAGTAAACAGGTCAATGATATATATATATAGTGTGACAGTGAAGGTTTTTCTCACCATTATAATTGAGTCTGTGTTTGGAAAAACACATGGGCAAGTGAACATCTATTTCATCAGAGGAGACATACTTTGAGCAGATGGGACAGTCAAATCCAACTGAAACAAACAGAACAGACAAAACTCATTCTTAACCATTGCCATGTTTGTATGATTGATGTCCTCTACATTATATAGGTCAGCTGAAAGATAACAAAACCTATTTATTTACTTCCTCTCAGTGAACAGCAATTATAGGATTACATGGCTATAAAAAGCCATTTTGGAAATGTTGTAATCTCGTCTGTGAGTCAATTTACTGTAATGTGCATCACTGGGTTATCAACACAATATGAACAATATCTGATACATAAAATCCACAACACGTGCTTGAGCTGCACATGGCTGAATGACTGTAAAGCAGGATTTCAAATGAAGTTTATTATAAAGTTGTAAAGTTCATTATGATTACAATGAAACCTCTGCAGACAAAGGTCTAATCTAGGGGTGTAACGATACACTCATGTCACGATACGATACAATCACGAAACATTTAAGGCAAAATAAAGTTCTGTTTTTTGTTATTATTAGTTCCAAGACATATGGTAAGAAGTTAACAAAAACATACTGTTGATTATAATGCTAAATTTGGTATTCGGCTACATCAGGGGTGGACTCCTGATCCTCAATGCACAGGGCGATATGACACCAGAATAAAAACATTCATGATTCTGAAGCTGAAAATACAGAATTATGTTAGACACATATACGTTAGATCACTCACTACATATTTAAAATAATGCAGGCCACTTTTACAGGTAAAATAAGACTTTTTGGCATTATCAGGACACACATATATCCCCCTAATGCATTATTATACCTGATTTTCAACATTAAAGTAGTTTATTGTCTCAGTAAACTTAATTTTTTTTCTCATGCAATACACTCACACTTTCAAAACAAGCATTCGTTGGATCTCTTACACAGACTGTGTATAAAAGATTGTGTATAATTCTGTGCATGAAAGACCCAATACACACATCAAGATATGCTTATAAATTATGCAACGGAACACAATACAGAGAATTAAGCTAGAATCATATCATTAATTATAACGCATTTCTGATGTGCATGCACAGTCAAATCTGAGCACTACACAAACGTAACAAATTCAGTATATTTGCAGCAGTTTTGATAGTTTAACTCATGTGTTGAACTTGTTTGCCGTTTCTTTGCAAGACTCGGGCTTAAGTGAGAAATCATTTATGCATTGACCTGTAAATCACTAACTAGATAAGCAAGCAAATGTTATTACTGAGAGAGTCTAAACTCTTGTGAGTGCTGGGTTACAACACACACACATATCTTTTTGAGGACATTCATTGATATAATGCAATCCCTAGCCCCTTACCCTAACCTTAAACATCACAACTAAGTGCCTAACCCTTAACCTGCTAACTTTAACCCTAAAACCAAATCTTAACCCTCAAATAGCCCTTTAGGAGTGACAGAAAGTGAGGAACGGCCAAAAGGTTCCTCACTTCTATGGTCTAAAATTCTAACTGGTCCTTATAAAGGTAACTGTACAAGTACACACACACACACACACACACACCTGTTTATCATGCACTGACAAAACAAAAAAACAGGTCAGCTGTGTATTCATGGGAAGGCGTCTTCAGACACACAGCAGTATCTCAAGACTGATTACAGACACACTTAACAGGAAGTCGATCTGTAAGACAGCTGTGTGTGTTTATGTGTTTGTAGCCTCGAGGAATCAAGGTCTACAGGGGAACTTTATGCTGATGTTTGGGGTTAAAGGTCAAATTGAAACACATGCCAGTTATGATGGCAAAGGTTGCTTAAGGATCACTGCTGTCCAAACAACACTGTCTAGTGTCGGGCTGGGTATTGACACGTATTTCACGATTCAATTCGATTTTGAGTCACAAGATTGCGATTTGATTCAGTTCCGATCTCGATTTAATTTGATTTAATATCGATTAATTTGGATATATACCAGGTACAGTACATGTACAGTACAGGAAAAACATATGCTGTAGTTATATCCTGTGAGTTTAATATCAATATTATAACTATAATATTAATGCTAAATTCAATTCAGTAACCACTCTACAAAATCGTCTCAAACAGAAACTTAAAATAAATAATATATATATATATATATATATATATATATATATATATATATATGTTGTATCAAGTTAATAGATAATAATTGCACGAAAAAAAAAAAACAATGGCAAGTGCTGAACTCCCATCAAGTCAGTCACGACAATAGTTTGCGTTATTATGATGTTTATGGGTAATCTGCATGCACAAATAGAGGCAGGATTAAAGTGTTTTTCATTGAGCTGATCAGTGAGTCTTTGGAAAGAACTATCATACAATCAGATAACACCAAAACCTGTCATGTTCTTCTTAAGAGAAAAAACTCTTTAAGGTGAAGTATGTAGTTCCTGCAACACTAGTGGCACCTATAACAAAAATAAAGCATATTAATAAAGCCTTCCACAACTCAAACATCACAAACACCGCTCTTACAGGTGCTTGTTAAGGCATGTCAAAGTAAAAGTAGGCTTTGGTAAAAGGTCCAACATATTAGTAATACTTTTAGCTGTGTTGATATGTGTAATGAGGAAACAAGTGAATAGACTAACCATGAATGGCATACTATTAGTAGTCAATGAATGAACAATTAGTCTTGTGTAGCCAGAGCTTCAGACAGAGGGCAGAAGGTCTGGACTCCAGAGCAGCCCAGAGGCCGTCTGACTGACACGTAAAGCAACCAATCACAGTTCGTTGTGTTCCGCGTCATGTTTAGGGCGTGAAAACGTAACGTGTAAAATGTAACGATGTCCCTACAATAACAGACCGGTGTGTAAACATCTTGGACGTATTTTAAAGAGTCTATGCTGCCAACTTTTCATACTTCTGAAAATTCAGCGTTTAGTTGATCTTGATAAGCGCTCATTGTCACAGTTGTAAACACAATGGCTTTCTTCTTCCATAAGGGGGTTTGGCATCACGGCATCTTTGTTTTCAGGCAGACCGTTAAAGAACGCGACACACACGTCTCCTGGAAATCCTGTTAACCAATCAGATGACGACTTCGAAACTCCTTTAGTTTTTTCCAATTTTGTGTGCCATATGCATCAGACGTTCAGTCAACGGTCTGAGGTTGAGACTAATGAACAGTAAACTGGGTTAAGAGAATGCATTTTAACATAAAAAATACTTAACCTTTAAAAATTTGAGAATTTTTCAAGAATTGCACTTAAAGGAACATTCTTACGAACTTCAAAGAATTTACCTTAAAGGTGCTGTATGTAACTTTTTTTATAAAATGAATCCTTTTTTTATTGCCCGTCTGTGAAGGGGTTGTAATCACACATTACAATGATCCAGTTTTCGCGTTTTGCTATTACCTCTGAAGGCCAGTATTCCTATTTTTATGTGAAGTCTCCGGGTCGGATTTTCTGCGAAATCCACCGGATGTGACGTGCATGCGCGCTCCCGAGCCTCTCCGTTTTATATACCGGTATACAGTCTATTGCGACGGCACTGCAGCTAACGACATGGAGTCTGATAACACCAAAAAACGACCTGCCTCCAGCACAACACAGACTCCAACACAAACAAAAAAAATAAAAAACAAAAAAATTTTTTATCTGCTGAAGCTCGTCAGGTCAAACGTCAATCGGATCGACTCAGGACGAAAACACGGATCAACATTGGCAGAGCGTTTGAATTATGGAGAGACCTCCGCTTTGTTTTAGGTATAAAAACAGACCCTGAGTTGGCTTTCATCCTTTTGGACAGGTAAGCTAACAATGCTTAAAAGCATGTAAAATATATTGTGATTTTGTTGGCTCAAGTTAGACATCATTAGTTCGCCAGCTAACGCCGACCAGTTGTTAACGTTATCTGATGTGAAAGACTACAGTTGTAACTTTATTGCTTTCCACGAGCACGAGCGCTGTTGTTGCAATCTGAAACATCACCGCTAGAGGCCGCTGGATCCTACATACAGCACCTTTAAGCGACTCAAAATGCATAAAAATGAATTAGGCTGGTTAGGCTAGGCTGCTAGTAGATTTTGAAGGCAATGCTATTATGTTAACTGGTCAGCAACAATATTTTGGCTGAATTAACTACAAGCTTTTTTTTCTTTTTTTTTTAAACCATCCAATTTAGTTCAATGCACATTCTGATTGGGTTCTGTACTTTTGCTATTGTCTGAATTTTCTCATTTCTTTTTTAAATCACTTTAAGCTCATGATCTGAACTGACAACACACACAGGAACACATATTATTGACGGAGAACATATGACACACACATGCTTCTTGCACTTTGACCTTCACACTCTAATTTGACATAAAGTGCAGAAGAATGTGTCTTCATTGCTGTAAATACACCATTTGTAGGTTGATTTTCTGAAAAGTAAAAGTGTCTTTGTCAGGTTAGTGTGGTGAAAGTGTCAGTGTTCGGGAAACCTGACAACCAGACGTTTTTTCATTTCTGTTTGATGCTGCAATTACAATAGCGAAAAAAAAAAAAAAAATAGAAAAAAAAAATAATAATCTTTATAGAAAAATGGGTACTTTATAGGTCAGACTGTGCCTCACAAATCAAAAAGCTGGCAACCCAACACTTGATCACAGTTAATTCCAACACGACTCATAAAGAAGGATTTCAACAGGAACTATGGCTCGTAAATGTCTAGTTAACAAATACAATAACTGTCAAATAATGGACAGCAATGCATTACTGTACATGACTGATGCAGATTCTCTCACGTTCATGTGTGTTTGTTCCCAATCAGCAAAAAATCCCTCTGATTCTAATCAGTCTGACCTACTATCAAGAAATTGCCTGGAAAATTCATTAATGATTTATTTCATATACTCTGTCATTATCAGATTATATTAAATAACCACTGTAACCTTCTACTTAACACAATAAAGGTTTGATATCTATTGCCACTCAAAGGTCACAAAAATATAACATTTTATAGTTAGGACCTTTTTGACCCGACCTTAATCTGAACAGGCAAACCTTTTAGCAAAGTACTTTTTATTTTATTTTCATAATATAGTATATGTTTCAAAGTCATTCAGCCAACATAAACACATCAGCAATAATTAAGAAATATGCTCCATCCATTTCCATGTTCTCTAATTATTGAATGAGGAAGTGTCTGTGTTTAAGGTTACCATAACAAATCCACAACAAAACAAGTCAGCATTCAGTTCTGCTCTAGATCACACTGTTCAAAACATGATGTACAGACGCCATGAAACATTCAGTCAAGCAAAACTTTAAAAACATGTATTAGAAATCTATATCCTACATTATAAAATATATTTTTAATGCCCTTATGATAAGCTCATATAATAGGGTCGATAAGATACGTTATATTATGCATTTGTGATTATAACACTGGATGTAATTAGCAATCACATAATACCAATAAGGTACATTATAATATAATATAGTATATTATAATATAATATAATACATTATATATACTGTATATATTTGTTTATGTAAATGTAATGCATACATGGACTTACTGGCATCATTAAATGATCATATCATAATCACACATCACTATGACCTAAAGATAAGGTTGATAAGCTACATTATAAAATATAACAATACATCCATGACTTTGTGATTATAATTAATTCATCATAAAATGTCAACAAGATTCATTATAATATTTTAATGCATATGACTGATTATATGGTCATATAAACAAGTTGAATAACCATATTAGGCCAATAAGAGACAATTGATGGCATTGTACAACCAAATCATAATCAAAACCAATGGTCAATAAGCTACATAATAATATGTCATAGGGGTGAATTCAGGTTAACTGGGACAATTTTTGCCATTGAAATGACTGGGAAAAGTGTCCCAATCAACCTGAATTTACCCCTATATGAGCTTTAAGCTCAAGCATTTAATCATATAAGGTCAAAAAGATTTATATTATAATGCTTATGAGTATTCGCTACGTTATTACAATATATTAAAAAATATTATAGGCTAATAATATCAATACATTATTTATATATTTTTGGCATATTTTTGCATACATTATTTATATGATATATATATGTATTGATATTCATTAAATATATATTTTTAAATCATACATGTTATTGCATTTGAGTGATATAATGGCAGCTCTTACCGCCCAGCATGTGAGGCGTCAGGTGTGCAGGTAAAGAGCCGATCATCAGTGTTCTCTGTCCGTCAGTCTCATCTCTCCGGCCGCTGGTGGGTATAATCGCGCTCTGAGTCTGGATGAATGGCCCGGGTCTGTGTGATGAATACTGGACCCGTTCCCCGATCTGACCCGTCGAACCGCCCGCGTAATAGCGCAACACTGCAGCTCGCTCGTTCCCGTGCACATCGGACCCGGAGTAAGACCTGACCCGGATACCCACTGACGGACTGCTCTGTTTCGGACCCATCCTTTATAATATCAGTCTTTAAAACTCCTAAAAGCCACGAACTGAACCTGCAGCCTCAAAATATCGATAAGCAAAAACCTATAAATGCAAAATTTGCATTAAACGCTCTTATAGAGCGAAGCCCAAACAACTTTCCACACTTCCCGAAGCAGATGTGAGCAAATCCAGTCGAGCACACCGCAAACCAACTCAAACAGAGTGATGTCAAGATCACGTGATCCGCTGCTGCTTCCTCCTGCATGGTTGTTGCCTCCCCTCCTTGTCTCACTGGTTTTGCAATATTATTACTTCTTTCCTAATAACTGTTTTTCCTTTTTCTCTGCTAATCTATTATTACATGTCAATGAAATCTTTAGATGCTTATACTACTTCATTACCTTCTTCTCCAACATGCAGAAACCCAGAAATGAAATATACTGCCTATGTTTACGTAACTATCTATTTCAAAATTTCTAGAATTATGTCTTGGCTGGATTGTCCAAATTGAGAATCTGAGCATATAACTGCCTTCTCCGAGAGCCAATCTGAAGCTTTTTTCCAATAATTATAAAATATTGTGGAATAAATGCTGCTGCACCTATTATTTTGATCCTTTAAGCATCTGTAAAGAGATTTGTCATATTACTATATTTCTACTCAGTGTAGTCATTAACGCCTAGCCTACTTCAATGACTGACTTCACATCTCATAACATACAAAACCTAATATTTAATGTCAAATTTACATCCAACCAAAGTCCAAGAATATGTTGTGTGTTCTGCTGAAGAAGGTTACAGCTTATATGTGTGTTAATTATGAAAACACAGAGCTAAGAAATACAGAATACACTCATAAGGTTCAAATTTAATTGCTGAATTTTAGGTTACAGTACATGCTGACCCAAACAAGTTTTACTCCAGATTAATTCTAAATGACTCTAAACAACAGGCTGATCAATATTAATCTAAATCAATGACAATATTTCCAATTACCACATTGTAAGATTTGAACAATCTTCTTAGAAATTAAATGATTAGTTATAAAGGTGACTCAGATATCATCCACAAATGGATTTACACACACAAAGGAGTGAGTAAATAAATAAATATAATAAAAGGGTCAAATATAATAAACAATAGATAAATATTAATAAATAATATAAATAATATGAATGAAAATAATATGAATAAAACAGGAATCACAAATCCAGTACAGAACTTTACCTGTTACATAAGTACATAAAGACAAAAAAATTATACATTTAAACAAACAAATACATTTTATGGTTAAGCAAAAGTAATCAGAATTAGACAAAACGTGGCTAATTTGAGAAGTTTATCAATAAACACTTTTGGACAAACAAAACCAAATAAAAATCACAATCTGGTACAGAGCTTTGACGGTTACAGAACTACATAAAGACAGTCAGAAAAACAGCAGCTTTGATCTCAGTAACACACTTCCGTATAATGTTGGTGTAACTTCATCTCTACGCTCGACGTGTGCAGGAAGACACTATGGAAGCAGAAGACGGAGGAGGTTTAGCGTCAGCACATTCACGTACAGTATGTCCTGGAGAGACGGCCTGTGCAGTCCTTCAGGCATCATCATGATGAGATATGAGTGATAAATGATGCTTTAAAGAGGTCACATGACCATGAACAGCAGTGACATCAATATACTCTTCAAAATAAAGGTTCCAGGGATTTACAGGACAATTCCACAAAGAACTTTTCATTCTCTAGTTCTTAAAAAAGAACATTCTGGAAAGGTCTGGTGATTTAAAGAACGTCATCATTTGCCTAATCAATGTTTTGAAGAAGACTCAACTCAAGAACCCTATGAGGTCCAAAAAAAAGGTTCTTGATAAGAAGTGGATTCAGAAGCGCTGAAGAACCTTTATTTTAAGAGTGTGAAACAGAACTTGTTTTCTTGAATTAGATACACAGTTTGACCTTTCTCTGGTTAAGCTCAGAGTTAAGCTTTCTTAACTCAGAGGACTAGATACAATATGTTGATTAATACAATCAAAAGACAATCAAGGCAAAGAGAGGATTAAAATAAAGGTGGTTGTTAGAAATGTCACCCATCCAAACACACATAACCTCATCACCCCTTCCTCAGGGATTATCAGACTTCTGATCTGATCCTTAACCACAGATGCTTTGTATGCGCTTGCAATCAGCTTTGGTTATTTGTCATTCAGTGAGTGATTTAAAGTACATTTTAATTAAAGCACAATCCCACAGAAGTGACCCAGGGTTAAAAGTATCATTCAAGGGTACAATAAATCCACAATCGACATCTAGCCAACATGAAATCAAAATTCACCCTAACTACTTTCATATTGCATGTTCCTGGCTTTATTGTGACGGATTCATTGGTGCACATTATTCCCACCAAAAATAAAAAGACTTTTCTTATGACGGCATCTTTAATTATTCAACTTGAGCAAATTCACAATTGTTTTGTTCAGAAGAGCAAACTACTCTTACTATTTTGCAGTATATATAATGTTAATTTTGTGTGTTGCATTGAATATCCCAATGATATTCAACATTTATTACAATGTGCAGTGTTTATGCTAGGTATTAATCAGACTATGAAGAACTAAGATGTTTTTACCACATAATTGGATTCATAACATCCTTGTTTTTGAAGATGACAACCGCACGCCACTCGCTGAATTAAACGTGCAACGTAATCATGTGACAACAACGCAGCAGTATTCCATTCTGAACATATTTACTACCTTATGATGTCACCTCGTCACATGATGGGTTTGGGAGCTAAAAAAAAAAGAGAGCTGGGAATAAGATATTTGTTTTATCTCTGCTTGAATGTGATTAGAGTTATCATGACATGACAAATATTGACATGAGAGTTAATATAGATCAAAATAACATGATCATTTGAGTTAAAATCAGGGTGCAGGAAAAGCTGTCCAGATATTAAAGGGTGTAATGGTGCAGTGTGTGTGTGTGTGTGTGTGTGCCAGGTGAGTAAGGTTAGGAGAGCAGGGCTTGATGCAGAGACTGAGCCTCACTGCTGGCCATTATTGCTGGCTCACACCCATCTGCTGGTGGTCTGGCTCTGGTTCCTCCTCCACGTCTGCATGATACTGATCGAATGTGTCATCGTCGATATCTGGAAGACCCAGGAGCTGCAGGACAGTTTCACAATCATTCCATACAGAACAGAATCAAACCAGAACAAAACTAAATAGAATGTTCAGATGCAACAGGCATTCCGTCAGAAGATCGTGAACAGTTCTGGCTCTGAAATCTGATTGAATGAGTCATGTTTGAAACATCTGAAAAATAGGTCACATGCACACGTCTCTGTCTGTATATCAATCACGTTTTATGATAATGTGATACATTTATGCTGAATTTTATGATATACAGTTAAACCAATGAGTTATACCTGGCTGAATAATAGTTTATTGTGTTAACTATTCTTGATAAATGTGGAGCGAGAGAGACTTACAGGCCTGAAGGATCTGAAGACTTTGTCCAGCACCTCCAGCAGTGTTTTCTTCCCACAGGAGGAGATGTAGTCCTGTGCCAACTGCAGGAACGGTAGACAGTCCTCGCTCTCACTCCACACGTGCTGAAAACACACACACACACACACACACACACACACACACACACACACACACAGGATTAGATTCAACACATCATTTCACCAGCAGTTTCACAGACGTCCAAATATTTCACTTAACACTACAACTTGTGTGTGTGCTTTATATACTTATTTAACTAATGCTGTTTTTCGTAGTGTATTTCTGTAGCTCATGATATATATATATATATCTTGAATGCAAAGTCACTTTGTATATAAGCGTCTGCCAAATGCATTAATCATATTTTTATATTTTTCCTCCATGGAGTTGCAAAGCCCAGTAAACAATGTTTACATGTTCCTGACAAACTTTACACTTCTAAAAATCATTTGCAACGGACAGAATTTGTAAAATTATATCTACACCGATCTCCTTTTGAAAATCAGACTACAAATATGCACAAGTAAAAATATTTTTATAAACACAAACTCCCTGGAATATTTATTTCTGGATTTATTAAATAGGTACATACAGAATATGGATAAAAGGAATTCTGTGAAGTCAAAGTCGAGCTTCCTGCAGAGAATCTGGGACACTAAAACTCTTTGTCCCGTTATATTTATCCGAGCGAGAGGGACCGTTTTTCAGTAGATGGCCCAAATAATCTTCTCCTCCCGAACGGCATTTGAGAAAAATGTTTAATGAGGAAATAGAATCGGATTCGAATACAATACAATAGATCAAAGTTTACAGTGTGTTCATTTGTGTAAAACCTGATGGTGTCAGTTAGTAAAAGTCAAATGAATTGAGTTATAAAGTACATTTCTGTTGTTTATTGTCTGTTTGCTGATACTGGCACTCAGAACATCTGAGAGAGCAATAACAATAAACGCTGAAGTTTGTGCTGTTATCAATGTTTTGTGTGTTGAATGCTGTCCACTTCGTGCAAATGATATAAGGACAGTTTTAGTGCATGTGTGCTGCTTTGAGAACAAGGACATGACACAACAACACATCATCAGTCTCTGAGCTTCACTGAAAAGCGTGCTGATATTTCAATCATAGGTTTATGGACCTCACAGGGAAATGTATGATCATCTCAAACCTCATCAAATCAATGGAGTTTTGTAGCTGTTAGTTCATGTCACTTTGAGGCTATCATCTATATGCATGTGTACTAGAAACATTTGTTTAAATTATTTTAAAGCTGCAGTCTGTAGTTTTTCCTCTTTGTCGCCATCTCTGTTCGAAATCTGCAATTGCAGTTATTCGCGGAATTATCAACTTTACGTGTGTTGTGTCTCGGCACGGCACAGCGCGGATGAACCCAGTGTTTAGAGGAGAAAGTGCGGCTGTCAGTCGCCGCCGGTGTGGATCCTGGCATTCGCAATCACAGATTATACTTTTTGGAAGTATGACCAACGTAAGAATTTTCCCCCGGAAAATGTCGTCTGAAGAAGTAACATCCACTTTTGTTCTGACCAACTAAGGGGAAAAAAGCATTGCAGTAAATCGCGCTGATTAAATCTAACGATCGCTTATCATATCACCTCAAACCATGCAAATTATACTTTATTCTCAAATTGTTAATGCTAACAACATCAGCATTGCGTGACTACATTTAAAGCCCTTCCGATATTATCCTTGTTTTCGCATGGGCCGGTTGCAGTCTCTTTTTTCCTCCGAAGTCTTTCGCGTTTGTTCGGGTGAATCTCCAGTTGGTGATTGTCGTTTGAACCTTTCTGGATCCGCCATCAAATTGCTAAGTTTAATAATATCAAGTGCTGTGAGAAAAGGCTATAAATCTCCACCTCCAACATCCTCACACTCATATCCGACTAGCCGAGACTCTTCTTTATGTGGACAGATGTGACGTAATGACGCAAAGACATGCTCGAGTTTCCCGCGGAAATCCACCAGTACCACTGGAGTTAAAGACATTATTACAAGCTTACCGTTTTGAATCGAGCTACGGCAAGCAGAGAGTTTTGAACACTGGCTGGTTATGTACTTGCTCAAAAAAATATTTTGGATAATTTTTAACTCAAAAAAGCTACGGACTGCAGCTTTAAAGTTTACAAAAAATCTAATGCTCAACTACTGGTGATTACAGTAATATTGATATGTCCAGTGTCCACTCAACATGTGGTGAACTATTCTACACACTGTCTTTCTCCTGAGATCTCAGCTCAGGCTGTGTTGTGAGGGAATGCCTGAAGCAATGGATAGAAAACTTTCTTTTACTGATTTCAGAGATTATTTATGCATCTGTCAAGAGCTCGCAGGAACAGTGGGAAAAACCCTCGCAGAGGAGCTCTACCAATTCACATCAGTTCACTTCAGCTGTATTAACTTGAAGTAGGCTACTGACAAGAATCAACATTAGTAACTGTTCAGAAATGTAAAAAGCTCACCAGAATGTAGCCAAACCGAATGGGTAACACTTAACAATAGGGTTAATTAATAGGCTACCGCTACATTAATTAACAATGAGCAATACACATTTGTTACAGTATTTATTAAAAATACAGCTGCTCATTTTTAGTTCATGTCAGCTCAAGTCCATTATATAACATTAACAGATACAACTTTTGAGCATGTATTAGTAAATGTTGAAATTAACATCAACTAATATTAATAAATGCTTTAGAAATATGTTTTATTGTTAGTTCATGTTAACTGATGTTGTTAACAAATGAAACCTTATTGAAAAGAGATAACACTACACACACTGCAAGCTTGCTAAAACAATGTCTATACAGCTATTTGGAAATTGGTTAACATTATCAATCACTTGCACAGCACTTTTATAGTCACTCTGAGGCCACAAGCAAAAATGCTTATTTTTGCATCCTTTAGTATTTCATTACACATTTTATTACCATCATAACAATCTGAGTGAAAGGTTAAACCCAAAAATTGCTTGCACTAATGTACTTATTTTATATGTTGATATGCACAATTACTGATTTTACACCATTTAAAGAAAAAAAAGAGAGAAGTTTAAATGAACATTTTCAATGTGGTCTCAGACATTTTTTTTATCCATTCTTAATAATGTAAAATCTCTCTCTCTCTCTCTCTCTCTCTCTCTCTATTTCAATTTCAAATGAGCTTTATTGGCATGACTGTGTAAAATAGAACAATATTGCCAAAGCAATAGACATATACAAACATATAGATAAAAAAAAAAAACATTTCCATATTATACATAGATATATCACAATAAAAACAAATTAATTAATAAAAATAAAAAATAAGTACAGAGAGTAGTTTAAAGGGAAAAGAGGCGTCAGCCCTTGGCCCTCATATGATGGCAGGAAGACACATACTGCGCTGCCAGGTGAATACAATCTCTCTCTCTCTCTCTCTCTCTCTCTCTCTCTCTCTCTCTCTTGCTGTCTCACACTCTCCCTCTCCCTCTCTCTCTTGCTCTGTCTCACACACACACTCTGCCTCTCTCTCTCCCTCTCTCTCTCTCTCTCTCTCTTTCTCTGTCTCACACACTCTCTCCCTCTCTCACACATTCTCTCTCTCTCTCTCTCAGTGACCCTGCTGATCGTGGTATTGATCAGTCTGAGTAATTAGAGCCGTGTCCTGCTGCTGCATGAGCTCTGGGACTGCAGGGTGATGCGGTCGGTCCTATCATGTGCTGTGATGTCAGGGAAACTACAGTAAACTGTTGTGCTTCATTTCAAACAGAAACCAAACATGTATCCAACAGACATGTGCAAGGGGAGCATTAATGCAAATGCAGCCAGCATGTGTTTTTTACTACATCACAACACCAAAAAAAACAGAGAATATCGGCACTATTTATCCCTCAATGACAGTGAACTGTGTAGCTTTAGACCTTTGTGCTGATAAAACACATTTACACACACCTCATGGCCCTGAAATGGAGCTGATGCAATACCTGTCTGACCAGAACACATGCATCAGTCTACACACTGCATATTACACTTGTATTGTAATTGTTGGCAGATGGAACCTACAACCCTACAGCATCCAAAACATCCAGCCAAGCATTTATAGAGAAAGTACTGCAGTCAAAAACAATGACATCATTTCATTGGCTTTCAGACAAAGGCCTTAAAACACATGCAAAAAATAAAAAGTGTAGAGGCAACAATACCAGCTTACAGTGATAGTATACAATATACACGCGTGATTTCAGTCTTATCCACTCCAATAAACAGGCCCGTGTCTAATAACATGCTAATACCATAGTAGCATGTCCAGAAACCATGGTACTTTTTGTAACTGAGACAAGAGACTGTTTAGATTATAACACAGCAGTATCGACACACACACACACACACTCGGGCGCGCGCAAAGCTCCCCTCCCCCTGAGGATATTACTCGATTATGTCATACTTACAAAATTGTCGGTTCCTCCCGTGAGATTGTCCGGGCAGAGCACGTAGAACGAGATCCCGGGCTCGGCGTAGAAGTCCAGCCGCCTCTCGTCCACATCCTCGGCGAAGATCAGGTCGAAGGGGTTCCCGGAGCACCATTTCTCCGCGGTGTCCACCAGCTCTTTAAACTCCATCCTGCGGGTGATGCTGATGCTGCAGATGCTGAGCACTAACGCTGCGTCGTCATGGTGATTCGAGAGGATTCGTGTTTGCTGAGGTCTCACTGTCTCATGTCGGCCTGTATTCGAGTGTTCCTGAACTGGACCTGAAAGACCGGACCCGGTTCAGCCCGCCTGTGCGGAGAACAACGCCTGTCCTCTAGCAGGATGACGTCACATGACAACACATGCGCCCCTCGTCATCATCTGCATTAGAGACCATCTCTAAAGAGATACCCGTTTCCTCAACTGCCCAAACTTACTACATATATAAATATCTTTTTGATGCTGTAGTAAATATGAATTATTTTTAACAACAGCAACAACAATAACATTTCAAGTGAATGCTGACATATATGCTGACGTCTTTTGTAAAGAAATGTAGGCCTATACGCCATTTATATTTGTTTACAATTTTTTAGGAATTGAACTAATTTTATATTACATACAAGTTATATTTACTTACAAGTCTTTAAATCAATGTATATTAGGGTAGAGTGGGGGAAAACGCCCCCCTTAAGGAAAATGTGACATTACAGTGAAACAAAACATAAATGTGACTAGAATTGCCATCCCGGTTTTGAGTGACTATGGCAGGAGTTATTCACCAAATATTAAAATTGCTCAGCCTTCATAATTAATTAGTATTTTCACTGAAAATATTTTTGTACAAAGGGGGCGTTTTGCCCCAGCGGTGGGGTAAAACGCCCCCCAAGGTGGGGTAAAATGCCCCCTTTCTTACCAACCAGTTTGCTTCATAGATCAACAGCAAAATTAACAGACAATAGTTTTTAATCTCTAAAGGTAAAAGGCAAGTAATGTATCAACATGTATATATATTAATATTTATTTCAGCAATGTCCAAAATAGCCAAATTTAACTACCTTCCATCAGTGAGCTAACTTTGCTAGCAAGCTAGCTAGTTAATGCTCACTTGAGGTAATTTTTTCATGTTTTGTTCAAATATTTAGATTTTACCACCTAGTTATACTGCATTAATTGTAAAACAAAGGATTTGATAGACAGAAATATTTTATTATAGTAATTATGATAGAGAAACTATCGTAGAGGCGTTTTCCCCCTACCCTACATCATAGATATCATTAAGATAAATTATTTATAACTATTAAATTGTGTTTGTGTGTTTTGAAATGGCACTCTAGGTTGTATCTATTGTGCTCATAGACTGTAAAAAGATTGTGCTCCACTAGAGGGCGCCCTTAATCCAGTGTTTGGAGCAGTGGGAGAACAGGGGTCAGATTCACGAACATTTTAATCGTAAAAATTATACATAAATAATTATAGCATTTATGATTATTTTACATTCTTTTTTAGAAATTTTAAATCTTAAGTTTTGTCTTAAGAACAATCTTATGGAAAACATATAAGAACATTCACGCAATGTTGTGGTGAATATAAAATATTCTCAACCTTTTTTCCCGAAAATAATGCTAAAAACATGACAGTTAAGAAGAATTGTATTCTTAAGAATCGTGAATCATGACAACAAGCGCAACACCGTTTTCTCTGTTCATGCTTACAATAGATATGCTCGGGTAGCCTAGTTTTGTCTGTATTGCAAAAATGAATTTAAATATACGGTATAATTTGCAATTTCTTTTATTTAAATATAGTGTATTTAACAGGTAGCCTGCCTAGTGCCTACTATAGGTAAGCTACTATGTTAACCTCCCTAAAAAGATCAATTCTCTAAATTGATTAGGCCTAGGCTATATAAGATAGGGCCTATATCTCTTTAAACAAGAATCATGTGACGCAAAAGAAAGAAACAGCAGATGATGGACACAACATTTCAAGTTGAGATTTTAATATGTGACAAAGATACTCGTTATTGCATAACGAGTGGTAAAGTAGTGGTTCAGGTTGCAAAACGTAGGCCTATCTTTATTTCTAAAGATGCAGGAGTGTGAAAACTTCTCTATCGCGGGGTGTTGCCAGATTGGGCGGTTTTGAATTTGATTGTGCGGGTAAAAAAGGGTTTGGGCGGGTGGACAAAATTTGGACTGGTTTGGGGTCAGTTCGGCGGTTTTAAAAAACTAAACTAAAGCGTGCATGTAGTCCATAAAATCAGTCATCATGACATTACTGCACACACGCCCATGCAGAGTCAGCTGCCGTTGGTGTTGACATCGGTTGACATCACCGACGAGCACGCACTTTTAGCCAATCAGCAATCCACAGGCAGATGCGATTGAGCGTGATAAGTTGTATCTGTATATTCAAAGTGATCACTAATGCCAAAGTGATATAGCCTACTATACAGTAAGTTGTAGGCTATCTAAAGAGTGAGATAGTGAGCAACTGTAGTAAAAAAAAAAAAAAAAAAAAAAACTGTAGGCCTACATGTGGTGGGAGATATCGATGGTGACTATAGCCTAACTCTGAGAGGAGAGCACAGTTGAATGACTTGAATTGAAATCAAATATGGGACGACCCCGTCATGTGCACACTAGCCTAACCAGACATCTGCAACTTTTACACCATCCAGACTGCATGCACTCTTCTCGACCCTGACAGCTGCTGAAAAAGGTTTGGATCAATGAATCCGTTTTGTTTGCTAAATTCTGCATTATGTTCTGCAGTGTGTTCTGCCGAGGGCTAAAGTCATCGGTTCATTTCTTGATTGCCGTTTTGACAGTGTCCACCTGGACATTTTAGTCATATTGGCTAATTCTCCTTAATTATTGCCCTGTTTTGATCTGTTTTACTGGAATTTTTTTTTTTTTTTTTTATCATCGTTATTTTGTTTTAAGTAGATACAAACTGTGCTTATCAACCTTGAATGACATGGTAATGAAAGTATATCGCATTATTTTGGCAGTCAAATTTTGGGCGTTTTTTTTCTTGTAGTGGGCGGGTTTTGGTGAGCTTTTGGGCTGGAAATCACCGTCCCAATCCCGCAAAACTGAGCTCGGCGCACACAACCGCATGCGCAGAAGCAAGCTAAAGGACAACACCACTGTGTTCTTCTACTACACTTATTATAAGTTTATTAGTCCTGTGAAGTTTTTTAACCATTCATTACCATGTACTACAACAGTATCAATAAAAAAATCTAAAATTCTTTTAATGTGAGAAATACATTGTACAAAGCACAGTTTGTTTTTAGAATTCAAGTCCAAAATCTGGGTCCCGAAGCAAAACCATGTGCAAGAAAAAAGGTCAGGGTGTGCTTTTGGGGAGTTGCCACATTGTATTGCAGTTAAAACAATTCAATAATCTTCCTAATACTACTAGAATGACTGTAATGTCTAAATATTTCACATAAAGAGAATGATGGCTGAGTTCTACTCTGGACTAAATGCAGCAATGATCAGCAGGTGCTTTAGGCCAAGAGATGGGATTCTAATAACTCTATTATTATTATTATTATTTCTAATAGCTATATTTAATGTTAACATTAATACAGAGCCTCTGTTATGTTAGCTGTCTGTCAGTCAAAAACACACACACAAAAAAAAAAACACTGTCAGCCTTGTATTTGCAGCAGTGTCAATGTTAAGGGTCATACCATTCAGCATGGGTGATTTTAACATTTGAGTAGCAGAGTGTCTATTTTTCTATTTTCACATCCTCACACTCAAACAGTTCCTTCTGTCACAGAAGTTCTGTGGCTTGATTCGCTGCCAGAAATCCCAGAAGAATGATCATTGACAGCTTGTGTTGAGTGAGTAGCACACATATCATCATAGATAGTTTGTTTTCATTGTCAACCCTTATCAACAATTCACAAAAATGCCAGTTCTCACTCAGCTTACATATCTCTGAAAGAATGAATTAAAACTATGTAAACTGAGTTGCTTTCACATTTGAAATTTGTACATTGCAAAGTAAGACGCAATGTCTAGCATTCAAGGGATTTGTGAAGCGTGTCTTTTCATGAAAGCAACATATTTTGGCCCATATAAACTCATGTTTATTTGATCATAATTAAATGACAAAAAAACCCTGTTTTTATCCTGAAAACAGCTGAGCAAACTTTTACAATGTTTACATTTGAAAATAATAATAAAAACATTAGAAATTACATGCAGAAAATGCCCTCTTTTCCCTCCCAGAAGACAGCATGAAAAATAGAAATTCATTCCATTTTTAAAAAACCTACTTTTAAATGATTAAATGCATTTTAAGAATATTCTTGAGGAATAGTGCAAAATCAAACTTATCTTTAAATGAACCTACACCCTAAATCGAGAGTGTGCTGTAATTGCAAATATTAAGATAATATATATGCTGTTTAATTTGTTACAGCATGCCTTGCTGAACTCTCACATGTGGTTGATATATGATTAAAGGATCTACAGGAAAAGTCTTAATATTTTTCCCATAATAATGAGGCCTGTTGCTTGTAGCAGATGTGATTCAATCTTTGATGCACTTGAAGATGCAGCCACTGTAGCAAGAGCTGTAATAGAAAGATTAGCAGATCAGATCAAAAATACCTTATTTTGCTTCATTCAAGTCAAAGTGAGAAAAAAGTGAGGGTTTTGTATCTTGACCCTATGATAATAACATGACAGAAGAATGTCTATTGAGTAATAATGCTTACTGGAACCATTGACGGAAATTGTCTGAGAAATGATGTTTAATGTATTGACATTTCCTGATTCTACTGCTGTCAAAAGGGTGTCTGCAATCTCTTTTCTGGATGGTAAAGATTGGTTGAAGCTGAAAAGTAGTTGTGTTCTCGTGATGACTGACCCTGGTCTGAAATTATATTAAAAGGATAGGGGAATCCATTTTGCAAGCACATATTATTAAAAGTTCAATGTTCATGCTCAACACACACACACACACACACACACACACACGCACACACACACACACACACGCACACACTTACCTGAATCCTTTGACAATCACTCCAAGAAAGTTAACATACTTGGGTTTGTAGACAGCTCCAAGCTGGAACAAATAACAAACAATAAGGAATATCCAAAGTTAAAGTGTTAGTTATTTTCTCCTCTGTTAGAGTGTTTTACAATTGCTAGGACACATTTCTCAATACTTGGGTCACTTTTTAAAATCTCTTCACACAGTTCTCCTAACCAACTTTCGTCTTGGTTGAAAGTTGGTCACGGCAGTTCATTTCACATTCAAAATGCACTAAAATCATGTCAATTTCTCAAATCAACTCATTCTTCCAGAACACTATGGATTTCACCCAACAAACACACTTTGTCTGTCATAAAACAAAAACCTAAAAACACAACAGCTAGCATAATGTTTTCTTTTGTAAAATGTCTCTATACAAAACAAGAATGACTCTCTCTACTGTTCAGAATACACTGCAGTTTATGTTGCATGGTCCATGTTTGCATTACAGTACACAATTATTTGGTGGTGTTTGTGTCTGAGTGAGTAAAGAATTAATGTATTCTGAAATATGTTGTTATTGAATGCATTTTAGTGGCAAATCAATGATCAAATAAATTATCCACAGTTTAGCCCACATAAACTGCTGTTGTGTTCAATGTGTGAAGAGTTTTGACAAAGTGATTTAAGTATTGAGAAATGTGTCCATAGTGATTATAAAAAAAGCTACAGGTTTAAAATCAAGACATTTATCATCAGAGAGGCTCCAGTTGCTTCAACTCACCTGATCCATCACAAGCTTAGACCTATTCTTGAACTCCTGAGACTCTGAATTGTTGAGAGCATCTGTAAATGTGTCAAAAGAGTGAAACTCCAGATCTGTTAGTAGCTCAGGTACTATTTTTGCAGTAGTTGTAGGCACTTTAGTTGTGGTGGGTGTAGTGGGTCCAGTTGTAGTTGTTGTGACTCCAGTGTTAGTGATGGATGATGGAGCAAGAGTTGATGTGGCTGTTGAGGATATTGTTGTAAGTGTTGTGGATGTTTCGACTGTACTTGCAGAAGCTGGTGAAAAGGAGCCGGCTGAAATCAAGGTAGAAGCTGTTGGTGGTGATGCTGTTGTGGTAAGTGTTGCACTAGTTGTGGATGTTGTGGTTGGTGTTGTGGATGATTGAGTTGCATGAAAAGCAGATGAAGAAGGAGTGGCTGAAGTAAATGAGCTAGTGGATGACGCAGCAAGAGTCGATGTGGCTGTTGAGGATTCTGCTGATATTGGTGTGGATGTTTGGACTGTACTAAGCGTTGAACTTGCAGAAGCTGGTGAAAAGGAGCCGGCTGAAATCAAGGTAGAAGCTGTTGGTGGTGATGATATTGTGGTAAATGTTGTGGTTGTGAAAGAACCTGCTGGTGTTGTGGATGATTCAGTTGTACTATGAAACTCTGAAGGGGGTTGGGGAAAAATAGGCATTGTTGTTTCAGATGCTGTTGAAGAAAATGTACTAGTGGTGGATGATCCAGGAAGAGTTATTGGTTCAACTAGAGAGATTGAAACTGCTGATATTAGAAAAAAGAATCAAGTTAGTTTGAACCTCATGCCAACACTGACATAGAAAAGTCATTGTATCATGGCTAATTTATTTCCAGGTCAGATGTGTTTTTTTTTTTGTTGTTGTTGTTTTTTTTACATGCAAGACTAAACACATATAAAACAAGATTTTTTTTTTTTTTTTTTTTTTAGTTGTTATCAGACCTACCTGAGTTATTAACAGTGACCGAATAAGAACTTATGTTCAGGATAGTGACGTTTATCTGATCAATCAATAATGTATTTGCAATCTCGTTAATGGATGGCACATCCTCTGTAGAATTGAAATTGAGCTCTGTTGTGGTAATGATTGACCCAGCTCTGGAATGAAATTTTCAGAAGCAGTATTATACTGTGTTCCTTCATAATTTGACAATTTGGCCACTACATTATTAATATTATATATTTACCTGAAGCCTAAGACGTGAGCTCTTATGAAGGAAGGATACTTCAATTTGTAGATTGTCTCAAGCTGTAACAATTTACAGTTACAATAAACACCTTTATTTCATATGATTTGGCTGTATACAATTAATCAAAATGAAACTGAAATCATGATATATCAAATCAAAAGCTGTCGCTGTTTTCAGGGTCTTGAGTCACAGGAAATTCTGCTTCTGACAAACTCTCTGTATATTCTGTGAGTTTAACACGTAATTTAGGAAGGCAATATGCAATTTCTCACATTTTTGAGGACAGAAGTTTACAGCTTTTCACCAGTCAAATGCACCGCAGAAATAAAAGCTTGAGGATTTGAAATGTTAAAAGCTTGAGGGTTTGGTCATTTGAAAGTGAAGATATTGAAATATAAGTTAGTTCATTTTTTAAGACATTTTATTAATATTTTTTATTTTAATATCACTATATTTATTTTGCAATGCAATTATTATCATTATTATATTATTATTCAGTTTGACTGGGCTCCTAAAACGCCAGTATGAATGTAATGTGGACAATTTGGACAGAGGTTACTGAAAAAATGTAACTGAAAAAAAAAAGCTTAAATATTTGATCTTACCTGCGTGTCATGTGACCATTAACCAACATCAGAGAACCGTGAAAATAGGAATGTGCCTTTATTTTATTAAAATCTTAGGAAGTAGCCTATCAAGTAAAGTTTAAGGGGTTCAGCTAAGTTTGAGACTCCCTGATGTAAGCTGTTGTTATAGTGAATCAGTTAAGTGGGTTTAAACTCACGTTGTCTTTAACATGCTTAGCCCTGTCCTTGAAAGCCTGAGAGGATGAGTCGTTGAGTTCAGGTATAAATGTCTCTGAACAGTGGATCTCAAGCAGTGCATTGGCTGTGAAAGGAGACATTGTTGCTGTTTCTGTAGCTTCTGGTGTTGTGGAGGATGGTTCAGCAAGAGAGGTTGATGACGGGGATGATGCCGAGTCTGTCATTGTGGACTGAGTTGCTGGAACAATTATATAAATTTGACATACAAGTGAATCAAATATATATATTTTTTTTAATTATTATTATTTTTTTTTTAATTTTGATCTCAAGTATTGTAAAGTTGATTCCCCTACCAATCAAAATATAGAAAATAATAAAAGCTTTTCTCTCCATCTTGGAAAGCGTCCAGTGAGTCTGCAACGAAAGCAATGAGTCACTGAAGAGTTAATGAATGTGTAAACTTTATTATTATAATCAGCTATAGTTTTATAATGCTTCTGGAATATTTTTGAGAAAAACAAAACAATCCGGAAAGACGAGATGAGAGATGGCAACATCTGTTCAAATAAACCTACTATACAAGTAAGCTAATGTTAACAAAGTTTACAAAGTTATTACAAAGTTCGTAAGACCTTTTACAGTTATCTACTCTATAATTTACTCCAACACACATCTGACATCTTACTTCTATTTATCTCTTAGATATCACAAAATTCTAATCAAATTCAAACTGAATTATCAGTTTAAATCAAATTATTTTTCCTCTAGCAACAATATTTTTCTATTATGACACTCTTATTATTAATATTTATTTGCGTTTAGCTACATTATTTTCCTTTGATAGTAACACCAGAATTTAAATGGATGCCCCTGACTGGAATTTGGTTCCCCCATAGAAAGAACATTTCCCAATTAAGATATATAAAGTAAAGTAATATAAAAGTTTATTTATATTGAGCTAGACAGTTGTCACATAGGGCTTTACAATATAAACCATAAAGATTACTGGTAAACAAAATAATGTAACTGCAATTTTTTTGTAACTGAAGATGTTTTACAATTACAATTACAAAATTAATTATTTAATTTAATTTAATTTGACACATACTGCTATGTCTGACAAAGACAGGGTTAGGGTTAGGGTTAGGGTTAGGGTTAGGGTTACAGGCATCCAATATAAATGTTTTCCTGTTGTGATATTTCCCACAATTAAACGATAATTTAATATATAAACATAATTAACACAAACACCTTTAGTGAAATAAAATGTTCTTACCAATCTTTAAGCAGAGATATATTACTGAACACGTTGATTGTAATTTCGCTGTTGCCTCGGTGGCTTAAGTCTGCAGGTTATGCCTCTTATACCTGTGGCGATACTGCCTTTTAAAAGCACATAATGACGTCTGGACAGTTTTTTCCGCCTTCATTGAAATGCAGAATGTTCCTTGGCATCTTGTACACATTTCTCATTGATTGGGTCACTTTTCCAGAACTCATCACACATTGCACAAAAGCATTCTGTGTTTTTTTTTTTTTTTTTTTTTTTTTTTTTTTTCATTGGCACAAAGTGCATTCATCTTTCAAAGTGCATGAATTCTTCTCTCAGACACAATTGTCGACACTATGTACTTGCAGGCCAAATTGTAAGTTTAAGTTATTTTCAAAACTGTTCAACTTCAAGGTCAAAACCTACATAACACAAACTCAATAAGACAGCAATTTACAGTAATACTGTATATATATATATATAAAATGATCTAAAAAAAATCCCATACAAAGATTGCATTGTAGCTGAAGAACTAACAATTTCTTTAGCATCAATTTCATTATCATCTTTATCTTAAGATTAAATGTGTAGTTTAATGTAAACATGGAGAATGTAACATAAATTCAAAACAGTAGAGAGGTCCCTAGTGAAAAAAAATATATATATACTCAAATGTATTTGAAACATTTATTTTGTGCTAAGTATACTACAAATACATTTACATATTTATGTGCTTAATAAAAACACCCTGCAATTGTACTTTTGGATTAAACTGGTCTTCTTTAAGTCCCCTGTGAAGTCAAAATTAAGTATGTGTTCTGAGTTTGTCACACCACAGAAAAATGTGTTAGTCACCCAGCCAAATTTGAATGAAAAAAAAAGCCGGCAAGTACATAAAATAAGCTATCAAAAGTTTGCTAAATTGGATGTGTAATTGTTTTTTAGTTTTTTTGAAATGTTACTAACCAAAATGTGCAATGCTACCTATTGTTAGTGTTTTTCGCTCATTTTGCTTATGACTGATAAAGTGTGGTATGGTGAAAAACCTTTGCTAGATTGTTCTAGAAGAATGACTTGATTTGAGACATGGATTAAGTGTTTCCGGTTTGCTTTTTGAATGTGAAATGAGCTCAAAGTTGGATAGGAGAACTGTGTGAAAAGTTTTGAAAAAGTGACATTTGGGTCACTTAGGTCCTAGCATAATAATAATAATAAACATATAAGGTAGGCCTAAATCTTTTGTAACATTTCTTAAGAATGTTCTCATCTGTTTTCTTAAGATTTAATCTTAAGAAGAATTTTAATTTAAAGAATGATCTTAAAAATGCGACAAAAAGTCAAACAGTGTTCTCTGTTTCTGAGAAATATGCATTTATCTCACTGGTGTTTGTAGGAACATTGGCAGCATTGAATTGTTTGCATGCTTATACAGGAATGACAGCAGATTTCCAGATCTGTTCTGCAGAAACGGCCCTTGCCTCTTCAAGGAATTCCATTGGCATGTTCGTTTATTTCCGTGAATGTATCGATTTCATCCTTCCTGTGTGTGATTATGACATGTTTCCAGAATGTTCACAGCACTAATCCTTTGCTATGTTTCTTAAGGGTGTAACAGCCAAACAAACATTACCCAGGTCAAATTACAGGGTCACTTATGGGCACTTTCAGAGACAGGATATCTGACTCTAAAATAACATCAAAACCATAATAGATCAGATAAAGCTTTATTCCAAATGTCTGGAACCTTTCATCAAATTAGACAAGCTCAAAGCATTTACATTTTTTAAAGCATCTAAAGACATATGTTTTTGCTTTTGAATAATTTACCTACCTTTATTTAGCTACCTTTATTTTATTTTTAATTTCTTTTTTTCTGAATTATGTACTTAATAATAAGGTTTTGTAAGTGGTTGCTAGGGTGTTCTGGGTAGTTGCTAGGTTTCTTACTCTCTGGTATAAAAAGTCCTGCACCCTCATGTCTGATCTTCTGGTATCAGGTCAATTTTATCAACATGAATCTGTGGGGGTTTTTTCACCTGTTTGGTGTAAGTCTCCTCAACAAAACACATAGGCCTATTTTAAGGATAAAAAAAAATAAAAAAAAAAAAAAAAATAATAAAACACTATTTAGTAGAGATCGACCTATAACCGGTTTGACTAATATTTCTCTCAATATTTAAGCATTTTTCCATAATCATGTTGTCACAAACTGATCAGAGATGCAAAGGCTGAGGATCCAAATGCAGTTTTTATTGGGGCAATCAGAATCGTAATCCATAAAACAGGCAAATGGTCAAAATACTGGGCAGATAATTCAAACAATAAACAACAGGGCAGAAAACACAGACAAACTAGAAAATCCCCCAAAAAACAGGTAGAAGATCAAAACCATGACACAGTAAACCAGAGAGCCCTCAGACACTACAACTACAAGACTTCACAAATGATTAAAAACAGGTTTATGAGTATACAGGGATAATGAGAAACAGGTGAATGTAATCATGGATAATGAGCCCAGACAATGGGAAATGGGATATGTAGATAGATGTGGTAGGCCAAGGCCAGGGATGGGCAACTTCGACCCTGGAGGGCCACTGTCCTACAGAGTTTAGCTCCAACCCTGAAAAAATCACCTGAACTTTCTAGTAATCCTGAGGACCTCAATTAGCTTGTTCAGGTGTGTTTGATTAGGGTTGAAGCTAAACTCTGTAGGACGGTGGCCCTCCAGGGCCGAAGTTGCCCATCCCTGAGGTAGGCTAACTATCGAGATGTAGGTGGAATGGTCTGAGGAGTGCATTCTGGTGATCATGACACGGGCATCGGTTTTGTAATGTCGAATTCACAATACATTTAAAGGAACACTCCACCCATTTGCATTAAGCTTTGCATTGTTAGAAACCCAGTCATACTATTGAATGGTCGTGCAACACTCTCTCATTTTCCCCTGAGACAGGAGAAATCCGTATTTACCTCTTACACTTCCTCCCTCAATGACGCAAAATGACGATTTTTGGATTTTTGGTCGGAGGAAGTGTAAGAGGGGGGGATTTCTGTTGAGACTACAGGCACTAGTTCCCACCCTTTCAAACCCGCCCATAGGGGGTTGGACCTAATGCGCTAACAGACCTATCACAGATCAGTATTTATTTGGAAGCTAAGCTAGCAGGCTCTTGTTCTGTGGAGAATTCCCGCTCCTCCGTGAAAGATATGAAACCGATGCGTCTCAGTTATGACGCGACCGGCCTCGCGCCGTTCTCCGCCTCGTCCTGCTCGCCACAGTAAAACATGATGAATGGCCACTGTAGAACGCAAAAGCCGAATCCCGAACATTTTGGGCGATCCCGAAATCCCTGGCAAACTCGTCACGGAGACTCACTAATAGCCTAACCTTGTTGTTTTCAACTGCGCTCTCTTACCGGTAGGCGTGGCTTGGGAGTGGCCTCCTATAGGGCAGCGAAGCAAGTGCATTCTGGGAGTTGTTGTCTTTCATCCACATAATACATTATACATATATAATACATTTTCTGGCTTTTCTCAGTCTAGAAAGCTCCAAATTCTAAAATTTCTTCACATTTCTTCTACATAAATGACCTTTTGACCTCATATTTGACCTAAATGACCTCATATTTTAAATACACATTCATCTTTCCAGCGGTGAAGTGTCCCTTTAAGGCTGCAACTCACATTCAGACTTTTCACATGCTCTCACGCCACACATCCATTTTCTCACGCAGAGAAAAATTGCGAAGAGGACACAGACCGTGACAGACAAGACACTGCAGGTTACTTTATGAATCCTCACCTCTCAGATTCTGTCAATTTTATTACGAAATTCAAACAATAAATACCATTTTGGCACTTGTAAACGTGACCTGACAGATTGCTGTAGTCCCTCAGTTCAAGCGGCATGTGAACCGTTCATGCCCAGTGGTTCTCAAACTTTTTTGGTCGCGCCCCCCTTTAAACCTTTAAAAAATCTGGCGCCCCCCCTCCCAAAATTTTTTTAATATATATTTAAATATATATATATATATATATATATATATAGGCGGAAAGTTTTTTTACAATGAAAAACGTGCAATGATAAACTTACAAGTGTCTTTGATTTAGGAAATTACTGAAGGCCTGCTTTCTGTATTTCTCCTTGAAAAATTCAAAATAAAAAATTACAAAATAAAATATAAACGTGCAATGAAAAACAGGAATAGTTTTAATTTGTCATGTCATTGAATCAACAGTAAGAGAGAATAATAAACCAGAACTTTAACTTTTAATTTATAATTAAAATGTAATATATAGTAGCTTTGGAGAGTGCCTCACGAGCTCAGCTTCTGGTTGGTCTTCTCACCAGAGCGCGCACAGCAGCGGAGTGCCGCGTTCACAATAGCAGCTCATGATTCGGTCCGCTGAAGAGTTTTTTTTTTTTTGGTGAGCAACTTCTATGTTGGGCTTGTTCCAACGGTCTGAAGAAGAACGATTCAGTGTAATTGCCGTTCGTTGCCGCTCTATAAAAGAAGAGCGTTATCACTACCGCTTACGGCTGTATTATTTATTTTTTTTGCTGATCTCCTGCGCCCCCCCTGCAGTAACCTTGCGCCCCACACTTTGAGAACCACTGCCTTAGCCTACTCTTTAGTAATAAACATGAATGAAACAATAGGTTGGTTGAAAGATACAGTACAACTTACCGAAATGTATAGGCCTATGCTTAAATAATGTTGATCAAGCAGTGTTTTTCAACTGCGGAAAGAGGTCAATAAAACAGTGGAGAACAATGTCACATAACGTTTACCTCAGGAAATTTACCTCAGGAAAGACAATTAATTGCCATAGCACGTTAATTGGTTAAAAAAATTTGCTACAGAGAGGAGTATTTTGCTAAATCTGTGCACTATATTACATATTTATTATATTTTTCCTAGGAGGAGGGTTTCTGAAAGCATGCTGCACTGCTAACAGCAACTCTACCATATTTAAATGTTGAGCCGCGGCTCATTGGCTGCTGATGCAACAACAACCAATCAGCTGTGCAATTGATAATGATGTGATCACTACCAAATGAGTTAAGGACCAATCAGCCTGCACCATCTAGAGTTTCATGCCAGAACTTGGTATTGCCTTCAAAAATATTTATTTTTAATATCTCTGACTGACTGGGTCATTTTATGACATGGCACCATTGTTATTTTTAAATGACCAAAAAAAGTTAAATAAGATTAAACTTCTATTATTTGGACAAAGATTAAAATACTTTAAGTGCTAAAAAAAAAAATCTTGTCATTCCTTATAGTAATTATTTTAAATAGTCATTTTAATATATTTTTATGAACATGTCTTCAACTATGAATTCACAAAGGTAACAAGAATTATATTTTAGTTTACTGTAATTTGACATAAAATCAATGCATTTTTTAACAATAAAATCATCTATTTTTAGAGAGATAATTCAATGCATATATGTAGGCCTATATATAAAATGTAACATTTTCAATAACCAGTTCTTGCCTTTACTCAAAAAGATCTATATCTAATCTATATCAATCTCTCCGTGTGTGTGTGTGTGTGTGTGTGTGTGTGTGTGTGTGTGTGTGTGTGTGTGTTGAAATGGCACTGTAGGTTGTATCTATTGTGCTCCACTAGAGGGCAAACTTAATCCAGTGTTTGGAGCAGTGGGATAACACAGGGTTGTTCCATAAAAGATGCTAAGAAAAGCGGGGGTTAAACTCCAAAACCCGACTTGAATAAACCTAACAAATAAGTTGGGGCTAAAGCGGTTTCATAAAAGGTAATTAAAGTTCACGCAATCCCACTAATTTGATCCAGGTTTATCTAGTCTAAATAACTGCATGTGCACGCGTTTCTGAAGCAGCCCTAGAGGTCGATCATAGATCAAATCGATCCACCATCAAACAGCGTATATTTTGTTTGAGACATGGTGTTTGCAAAACTTACATTTCACAGGAATATTCTCCATCTGTAAATCTTAGAAAGTCGTGCAAATATTTCCATTTTGCTGCTAAACTTCACATTGAACGAGCGCTGCTGCGCGCATGCGCGCCAAATAGTAGCGCAATAATTCTGACCAATATATAAATTTTGCTTGGAAAATTAATAGGCTATGCGATATTTTATGACACCAGAAATATCTTCTAATTATAATCATTTATCTTTAGGATGTTGGATAAGTTGCAGTGAACTTATAGCTCATTACACTCATATATTTTATACAAAAAAAAAAAAAAATTCACAAGTAATTCAGGGAAGATTTTTTTAAGAAACCAAATATAATAAAGATACAAAATATAGTTTTGAGTTTAGGACCTAAGCTACTTAACAAAGATGACTTATGCTTATTTAGAATGCTGAAAATTACAGCTTTTAAAGCAATAATTGTTTTTTTGACAACATTAACAAACATTTCACATACAATTTAACACGTTTGTAGGTCTATATTGTCTCATTTATCATTGTAGCCTTATATAAGTTGATGTTCTTTACTGTATATTTATTTTTGGACTGACAATGGTTAATAAAGTCAAATAATGGTATGAGAGAGTGTCAGTCATTGTGTTCCTATTGGTCAGTGTTAGAGGATCTGTGTAACAACTGAGGCTTAGCCTGACAGTTAGCCTGCCCTGGACCAGGCTAGTTTCCCAGCATAAGTTGCCAGAGTAACTGAGTTCGAACTATTTTAAGTTTGCTTTATGAAACAGAATCATCTGACAATGAGTCTGACTAGCCAAAATAAGGCTGGCTTGTATTCTAATCTTGTTTTATGGAACAACCCTCTGAACTATTTGCCGTCGGATTCCGTTCCCCCTATGTTTCTTACACAGTGAGGTCACAGTGAAACAAATTACTATCCTCAATAGCCTAGTTAGTCCCCTGACAATATATATTTTTTTTAGCTTTGGGCGATCCGAGTTCAAGTCCCGGGTCGTCGAACTCTCTTGATAGTATACTGTCCTATCATGATAAAAGGCAGAAAAAAATGTCTTTAAACTGATGCAAGTTAAGCTCCATCCACAGACTATATTTTGCATATTTTATATGAATAAGCATATTTTAAGCCGATACATCAACATCTCTCATCATTGGGCTGGGGGAACAGATTTCGACAGCTGAACTCTCTGCCGTCGGATTCCGTTCCCCCTATGTGTCTTACACAATGAGGTTCAGATATTTCTCACATTGCAGCAAATTACTAGCCTCAATAGCCTAGTGGTCAGTGCCCTGAAAATATGTTTTTTTGTTTTTTTTTGGCCGACCCGAATTCAAGTCCCGGGTCGTCGAACTTTATTGATACTATACTTTTCTATCATGATAAAAGGCAGAAAAAAAAATCTTTAAACTGATGCAAGTTAAATTCCATCCACACACAAAATAGAATCAGCATTTTTTAAGTCATTACATCAACACCTCTCATAATGGGAGTGGGGGAACGGATTCTGACAGCTGTTTTTTTGCCGTCGGATTCTGTTCCCCCTATGTTTCTTACACAATGAGGTTCTAATATTTATCACATTGCAGCAAATTACTATCCTCAATAGCATAGTGGTTTGTCCATTAGTATATTTAAATAGTATATTTAAATATACTGTATTTAACAGGTACTATAGGTAAGCTATGTTAACCTCCCTGAAAATGATACATTCTCTAAATTGATAGATACATCTCTTTAAACAAGAAGCTGCTAATCATGGACACAACATGTCAAGTTGAGATTTTAATATGTGACAGAGATAGTGGTTATTGTATAATGAGTGGTAAGGTAGTGGTTCAGGTTGCAAAACGTATCTTTATTTATAAAGATGCAGGAGTGTGAAAACTTCTCTATCGCGGCGCACACAAGCGCATTCGTGGAAGCAAGCTAAAGGATCAATCCGCTATAGGCTCTTAACATTTTAAGCAACAGAACAACACCATTATGTTCTACTACACTTATTATAAGTTTATTAGTCCTGTGAAGTTTTTTAACCCTTCATTACCATCCTAGTACTACAACAGTATCAATAAAAAATCTATGTCTATTCCTTTAAGTGGTAAAGTACCCCCCAGTACCCCCTGTAATTCGAACTATGCTGTCAACCCTTATCAACAATTCACAAAAATGCCAGTTCTCAGCTTACTCTGAAAGAATGAATTAAAACTAAACTGAGTTCCTTTCCCATTTGAAATTTGTACATTGCAAAGTAAGACCCAATGTCTAGCATTCAAGGGATTTGTGAAGCGTGTCTTTTCATGAAAGCAACATATTTTGGCCCATATAAACTCATGTTTATTTGATCATAATTAAATGACAAAAAAAAAAACTGTTTTTATCCTGAAAACAGCTGAGCAAACTTTTACAATGTTTACATTTGAAAATAATAATAAAAACATTACATGGAATTACATGCAGAAAATGCCCTCTTTTCCCTCCCAGAAGACAGCATGAAAAATAGAAATTCATTCCCTTTTTAAAAAAAAACCTACTTTTAAATGATTAAATGTATTTTAAGAATTATATTCTTGAGGAATAGTGCAAAATCAAACTTATCTTTAAATGAACCTACACCCTAAATCGAGAGTGTGCTGTAATTGCAAATATTATAAGATACTAATATGCTGTTTAATTTGTTACAGCATGCCTTGCTGAACTCTCACATGTGGTTGATATATGATTAAAGGATCTACAGGAAAAGTCTTAATATTTTTCCCATAATAATGAGGCCTGTTGCTTGTAGCAGATGTGATTCAATCTTTGATGCACTTGAAGATGCAGCCGCTGTAGCAAGAGCTGTAATAGAAAGATTAGCAGATCAGATCAAAAATACCTTTTTTGCTTCATTCAAGTCAAAATGAGAAAAAAGTGAGGGTTTTGTATCTTGACCCTATGATAATAACATGACAGAAGAATGTCTATTGAGTAATAATGCTTACTGGAACCATTGACGGAAATTGTCTGAGAAATGATGTTCAATGGATTGACATTTCCTGGTTCTGCTGCTGTCAGGGTGTCTGGACTCTCTGTGCTGGATGGTAAAGATTGGTTGAAGCTGAAAACTAGTTGTGTTCTCCTGATGAAATATATTAAAAGGATGTAATAGGGGAATCCATTTTGCAAGCACATATAATTAAAAGTTCAATGTTCATGCTCAACACACACACACACACACACACACACACACACACACACACACACACACACACACACACACACACACACACACACACACACACACACACACACACACACACACACTTACCTATCTTTGACAACAAATTTCCAAAATCTAACACTGGGTTTGTAGACAGTTTCAAGCTGGAACAAATAACAAACAATAAGGAATATCCAAAGTTAAAGTGTTAGTCATTTTCTCCTCTGTTAGAGTGTTTTACAATTGCTAGATCAATCCCATAGAAATGTTTTCCTGTTGTGATATTTCCCACAATTAAACGATAATTTAAGAATGACTCTCTCTACTGTTCAGAATACACTGCAGTTTATGTTGCATTACAGTACAAAATTATTCCTAAGTTTCATAGATTTTTGGTGGTGTTTGTGTCTGAGTGAGAAAATAATCAATGTATTCTGAAATATGTTGTTATTGAATGCATTTTAGAGCCAAATCAATGACAAATGATCCACAGTTTAGCCCACATAAACTGCTGTTGTGCTCAATGTGTGTAGAGTTTTGACAAAGTGATTTAAGTATTGAGAAATGTGTCCTAGTGATTATTAAAAAAAAGCTACAGGTTTTAAAAATCAAGACATTTATCATCAGAGAGGCTCCAGTTGCTTCAACTCACCTGATCCTTCACAAGCTTAGACCTATTCTTGAACTCCCGAGACTCTGAATTGTTGAGAGCATCTGTAAATGTGTCAAAAGAGTGAAACTCCAGATCTGTTAGTAGCTCAGGTACTATTTTTGCAGTGGTTGTAGGCACTTTAGTTGTGGTGGGTGTAGTGGGTCAAGTTGTAGTTGTTGTGACTCCAGTGTTAGTGATGGATGATGGAGCAAGAGTTGATGTGGCTGTTGAGGATATTGTTGTAAGTGTTGTGGATGTTTCGACTGTACTTGCAGAAGCTGGTGAAAAGGAGCCGGCTGAAATCAAGGTAGAAGCTGTTGGTGGTGATGCTGTTGTGGTAAGTGTTGCACTAGTTGTGGATGTTGTGGTTGGTGTTGTGGATGATTGAGTTGCATGAAAAGCAGATGAAGAAGGAGTGGCTGAAGTAAATAAGCTAGTGGATGACGCAGCAAGAGTCGATGTGGCTTTTGTTGTGGATGTTTTGCTGTTGAAAGTACCTGTTGGTGTTGTGGATGATCCAGTTGTACTATGAAAGGCTGAAGAAGGAGAGGCTGAAGCAGGCAATGTTGCTGTAGATGCTGTTGAAGTGAATGCACTAGTGGTGGGTGGTCTAGGAACAGTTATTGGTACTACTATTGGAAATTCTGATATTAGAAAAAATTATAAAGTTAGATTGAACCTCATGCCAACACCGACGTCTGACAAAGAAATGTCATTGTATCATATTTAATGAATTTTCAGTTCAGAAATACTTTATTTTGTACATGACTTTTTCTGTAAGATTGAACACATTTAAAACAAGATTTATTTTTTATTTTTTTCAGGTGTTACCAGACCTACCTGAATCATTAACAGTGACAGAAGCAGAACTTATGTTCAGGTTATTGATTTCCAATAATGCAAGTGCTATCTCATCAGCTGACGGCACATCTCCTTCAAAAACGAGCTCTAAGTCTGTAACAATTGTCCCAGCTCTGGAATGAAATTCAGAAACAGTATTATACTGTGTTCCTTTATAATTTGACAATTTGGCCACAGTATATTTACTCTTGCTTTGTCCCAGTTTCATGCATGAACACACACACACACACACACACACACACGCGCGCATTCTTTAAATATTATAAATATTATATACTTACCTGAAGCCTAAGACGTGAGCTCTTATGAAGGAAGGATACTTCAATTTGTAGATTGTCTCAAGCTGTAACGAATAACAGACAGTTACAATAAACACCTGTAATTTGGTATGATTTGGCTTGTGAGTTGATGAAAAGCTTAAAATGCAAAATAAATATAAATAGCTGTACAGTTACAGTTTCTTCCAATTGCTAACACACTAAAATGACACGCACAGCACAGTTATTTAAACTGACACACAGAGAGCAAATCCTCTTCTCAAGTCTCCAAAAGTCTAAACACATTTTCTGCTTTACACACATTTTGCAATTCAAAATGGCACTTTTTAAACGCGCTGAACACGGTTCTCTGCATAAGACACAACAATCTGACATAAAGTCACATGTTTGCCATTTCAAAACACTGCCATTCAAAATGACACTCCATGAGCTGATTGGCCGACACATGTGTCACCTGACCAAACACCTCAATGGTTAATCAATAACAATTCAATATTTTTCAGTTTACTGTTTTTTGTGAGCATATTTTTGTGTGTGTGTGCCTGCAAATATTTCTGTGCATGTGAACAATCTGAAGAATTTTCTACAATTTGAACTATTTTAGTATTATGGCAGAGCATACTAAAGATGAGAGTGCTTTTCATTATGCCCAACAGTGTGTAGTTGGTTAGACAAAAAACATTTCGTGCAAAAGTTTGACTTTGATAATGCTATTTGTAGTTTTGGTTGCAGTGCTTCATTTTGCAGGATATATTAGGTATTTTGCAGTTTGGGTGTGTGGTTTTGTGAATTGTGTTAAGTATTTTGATAAAACCAGCCTGTTTGCAAAATTGTGTGTTAGCAAGTGGAAAAAACTGCAATCAAAATCAAACTGAAATCATGATATATCAAATCAAAAGCTGTCGCTGTTTTCAGGGTCTTGAGTCAGGAAATGCTTCCGACAAACTCTCTGTATATACTGTGAGTTTAATACGTATTTTTGGAAGGCAATATGCAATTTCTCACATTTTTGAGTGCAGAAGTTTACAGCATTTCACCAGTAAAATGAAATAAAAAATAAAAAAATAAAAGCTTGAGGATTTAAAATGGGTTTGGATGTTTGAAAGTGAAGATATTAGTGAAATATGAGTTTGTTTTATTCATATTTTTATTTTAATATAACTATTTAAGATGTTTATTTTGAAGTGCAATTATTATCATTATTAAAATAATAATAATTATTCCGTTTGATTGGGCTCCTATAACTCCAGTATGCATGTAATGTGGACTGTAATTTGGACACAAGAGGTTTGAGTTCACTCGCAAGTCTTGTTACAAAAACTACGACAAGGCATTTTTTTACAACCAAATAAAACACTAATTGAAAATTATTATTTTTTTAAAATATTTTATCTGATTACCTGCGTGTCATGTGACTATTAAACAACATTAGAGAACCGTGAAAATAGGAATGTGCCTTTATTTTATTAAAAAAAAAAAAACCTTTCCCTTAAAATCCCACTTATCATGCTTATGCTACTCTGAATAATGCCTGAACTTCGTATTCTGAACACTTCTTGCGTTGTTGTTGTCTTTTGCCTCTTCATGATGACTCGCTTAATTTAGTCCTGATTTGTAAGTCGCTTTGGATAAAAGCGTCTGCTAAATGACTAAATGTAAATGTAAATGTAAAATCTTAGGAAGTAGCCTATCAAGTAAAGTTTAAGGGGTTCAGCTAAGTTTGAGACTCCCTGATGTAAGCTGTTGTTATAGTGAATCAGTTAAGTGGGTTTAAACTCACATTCTCCTTAACATGCTTAGCCCTGTCCTTGAAGGCCTGAGAGGATGAGTCGTTGAGTTCAGGTATAAATGTCTCTGAACAGCGGATCTCAAGCAGTGCATTGGCTGTGAAAGGAGACATTGTTGCTGTTTCTGTAGCTTCTGGTGTTGTGGAGGATGGTTCAGCAAGAGAGGTTGATGACGGGGATGATGCCGAGTCTGTCATTGTGGACTGAGTTGCTGGAAAAATGATGTAAATTTGATATACAAGTGAATCAAAGATTGTTTTTAATGATAATTTTGATCTCAATTACTGTAAAGTTGATTCACCTACCAATCAAAATATAGAAAATAATAAAAGCTTTTCTCTCCATCTTGGAAAGCGTCCAGTGAGTCTGCAACGTGAGTCACTGAAGAGTTAATGAATGTGTAAACTTTATTAGTATAACCAGCTATAGTTTTATAATGCTTCTGGAATATTTTTTGTGAAAAACAAAACAATCCGGAAAGACGAGATGAGAGATGGCAACATCTGTTCAAATAAACCTACTATACAAGTAAGCTAATGTCAACATAAACAAAGTTTTACTTTTACTACTCTATAATTTACTCCAACACACATTTGACATCTTACTTCTGTTTATCCATTAGATATCACAAAATTCTAATCAAATTCTAACTGATTATTATTTACTACAATATTTTTCTATTATGACACTCTTATTATTAATATTTATTTGTGTTTAGCTACATTATTTTCCTTTGATAGTAACACCAGAATTTAAATGGATGCCCCTGACTGGAATTTGGTTCCCCCATAGAAAGAGCATTTCCCAATTAAGATATATAAAGTAAAGTAAGACAAAAGCTTATTTATATTGAACATAATATAAATATAGTTGTCACATAGGGCTTTACAATATAAACCATAAAGATTACTTGTAAACAAAATAATGTTACTGCAATTTTTTTTTGTAACTGAAGAAGTTTTACAATTACAAAACTTAATTATTTAATTTAATTTAATTTAATTTAATTTGACACATATACTGCTATGTCTGACAAAGACAAAACCAGGCATCCAATATAAATGTTTTCCTGTTGTGATATTTCCCACAATTAAACGATAATTTAATATATAAACATAATTCACACAATCATCTTTAGTGAAATAAAATGTTCTTACCAATCTTTAAGCAGATATATTACTGAACACGTTGATTGTAATTTCGCTGTTGCCTCGGTGGCTTAAGTCTGCAGGTTATGCCTCTTATACCTGTGGCGATACTGCCTTTTAAAAGCACATAATGACGTCCGGACGTTTTTTTCTGCCTTCATTAAAATACAGAATGTTCCTTGACATCTTGTACACATTTCTCATTAACTGGGTCACTTGAAATGATCTAAAAAAAATCCCATACAAAGATTGCATTGTAGCTGAAGAACTAACAATTTCTTTCGCATCAATTTCATTATCATCATTTATCTTAAGAATAAATTTGTAGTTTAATGTAAACATGGAGAATGTAGCTTGAATTCAATACAGTAGAGAGGTCCCTAGTGGAAAAAAAAAAAATATATATATATATATATATATATATATAATGTGTTTGGAAAACATTTATTTTGTGCTAAGTATACTACAAATACATTTACATATTTATGTGCTTAATAAAAATACCCTGCGATTGTTCTTTTGGTATATTAAACTGGTCTTCTTAAAGTCTGCTAAATTGGATGTGTAATTTTCTTTCTTTTTTTTTTTTTTTTTTTAAAGAAATGTTACTAACCAAAATGTGCAATGCTACCTATTGTTTGTGTTTTTTAGCTTAGTTTGCTTTTTGAATGTGAAATGAGCTCAAAGTTTGATAGGAGAACTGTGTGAAGACTTTTGAAAAAGTGACTTTTGGGTCACTTGGGTCCTAGCTACTTAAATAATAATAATAATAAACATATAAGGTAAATCTTTTGTAACATTTCTTTAGAATGTTCTTATCTGTTTTCTTAAGATTTAATCTTAAGAAGAATTTTAATTTAACGAATGATCTTAAAAATGCTACAAAAAGTCAAACAGTGTTCTCTGTTTGTGAGAATATGCATTTCTCTCACTGGTGTTTGCAGGTACATTGGCAGCATTGAACTGTTCACATGCTTCTGTACAGAAAGGACAACATGTTCCTAGATCTGTTCTGCAGAAACGGCCCTTGCCTCTTCAAGGAATTCCATCATTTATTTCCGTGAATGAATCATTTTCATCCTTCCTGTGTGTGATTATGACATGTTTCCAGAATGTTCACAGCACTAATCATTTGCTTTGTTTCTTAAAGGGATACTCCACTTTTTTTGGAAATAGGCTCATTTTACAACTCCCCCAGAGTTAAACAGTTGAGTTTTACCGTTTTCGAATCCATTCAGCCGAGTTTCTGATATTTAGAAGAATATCAGTAACCAGACAGTTTCTGGTCTCATTGACTTCCATAGTATTTTTTTTTTTTCCTACTATGGAAGTCTTCCTGAAGGTTGAGGAGCTCAGGGTGGAAGCTGGAGGAGCTGAACACGCAGCGCTTGGGCTTTGGTCCTATAGGATGTTAAAGGTTCCTCTTTTTTTTTTTTTTTTTTTATGATGATGTCCCAGTGTGATCACAGCTCAGTCCAATAGATGGCGGTAATGCACAATGATTGCAAGCTACCAATACAATTTACAGAAGAAGAAGAAGAAGAATGTTCCTCAACAGTTTTTCAGCATAGGAGCAGCAACCACAGCTGCAAAAAAAGGCCTCTCCCAGCACCAGATTCAAACGCTTGGTCGCTGGTCATCAGAAGCTTTCAAGAATTACATCCGATCCAACCGCTTCCACATTAAAGAAGCTCAACAAACACTTATCAGCTAACTTCAGCTCCAGCTCGTTCTCCCACTCAAACCCACAAGCCATCTGTTAGGGGTTAACAGTTTAGGACCCAAGGACCAGATGTTTGAAAGAAGACCCGGAGTCAGAATTATAAAAAATTGTTTTACTGAAGATAGTTTGCAGTTTCATCAACAGAAGTTAGCTTCAAGACTCACACAGGAGTTCGTAGGCCGCCCCGCTTACAGTTACAAAGATCACAGCAGTTATACCATTTCCAAGGTCTAAGCTACGTCATTGCTTACAGGCTGAATGATTCTTATTGGCCAAGAAATTGATAAACATAGTAATTTTCCACACATATACAGATAGACAGAAGCATATCTCCATAGATTATGCTGCTGACACTCGGACCCTGAAGTTAGGCACGTCATGACCTTCCAGGTCGCAAATTTGGGTTGCTGGGTGCCAGCATGTCCCGAACAACAACTCAGTCAATCTCCAACAATGCCAGTGGTTCCTTAACCTGTAAGCAAGAAGACTAACACACACACCGACACACAGCTTTTCCAAGGTTGGATTTGGCCAGGCTCTAACTATAAACAGGAGTCTCGTCTCAAAACATCAAGATAACAAGTTCTTTCTCTCAGGATAGGACACTTTATCCTAAATGGAAACTATAGGCTTTAACTGACAAATGGTCCCTTAAACTATAGACTTAAATGACCCCTATGTGTTTTAACATGTTGAAGACCTTTCTCAAACACAAAACCAGTCCCTATTTAATTTCTGGAAGCTGGGATAAATAGGCAAGCAATGTTACTGCATTCAAATATCAAATACTGACATTAATGAATACATGAAAAGAACATTTCAGTAATCACACTGGTAACTTCTATAACAAAGTAAAATCTTCAGAGAAGTCATTCAACTCATTTGATATAGAAGGAAAAGTATTGATTAATACCTTGATTATAATCACTCATTACATATACATTGAAGCAGCAGTGGATTCCAATCCACTCCCTTCACATCTTTTCCAACTCAAACCACTAAAGTAGAGGCTATTCAATTCCAGCGCCACAGCAGAGATGTCCTTTCCGCTCCCACAGGAGCTCAGTTTCTCTGGAAATTTCCTCAACTGCCGCAGCAGTGATGTTCTCACCCTTCTGACGCCACGACCATCAAAAAACTCATCCCATGACGCAAGAAACCCTCCTGATCCAGCAACACATTCCCTCCACAAGATAGGCACAACTTCAGCCTTCACACTCTGCAAAGTTTGGGGGGATCGGCATCATTTCTGGCGGCTGTCCCACGTTAGTTTTCAAATTTTGGGGGAGTACTCTGGGTTTGGGCCCAATTTCCGAGCTCGGAGCCCTCTACCCGGACAACACACCAAATATGCATACCATTTATTCTATCTAACTTATTTGTAAGTGTGAACTCGTGAAATGATGTTTTATTAACAAAGTTCGGGAGGAGCACATTCAAATAATTGATCCAATTATCACATCATTCCAACCAGCTGTCAACAATCAGTAATCAACATGTCTATCCAATCAGCATCAGTGGAGACCTGTATATATATATATATTTACTCATTTGACTCACCAATGTTCCTAGACAGTTCTTCAGCATCCCTCCACCACCCCGTCTCCTCACACTCGCCTGGTTACTTCCTAACCAGCAATATGGGGGGAGTACTCTGGGTTCGGGCCCAATTTCCGAGCTCGGAGCCCTCTCCCCGGACAGCACGCCAAATATGCATACCATTTATTCTATCTAACTTATTTGTAAGTGTGAACTCGTGAAAATAAGATCAAAACCATAATAGATCAGATAAAGCTTTATTCCAAATGTCTGAAACCTTTCACCAAATTAGACAAGCTCAAAGCATTTACATTTTTAAAAGCATCTTAAGACATATGTTTTTGCTTTTGAATAATTTACCTACCTTTATTTTATTTCTTTTAAAAGTTCTTTTTTTCCGAATTATGTCATTCAAAACCAAGGAAAAATAATAATAAGGTTTTGTTAGTGGTTGCTAGGGTGTTCTGGGTAGGTGCTAGGTTTCTTACTAGTCCTGCACCCTCATGTCTGATCTTCTGGTATCAGGTCAATTTCTCAACATGAATCTGTGGGGGGGGGGGGGGGGGGTTCACCTGTTTTATCATCTTGGAGAAAAGTGTAAGTCTCCTCAACAAAACACATAGGCCTAATTTAAGGTTTTTTATTTTTTATAAATGATAATAAAACACTATTTTAGCAGAGATCGACCTATAACCGGTTTTACCAATATTTCTCTATTTTTCCATAATCATGTTGTTGTCACAAACTGCTCAGAGATGCAAAGGTTGAGGATCCAAATGCAGCCTTATGTAGGCCTATCTACTGTACCTAATTTTTATACAAATGAATCGATATTGAATGACCACGACACGAGATTATTTTCAGTGGGATAGCACCAGAACAGGGGGCAGATCGCAAGGGCTTGACAAGCTTCACGGGAATCGTGCATGCGATGCGATAATATACACCCGTTTCCTCAAACTGCTACTATATAAATAATCATATATTTTTATGCTATTTATTTAGTAAATATAAATGATTATTAACAACAGCAACAACAACATTTCAAGTATATGCTGACGTCTTTTTTAAAGAAATATAGGCTATAGCCTAAGCAATTTATTTTTGTTTACAATTTTTTAGGAATTTAAAGAATGTAAGCGTCTTTTAATCAATTTATATTACAGCATAGATATCATTAAGATTAATTATTTATAACTAGGCATATTAATGCATGAACGTGTGTGTGTGTGTGTGTGTGTGTGTGTGTGTGTGTGTGTGTGTGTGTGTGTGTGCGCGTCTTTTACAGTCTATGGTGCGCGTGTGTGTGTTTTAGGTCGTATCTATTGTGCTCCACTAGAGGGCGCCATTAGTCCAGTGCTTGGAGCAGTGGGAGAACAGGGGTCAGATTCACGTACATTTTAATCGTAGGGTGCAACGAGGCTAAAGGCACACCTTAAGAAATAAGATTGATTTATGGAGCAATAGATTTTGTGTGAAAATTGTGTGTTTATTTAATTTAAAAATCGTATAAATGTATGAGGTTGCAATGTGGGCCTTTTACCCCACAGACACACGGTGTAAAACCAGCATGGGGCAAAAGAGACACAGTATTTATACAAATACTTTAGCTGAAATACTTTGTTTTTAATAATATCTGAGTTAATACATGTTCAAAACAATCACTTTAGCAAAGTTTGCACTGTTTTCTGTTTATTTTGATCCATAAGACAATTCATTTTTTTTGTTCAATAAATATACTGTCATTAGAATATGTTAATAATATATTAAAAATATATTTTAAAAATACATAAAATCATTGTAAAGTAAAGATTCTGAAAGCATTGAATGAGATCCCATTATAATTAAATTTAGATAACATTAAATCACATTTTATTATATGATATGATTAATGTATTTTTAAATATGTTTCATTATTAATATGGTGATTATCTCTAAGGAGAACACCCAACTTAATATATGATATTTACCATCTGAATCTAGCCATGTCATGTCAACATATGGAAAAGTCAGACAGATATTTATTATCATGTAAGTGTGCTGTGTTAGACTAAACTGGGAATGGTCACAGCACTTGCATATCGTTGTCCTATTGTTAGTTTAATGGCTTCTATTGCTCTCCTCATTTGTAAGTCGCTTTGGATAAAAGTGTCTGCTAAATGTAAATGTAATGTAAATGCAATTCTCTGTATATTCTCTCGCCTTACACTAACCCTACCATTAAACCTATCCATCAAAGGAAACTTTCTGCAATTTATAGATTTAATCTGAGCATCAAGTATCCTTACTGTGCGTGTGAGTTTATGTTTGACACAGTGCTTTTGTTTTGACAGCAAGTTACAGCAAACTGGACTGGAATAACTAGGAATGTAGGAAGTTTGTTTACCATTTTGCAAATATGGAAAGGGCAGAAAGCAATGACATTCCCTGAATGAGATCCCACACACATTCAACTATCCCTATTTGTTTGTAGCTTATACATAGGCCAACAGTGTGAGTTAGGTGAATTCAGGTTGATTGGAACCCTGATCTTCTGATCTGCTGCTGTAGAGCAATACCGAGACTTGCTACTGCCAATACATTCACAGTCCTGCTTCTGTGAGCATGTGAGTCATGATGTGACATACAAAGACCCGTAGCAGATCTATACAGGTGGAGCTGGGGAAGGAGGAGGGTTTCTGAAAGCATGCTGCACTGATAACAGCAACGCTACCATATTTAAATGTTGAGCCGCAGCTCATTGGCTGCTGATGCAACAACAACCAATCAGCTGTGTAATCGATAATGATTTGATCGCTACCAAATGAGTTAAGGACCATTCAGCCTGCGCCATCTAGAGTTTCATGCCAGAACTTGGTATTGCCTTCAAAAATATTTATTTTTAATATCTGACTGACTGGGTCATTTTATGACACGGCACCGTTGTTATTTTGAAATGACCAAAAAGAGTAAAATAAGATCAAACTTCTATTATTTGGACAAAGATTAAAATACTTTAAGTGCTAAAAATTGTTTCTTGTCATTCCTTATAGTAATTAAAATAGTCGTTTTAATATATTTTTATGAACATGTCTTCAACTATGAATTCACAAAGGTAACAAGAATTATATTTTTGTAGTTTATTTTGACGTTAACAATAAAATCATCTATTTTTAGAGAGATAATTCAATGCATATATGTAGGCCTATATAAAATGTAACATTTTCAATAACCAGTTCTTGCCTTTACTCAAAAAGATCTATATCTAATCTATATCAATCTCTCTCTCCGCTGTCTGTGTGCGTGTGTGTGTGTGTGTGTGTGTTCATGTTTTTCTATCCCGGTGGGGACTTCACACAGACTCATGGGGACTCTTGTCACAGTGGGGACCTAAATTGAGGTCCCCATGGGTAAACAAGCTTATAAATCATACAGAATGAGGTTTTTTTTTTGGAAATGTAAAAATGCAGAAAGTTTTCTGTGATGGGTAGGTTTAGGGATAGGGGCAGTGTAAGGGGATAGAATATACAGTTTGTACAGTATAAAAACCATTAAGTCTATGGAGAGTCACCGCAAAGATAGTAAACCAGACATGTGTGTGTGCGTTTGTGTGTGAACTGCAGTGACCCTCATTCAGGACACCGGAGGGGGCGGGCGAGATCTCACTAGATCTCCGAGCTTTAGCGGCTCCTCATTCTCATGTCTGCCGGTGTTCTGTGTGTTTGTGTCTCTGCAGATTCATATCTGTTGGATATGAGGGATCGTGCGTGTTTCTTTTAATCGCGTTTGTCTGGATGAACTAATGGAGTGACCGCAGAAGCGCGGCTCTGCGCGGATCATCGGAGCCCGTTATCCCGGACAGAGACCCGCTTTGTTCGGCTAATAATAAACGAATCGCGTCTACTATTAAAATGAACGACACAGAGAAAGAGAATAAATCTGATGAAGACTCTGAGTCTCTGGAGGAAGAGGAGGTTGACCCGAGGATTCAGGTACAGTGAAACAAAATCAATTTCGACTGATACATCTGAGAATTCACATCGACAAAATCCATTTAAAGCGGATTAACGAAACTCGACTGAATACTTATAGGCTATGTTGGCTGTATTGACATGTTATGTTGTTCTATATGTCGATTATTGTTCTATATGTCGATCAGAAGTCATTCCTGTTTAACCTTCCCGAAACCAGAACTGAAGTTAGACGGGGTCAAACTCTTTTTGGATTAAAGCTCGATCAGATCGTAGATAAATTCATCAGAAGTCTATAATATGCACCGATTATCCGATCAGATAATGTTCTGTTGGTTCAGATTGTTCAACAGCTGGTGTTTGATTCGATCAGGGGAACCCCATTGTGACATCATCTCTTATATTGTGTTACATTGTTTCGTTTGTTACATTGAGGAACCGCGTTGACAATCAGATACATGTTTACTTTGACGTCATGTTTAGAATTCGGGTTCATTTTTAAAGGAAACGGTCGAGTTTACGCGCCCTGCATGCAGAATGAAGACGTGCTTGTGAAGTGTTAGATTCCTGTTAGAATTATAATGTTTTTTATTCGTTAGAAAACGATCTACAATTAACCATTAAAAAGTATTTGGACACACTGCTATATTGTTTGACCCAGCACTGTCAAAAACTAAAATCACCAAAACATCACAAACAAATTTTCTATAAAGCATGTTTTTTGTGTCCAGATACATTATTATCAATTGTTTTATCATTTGAAACGTTATAGTAGCTACTTTCTTTACAATAAATGACACTTTTAAATGCATTTTAAAATGGTAAGAAAGTGCTCCAGAGAATCATGAAAAACCTTTATGTAAGACTGTTCAAGCTGAACTGGTTTTTCATCCTCCACCCATGAAAGAAATTAATCCCGTAATGAAAACAACAGTGTGAAACATCTGTGTGTCATCAACGTGTAGCTAACATGGGAGGAAAAGCATACATATGAGCTTCATTTCAGTGTTGGGTTACTTGAAGAACACGTTCCAGATGTTGCTGGCATTGCAACAGACATCTCACTGCGATCTCAACTGGCTTTCTCTCTTCAACAGGGCGAACTGGAGAAACTGAATCAGTCTACCGATAACATCAACAGATGGGAGACCGAGCTGGAGGTAAGGTTCACATGCCTGCTTTCTGCTGTCACTGTTTTTGCTGAAAATGGTTGCAGGCTGAATTCCAAAGACATGTCTGAAAGCTCAGCGCCCTCCCCCCCATCCGGCTCTGACCAATAGGACCATTCCTTCGTGCGACTGACACCCTTTTTATCTACTGAGCAGACAGAGGAAATCTCTTCAATCCGAGTCTGGCATTCCTGCTCTGAAAGCCTCAACAGCTAGGAACATATACTTCCTCGTTTCATTCCAAACCCCAGTGACTAACTTTCTTCTGTGGAACACTAAAGGAGATACAAATAGTAGTAAATTGCCAGTTGCTAAATTGGCACAAGAAATATCCAATTCCATGTTTTGTTTCAGCTGATCTATGATTTCCTTTTAAAATACAGAATACACTCTTACTAAAAAAAGAATGTGCTGGTACCACGGTAAAGGTAAGGTGCGGAGTGACAATAACATGGTAGTCCAAAGTATTTAAAATAATACCATGGTACTACCATGGTTCAAAAATACTAAGAAATAAGGAGCAAAATGCAGTCATAATCTATGTAAGGATTATTGTAAAATTAGCTTTATATATTTGTATATGTGATTATCAGATATTTTTTGTGTCAGATATTTTTAATCAGTGTTATTTTAGTATTTTTAGGGCAACATTGTAAAACTTTAGTTTAGTTTGTTATATATATATATATTTTTAAATTCCCTCATATTATTATATTTTATTTCAGCTTTATATCTATGAACTAAAATGCTTTTGAAAGTTTTAGTTAGCAATAATAACACTGTGTAGAATTCAGACATTCATAAGTCAGTAACACTTTATAATAAGGTTTCATTTGTTAACAAAATGCATTAATTTACATTAACTAACCATGAGCAATACATTTGTTACTTCATGTTAACAAATACAACTTTGGATTTCAATAATGTATTATTAAATGTTGAATTTAACATGAACAAATATTAATAAATGCTGTAGAAGTGCAGTTCATTATTAGTTATATTATTAGTGTTAACTGATAATATTAACAAATGAAGCCTTATTGTAAAATGTTTCCCATAAGTTCTCTTTTAGTCTTATTTCAGATTAATTTGTTCCTCATCCTCTTTTTTTTTTTTAAATGACATATGATCTCTCACGGCTCTCTGTATTTCACTGTATTTGGCCTGTGATTAATCAGCAGAAGGAACTTTCTGTCAGAGGAAGTCTAAATCCCTCTGACGTGTCTTTTGTCACCGAGGTCCTGTGTGGAAGGATGTAGATGTCAATGTTTTTAAATATGTCCAAACCCAGTCCACAACAGATTCATGACCGGCAGAACTGGACACGACACGCGGACACACGCACGACTCAGGCTCACAGGCCCCGCTGCTCATCTTATGCTACAAACGTGCTTGTTTCTTTCTGCTGAGGGAGAGTTTTCTGTCTAGAAAGCAGGGAGTAGATTCCTCCTTAACTGGGTTAAATGCTGAATTGAGTTAGCTGATCCAGCGCTTTTCAGGGAGCAACAAAAGGCTGGCTAGTGAAGCGTTGCATTGCTGTGAAAGTGAAAGATGGAAACTCATAATTCAGAGAGATTCCTGAGCATACAGTGCATGTTGCCTGGATATGATGAGCCTGGGATTTATTCAGGTTACACAGACTGCATGTACTGTAATTCACACTTCAGGATACTTGTAAACACAAGAATTCAGTCGTTCATACAGCTAAAAATGTTCAGGGAGTCAAACCTTAGACAGCACTGTTCACAACATTTTTTGTTAACACTTTACAATAAGGTTCATTAGTTAACTACCTTAGTTAACATGAACTAACAATGAACAACACGTCTACAGCATTAATTATGTTTAGTTAACATTAATTTCAACATTTACTAATACATTATTAAAATCAGTTGTATTTGTTAACATTAGTTAATGCACTGTGAACTAACATGAACAGCTGGATTTTTATTAACTACAATTAACAAAGATTAATAAATACTGTTACAAATGTATTGCTCATTGTTAGTTCATGTTAGTTAATACATGAACTAATGTTAACTAATGAACCTTATTGTAAAGTTTTACCATTTTTTTTAATCTGATTTGCTAGCTTTATGCAATATTTAGGAGTGTGAGTGCACTTTATCAAGAAACAAAGTTGTATCAAGTTCCCAGTGCTTTCAATGAGGAACTACCCACTGAATTTGACAGATCTGTGAGTTTGTGCCATTGAATACTGAGTTTTGTTTGAGACATGTGTGTGCGTGTGTGATTTTTAGATTCACTGTCTGTTATTGACCTCTGTTTTCTTTAGGATTCCCGGCAGAAGTTTCGCGCCGTCCTGTTGGAGGCCACCGTCAAACTGGACGAGCAGGTCAAGAAGATCGGTAAAGCCGTAGAAGACTCTAAACCGTACTGGGAGGCCAGGAGAGCGGCCCGCCAGGTGAGACGCAATAATGTTTGTTTTGCTGGATTTTTGCATGGTGTGGAATCTTCTGGAATCCCATCCAGGGAATAAATGATTAGGAAAAACACTTAAAAAGAACTTTTAAACTTTATGAAATATAGTCGTTCACTACTGTAAAAAGGAAAGCAGGCTAAAGAACAGAGTTATGTAATGAAGGTTTGGCTGTTGCCATAGAGGCCCGTTGAACAGCAGGAAACAGCTGGTGACCCGGTTCAGCGGGCATGACTCTGGTTCACCTCATATACCTCTACCAGTAGGTTAAACACAGCTATGTGCAAAGTAAACTGTTGAAATGACCTTGCATGTCTAGAGCTGGACAATATATATAAAAAATATTCATAATTCTTATGATATAAAATTAAGCAAAATCATGAATATTGCAATTATTTTTGCTTTTAGCTATTAAAAATACCTTTTTCCTTTGGCCATGAAGTAAACATGTTCATCATGATAATGATAGATAGATAGATAGATAGATAGATAGATAGATAGATAGATACAGATAGATAGATAGATAGATAGATAGATAGATAGATAGATAGATAGATAGATAGATAGATAGATAGATACATGCATACATACATTATACACACATACATAGATGCAAATCATATTTATATATACAAATAAAAAACATAAACATAATATTGTCAAAAGAGTGAAACATATTTAGGGTTCATATCAAGGGTTAATTGTCTTTGTTGTATTGCCCAGCACTAATCTTGATTTATGCTTAAATAGCCATCCATAATAGGCTATATAAAACAGAAAATTAGCCGTGCGAAACTATCTTGCTGACTTTACACTGTAAAGTGTCATGAACTAATAGTGTAATCTTTGTAGATTAACAGCAGATTAACATTAGTAATGTACTGTATTAGTGTGCTATGATCAAAAAAAGTGTGATGTTTAAAAAAAAAAGTGTGATGTTACAAAAGAGTGTGACTCAAATTTTGGTGGAAGAGTTTAAGAAAAACATGTTTGCCCCAGTTTAACTTCTCATAATCACATGACCGCCTTCCACCCCCAAACCCAGCCGGCGCTGTCAGCTTCTGAATAATGAATGACCTGCAGTGCAGCGCACAGACCATCATCATTTGTTTGCAAACAGGCCTGTGTATTTTCTATAGATAGAAACAGCTAAGGAGAGAAGACTGAACATGACGTCCTTCTAATGTGTCTAAATGCATGAAAAGCCTCTTCTCCTCAGAACATTTTTAGCATAGTGACAGTTATTACAATCAAAATCTAGATTTTAATATGAACAAGCATGTGTCATTAGTGTCATGTGAGTGTGCGTGAGGATGGACTTGAGATCCCTGCTGCTTTCAGCCATGAAATTCTCCATATTATCACCTTGTGACAGTGATAAATCAACACAAATGTCTCTGTCATAAAAGAGCTTTTTATATCCAAGAGGTGACTTTAGTGAGAGTTCTGCTCAGCTTCTGGCTCTAACGCAATTATAACACTGTCAAAACCCAACAGAAGTGCAGTGTTTATCTGCAGTGTATATTCGGTAAAATTTTTCATTTTTATATATATATATATATATATATATATATATGGAGAGAGAGAGAGAGAGAGAGAGAGAGAGAGAGAGAGAACTCTCATTAGATAAACTAATTTATTTCAAATGAAGTGATGAAGAGATTGACTCTCGTGAGAAAGCTGTGAGAAGCCTTCAGAAAGACAGAAGCTCCGGTCACTCGCTCATATTCTAAGTCTATTTTTAAACGCATTGAAACAAAATGATCTGACATTAGTCATGAGTCAGTATGTGCCGCCAAGAAAAAGACAACGCTAGCTAACCTTTTAAAAGCTGCTGGTAAAACCTGATTCATTTAAGCTGAAGTGTACACAGATCGTAAGCAACACATCTGTACGTCAGCATCTACTCACTAACTATCTTATTGCGAACGATACGATCAAAAGAAACATAATAATTCAGATGGAGTAAATAATACGCAGCACACACACACTGTTATTGATGTTAGCTAATATGATTTAATGGCTTGATTTAATCTTAATATGCATTATACCACTGTGTTTGATCTGTGTAAAGCTGAAGTCAGTGTGTGTGTGTGTGTGAGTGTGTGTGTGTGTGTACATTTCCCTGCGCTGGTAATCAAATGAAGGTGGTCTTTAACTGTCCTGTCATCACCTTAAAAGACCACCATGATCTGTCTGTGTCAGTGGGTGAGACACATAGCTAAGACTGGCAATGCCAGCTGTCTCTTAGTCAGAATGCCAACGCCCACTTTACAGCCAATCAGAACACAGTACACGATCACCTCCAATGAGCTACAGCTGATCAGACAGACAGACAGACAGATAGATAGATAGATAGATAGATAGATAGATAGATAGATAGATAGATAGATAGATAGATAGATAGATAGATAGATAGATAGATAGATAGATAGATAGATAGATAGATAACCTTGATTCGGTCGGTCTGTCCGTCGGAATATCTGTCAGTCTGTTCATCTAAATAGATAGATAGATGGATGGGTGTGTCTTTTAACAGTGTTCAGTGTGTTCTGGCGCGTCTCTCACCTCTCGTTCCTCTGGCATCTGTTCTGTCCTGTGACACGTGATCAGACATCAATGACAGGCGACTCCAACACGTGTCAGCTGACCTCACACCTCACGTCCCCTCACAGCGTGTGTGTCTGAGTGTTGATTAGAGATGAGCAGAGGTTTTAAAACAGACACACACACACACACTATCATGGTCAAATCAAGGTCATTTGAACTGACAGTACATGAAAGGTGTTATCCAGACTGAGACCGCACTGGATCTTCTGCTGCTGCAATGTCTCATATGCAAATGTAGAACTATTTTAGTTAACCACTCAGTTGGACATTAAAATATTCAAACATTTCTTTTCTGCTCACAGCAAAATGTTGTCCGAACTTCTGTTTGTTCAAAATAGCATACTACAGTACTACTTGTACTGTTTCTGCAGTTTACTATGCACTTTATATGCATGCAGAAAATAAACATGACATACTACATTTGCACAAGAATTATATTAGGTAATGAATGACACATCTTACTATCAACCCGCTCATTTTACTCATTATATTTGTTCAGTGTGCATTATGTATACAATATGCACATGTATTCATGGAATACCTGGACGACCAACTACATTTGCCGTAGTGTGCTTGTGTATAAAACAGTGCAATGAATATTGTCCCCGATTATGACCTATAACCTTGTATTTACAGTGTGATGATTGAATCAGAATTAGATTTTTCTCAAAAGTTTCTTAAAATTAATAAAAATGCAAAATAATAATCGTTATTTCTAAGATTATAACTGAATATGACAAAATACTACTGTTTATTGTTGCACACTGCATCACATGTCATTAAGAAATAGCAGGCAGCATACAGGAGACACTGTAGTATTGAACTAGTGCGCTGGAAATGTTAAACTTCCTGTTTTCTACACAAATATTTGGCCTCAACTTAAGATTTATGTATTTGAATTGCATATAAAACATCAACTTGCACAGTTTTAAGCAAATAAACTTAATGTAATGCATATTTTTCAGTCATATTTAAAAGAAACAGGTATGATTTGTGTAATAGTAAACATAAACATTAAACTAATCTTTGAACTAATTGAATATTGTTTGTTCCACATCTAGCCATATTCAAACTTTTTAAATGAATACATTTAATTGTTTTCACAATTATAATATGTATGCTCATTCAATGCATTTTGAAAATATGGTTATTTATAAAAAAAGTTTTAAATATATGCAAAGAGCTAATAATAAACTAGCCATTTAGTTTTTTACACTTCAGGGCCACTATATTGTTCTCTAAAAGCAAGACCATTTTAATTTTAAGTCAAATGAATTATGCTATAATAGGAAAGATTAAAACATCAACTTGCACAGTTTTAATATAGACAAGCTAATAAACGTAATGTAATGCATATTTTTCAGTCATATTTAAAAGAAACAGGTATGATTTGTGTAATAGTAGTAAACATAAACATTAAAAAAATAATTAAATACACAATAACCAGGTATATGTATTTATCATCAGTCAATCCAATTTGTTTCAATCTTTGAACTAATTGAGTATGGTTTGTTTCACAGCTTGCCATATACAAACTTTTAAAATTAACTAATTTAATTGTATTCACAATTATAATATTTATGCTCATTCTATGCATTTTGAAAATATGGTTATTTAAAAAAAAGTTTTAAATATATGCAAAGAGCTAATAATAAACTAGCCATTACACTTCAGGGCCACTATATTGTTCTGTAAAAGCAAGACAATTTTAATTTTATGTCAAATAAATTATGCTATAATAGGAAAGATTGCGGACAGAGAGAGAGAAGGAGCTCGTATTGCATAAATCATAGTCATGAAGAAAGATCCGGATTGTTGATCCCTGTGGATCTGTGCAGAAGGAAAACAGCCGTCTTTGTCTCATTTTGGAAGAGGTTGTGGAATTCCACTGGTTTGCTTAATGGATGCTGGGAGATCTACACTCTCGCTGTCATTTAAAAAAAGGGATGTCATTTAAAAGACCTTAATGTGTGATCATGCTAAAACCAGCAGGAGGAAGTTTGATTATTTACAGACAGTGAAGTTAACATGCACACATACTTCTGCATTTAATGCGAATGCTAATAAAACCACGGGGAAGTTTCCTGCGTTTAGTTGCTGAGGTGATTATGCATCTTCAGATCATACTGAAGTCTTTAAATGGTAATTCAACACGATTTCGTGAATGCTGCTCATGAAAAATTCACCGCGTCTGACCGAGTTTAGGAAGAAAATAGGTCAGCAAACCAGAGAAAATCATACTTGTGCTGCCTGTCAAACACATTACCAGGAGGAGAAAATGGGCAGTATAAGAAACAGACTGTTCCCTTCTCAGTCCAGACACACAGAACATAACAAGTGTGTGTGAACAGACAGGCAGATGAGCGAGTGTGTGTGATTTTGACCTTAAAAGCTCCACAGCAAGAGAGAACCTTTATTGACGTAACTCTAATCTGTCATTAGTGTTAACAGAGCTCAGCTTCACCTGACCTTGACCTTGACATCGTGAGGGAAAGTGTCTAAAGTTGATCGGATCACAAGTGGACGACACTAAATACAGGTGTAAACAGGGTCTTAAACGTTTTGAGCTTGTCCACTTTTGACCACTTCAACAACACATTAGACCGGATTGCTTTCGTTGTGTAAACGCTCATATGGTCTACTAAAAGACCGTCTACTAGATGTTTTTCCAGCTTCTAGCATCTCTCATTGTGCATCAGTATGTTAGGAATCCCTCAGTGGGTCACTGGAGAGTGTTCAGGAGCACAGTTCATCACGAGTTACATCACAGCCACAGTGACGGCTTTATGGCTGCCGTCTCTCCAGACTCCGGCGGGCCGACACACAAGCTCTTTGTGACTGAGCAGCTCGGTCAAAATCACAGTGTTATGAGTGACACACAATGGCCAGTTGACAGATCAGGAGAAATGCATCATCTCTTATCATCTGTGGGCCGCTGTTCTGGGTTACTCTGTGGTCATGTGCTGCACAACTGGGTGTTGATTGAGTCATGCATTTTGTAATAGCCAATACTGAAGAAAGAACATTTATAGAACAGTGTGCACAACGGCCTATATAAAGATTATAATAATATACACTACTGTTCAAAAGTTTGGGGTTTCAGTAAGATTTTTTGTGTGTGTAATTAATACTTCTATTTATCAAACATACATTAAATTGTTCAAAAGTGACAAGTGTTAAGTTTTCTATTTCAAATAGTTGTAGAAATAGTATCTATTTCTTACTTTTTGAACATTCTATTCATTAAATGTATCATGGTTTCTACAAAATATGAATGTAGAAACAATGTTTTCAACATTGATTTTAAAATTAAATGTTTCTTGAGCAGCAAATCCGCATAAGAATGATTTCTGAAGGATCATGTGACACTGAAGACTGGAGTAATGATGCTGAAAATGCAGCTTTGATCACAGGAATAAATTACATTTTACAATATATTCACGTAGAAAACAGCTATTTTACATTACAATAATTTTTTAATCAAATATGCAGCCTTGGTGAGCAGAAAAATCTCACTGACCCCACATTTTTAATGTTAGCGTGCTCATATAATACAGTTTAATGACAAATAAGACCTACAGAAAACTGCTCATATCAAACAAACACCTTTTCGATTAAAATGTTTTAAAAAATCACTAAAAACACTTAAAAACTGCCCCACTGAGAAGCCAAAGCAAATTTAGATTTTAATGTCTCAGTGTATTGCTTCAGACTTCAGTGTGGAGCGTTTGCCCACGCAGACATGCCATCATCACATCCTTGCATTAGCAGAGGCCTAAATAGAGCTATTGTTTGATGCTGTACATGCATTGTTTCATGATGCTGAAAGCTCGGTTTTGAACAATGGTCAGAAAGGTCAGTTCTGGAAACGTTTGACAAGACGCATTACCAAATGTGTTCGCGAACCCGAGGAAACCGAGCGCTCCGCTCATCTCGCTAATGCTAACTGACGTGTAAAGTGTGTGTGAGTCGTCTGTCTGGAGAAGTGCATGTCGTCTCTCGCTCTCTCTCTACCTTCACACTGTATACTGAGCACTTCTGGATTCTTCCATGCAAAACAGAAACACACTGACGTTAATTCACACACAGCGCTGACTCCAGCTGGGATTTTTAATGCACTGCGACACAGATAAAGCAAGCAAGACATAAAGTTAGTATGAAACTAGCATAGATAAATTCACTTACTAACCTTGTCTGTGTAAAGTTATATCCAGTTTTTGAATCTCCTGTCATGAGATTAAAGCTGGAATACTTTTTTAAATAAACACTCTTATAAATAAAGGTTCTTTATTGGTACTGATGGTTCCATGAAGAACCTTCAAAATCCATGGAATCTTTCCATTCCACAAAAGGCTTCATTAGAATTGTAAAATGTTCTTCGCACTTAAAAAAAAAGGTTCTTATTTCACTGAAATTTATTTTGGGGAACCAAAAATGTACAGCATCACTGGGAAACCCCCCTTTCAGAAGCTGAGAAAATTACAATTATTATTAGATTCTTTATAACTGAGAAAAGCCTCATGGATTTGATTGCACAGACCCAGGAGGTGAGATGATTGAGCTTTATGAAATATACATTAGCTTCTTTGTCTCAAGCTACTAGTTTTCTTTATGAATTCTTCAGCAGAATATAGATTTGAATAATGAAAGAGGGATCGTCTGTAAATGAGAAGCTCATCCCACAGAGAGACGGAGCCTGGTCATGTGATCTATTAAAGCTGAGCCACTAATGCCGTGACTGATGAAGCTTTATTGGAAATTAAAAGAAAACTAAAGATTAAATTGTGTAGTAAGATAGATTTAGAGTAAGATCATATTATGGGACTAATGCTAAATAATGTGGTACCAGTTGAACACACACTTTAATTCTTCCATAAATAGAAACTTCCCTGGAGAGTGTCTCACAATGGCACTGAATTGTGGGACATTTGCGTCATCAGTATATGAGCATTGAGTATTGACAGCAGTTGTTTACTATGGTATCTTGGTAACACTAAGGATGTGTCATCATCGTTTACGTAACAACGTGTGCACACTTGAATCTGTCTGCTGCGAATGCATTGCAAGAGATGAAGAATGTGAGCTGCTCGCTGAAGACATGAATTATACATTAGTCTGCAAATTATGCTTCAGCAAATTATACCGTATTGCATTCATACTAATTGCTTAATATATATACATACACAAGCTTAATTTCAAGAGTTTGGAAAACAGCCCAAAGACCTGAAACGATCGTAATATTGTGATGTGTTTCAGGCTCAGGTTGAGGCTCAGAAAGCCACACAGGAGTATCAGCGGGCCATGGAGAACCTGCGGGCGGCGAAGGAGACCATCGCTCTGGCCGAGGAGCGTCTGTTAGAGGAGGACAGCAGACAGTTTGACTCGGCCTGGCAGGAGATGCTCAACCACGCCACCCAGAGGGTGAGAGACACAACACCACTCACCATAAACATGCTAAACTATACATGAGTTCCTGTAGCTGTAGAACACAATATTCTGTTCTATGTTAATGTGATTCTGAACTGCTCTGATTGGCTCCTACAGGTGATGGAGGCGGAGCAAACCAGGACACGCAGTGAACTCGAGCACAGAGAAACAGCGACCAAATACAACGCCGCCATCAGCCACATGAGACAACTGGAGAAGAAGCTCAAACGCACCATCAACAAGTCCAGGTCAGAGGACAACCATCCATCTCTCCATCCATCCATCCATCCATCCATCCTTCCATCCATCCATCCTTCCATACACCCATCCATCCATCCATCCATCCATCCATCCATCCATCCATCCATACACCCATCCATCCATCCATCCATCCATCCTTCCATCCATCCATCCATCCTTCCATCCATACACCCATCCATCCATCCATCTCTCCATCCATCCATCCATCTCTCCATCCATCCATCCACCTATTTATCCACCCATCAATCCATCCACCATACATCAATGCATCAGTCTGTTTTTTATAAACATACACTACCACTCTAAAGTTTGAGGTCTGTAAGATTTGTTTTGTAAGAAATGAATGCTTTTATTCAGCAAGCACACATTAAATTGATCAATCAACAGAAAATCTTTTTTGAGGCATTTATAAAAATAATACAAATAAATCATGTTGCAATTGACATAAAGAAGAGACACCCTAAAATCTTGCTGAAACAAGTTCTGCACGCACTCATTCAGCAGGACATGCATAATTCATAATGATTCATTTCAAAAACATATTTGGGAATAAAAGTATGTTTGCTTCAGAAAACCCACAAAATGTTTCCTCTCTCACACATATAAATGACCAAAACTCTGTGTTTCCCCTTCCCGGGCCTCTGCTGTGGATGAAGTGTAGTTCAGTGCGGGGCGTCTCTAATGTGTTCCAGATGTGCTTCTGCTGATGGAATGTGCCGGTTCTTTCACAGCGCTCTGTTGTTGCCATGGAAACCGGCTCTGAGACTCACTCTGTTCTAATCGTCCTCTTTCTCTCCCTCTGCAGGCCGTACTTTGAATTAAAGGCCAAGTATTATCTGCAGCTCGAGGTATGTCAGTTTTTAATATTCATTCATTCATATTTATTTATATTTTATCTGAAGAAAATGAAGGCTATTTTTAAAACTGTTAAGTACTCATTTCACCCTTAATTCTCATTACAATTAAATTGTAATGATTTATGCATCATTGTAGTTTTTGTTGTACTGAAATTAACTTCTGTTGATATAAATCATTGTACTACAGTAATATTTGTAATATTTTAAAACTTCTTCAATTAAATTTAAATATAAATTAAAAATAATATTTGTCAAATATTTACAACATTATAATATTTTTTAAAAATGTGTTGAAATATTATGTTTTAATGTATATTTTATTTTAAAAAATACAGTATGTAAAAAAAGTAATCTCAGGAGAATCACCATTAAGAATAATGGAAATTACAATTAATAAATAAATATATATATATATATATATATATATATATATATATATATATATATAAAAACATACAAGCGCATTACAGTAATGAGACTAATTCAACTAAATGTATATTTAAATATATCATTGTTAAAAAAAATTGTTTTAATTTATTTGATATTTTATAAAAAAAAATACAGTATGTAATACAGTATGTAATACAGTAATGATAATCTCAGAAAAATCATCATTCAGAGTAATAGAAATAAGATAAATAAATACAAATAAATAAATATATAGATAAATAAATTTAAATACATACATACAAATTACAGGTGCATTACAATAATGAGAATTTGGGGGGAAATGTGCTAATATGTTATTAAAAATAATGTCACGATATTAAAAATGTAATGATCCAAAGGTCCCTTCTTTAGACATTATCTTTAGACAATTTTTGCATGTTTTTAGTCATTCAAGAGTATTCCTTTTAGAAACACAAACTAACATGTAGATTTGATCTGAATCTTGATTATGAATATATGTGTCCTGTTCTCCGCTTTACCTTGTCCTCCTTCTCCCACACAGCAACTGAAGAGACGGGTCGACGAGCGTCAGGCTAAACTGACCCAGGCCAAAGCCGAGTACAGGACGGCCCTTCGGAACCTGGAGACCATCTCGGATGAGATCCACGCACGGCGCCGGCTCTCGGCCATGGGGCCCCGGGGCCGAGGGGTGGGGGCCGAAGATGACGGGGCCGCTACCGACGACATCGCCAACTTCAAAATGGAGTCTGACGGCATATCGAGTGAGTGAGATCATACATAATGCGCATTGTAATTCAGTTTGTAATACATACAGCAGTCCTTAAAAGAAACATTTCACGAAAATAAATTCATTTGGTTTAAAATGGTATATGACATTTTATGATCCAAAATCATGCTGAATTACAATCAAATCTGTCAAGCAGTTTCACGCAACCTTATAATTCATTTTTTACTTCAGTTTTATTTTAGAGCTGAAACTAAACAAAAATTTTAAATGTTGCTTTGGCAACTAACTGCTGATACAAAATAATATTATTTTAGACTGACTACATAGTTTTTATTCATTCTTATTTCAGTTTGATTTCGCTTCAGCTGTGCCTGTTTTAGATCAGAGAGACGAAACAAAATTGAGCTTTTACAGTGGCACAAAAAAGTGAATATAAACTTCAAAAGTGTATATATTTTATTGCATCAGATAATGAAATATCATATTTGACCATTTCGCACCAAACCAAACTTCTATTAGTGAAATGTTTTGCCTACTTTCCAAGGCCGCTGTATGTATTTAATCATTTCTAGTCCCTGCATTTTTACTTTTACATGCAATTTGTCAAAAAGCCAAAAATAGTTATTAGATAACTGGATTGGTAAGCAAGCTAGAAAAGAAATAGCAACTAACAATATTCAAAATGCTGATGTAAACTCAAACGGTTGTGTTTTTTCTAGTGATGTCAGTGAATATGGAGGACAGCTGCACCGGCACGACATCAGAAGACGATCCCGAGACACAGTCCACCGGCAGCCTGAGCTCCACGTCTGCACCTCTCGACCTGGCCTGTCCGATCCCCTCCTCTCCCTCCTCATATCCCCTGCTCTCGTCCTCCTGCCCGTACCCGTCCTCCTCGCCCCCGTCGTCTCCCTCCGCCGCTCCTGAGCTGCTCCAGCTGCCCGGCTCGGGGTCTCTGGAGGGCTTCGAGCAGGTGTCTCCGGTGTTGGGCCCTCGCAGCGAGTGCAGCGGGGCCTCGTCTCCAGACTGTGAACAGGAACGAGGTGAGAGCCAAAAGACCTTGAACCATGAGGACTGACTCAAATGTGTGGAGTCATAAAGTTAACGGCCAACTAGCGAGTTTTATTCACTTGCCAAAGACAGTTTTACTTACAAGGAATTGTGGCATTATGTTGATTATCCACAAAAATTTATAAAAAATGTTTTTTATTTTATTTATTTAACAGATGTTGTGTCAGAGTTAGCTAATTTGCATCTGTGGTCCCTGGACATGTGGTTGTTACATAAAATGACAGCACTCCATTACAATCCAGAAAAAAGAAGAAAATAATAATAATAATAATAATATTACATCACAATATAACAAATTACAATATCACAATATCAAAAAAAATAATAATAATAATAATAATTAATGATCACATGATTGATTTTTCTTAAGCCAATTTTTTTTTTCTGTTTCTTTATTATATTTAAAAATTTGTGACAATAAACAAGCCAGAATGATTAAGCCATAATTTAAGTGCAGTTGCTTGTCCCCCATTTTCTTTAAAAAAAAAAGCAAAAAGGCACTTACAGTGGAAGTAAATGGGGCCAATCCGTAAACATTAAAATACTGAATGATTCAATAGTATAAGATCCTTTCCAATCAGAGTCTAAAAGCTCAATGCTTGAAATTAATTTGCTGCGTATCCCCAAAAAAGGATTACATGCACAATCTTCTTTTTATTACAATCTTTGGAAACATTTCGTCTTTATATACAATTTCTTACATGTCATTCAACACATGTACATTTAATTTAGCAATTGTAGACCAGTTACTCAATTAGAAATGAACAAATCCAAAGGAGGAGGAAAAAAACAGGACAGATTAAAGTTCAATCTATGTGCTTGTACAGTATTTAGACGAAAAATCCATTTGCTTTCAGTTTTTAATGATTTCTGTTCCATATTCGCACACCGACGCATTGGAAGTACCATGTCTATTCCACAAAAAGACATCTCATTAACTGGTATAATACACCTCTGGGAAATGTGGAGCAACTGGTGATTAACCATCAGCTCTCTTTATAGCACTCCTGTGTTCATTAATACGGAATCTCAGCTTTTTTGGAATATGCAGCAAATGAATTTCAAGCTTTGAGCTTTTTTTGGAAGGATCTTAATGTATCTTTGAATCATGTCAAACGTGGATTGAAAAATGCGCAAGATCCTTTTCTCTCTTTTTGATTCGAAAGTATCGCTACAAGATGTAAACAATATGCACGTAATCATGCTTTTAGTGTGAAAACGAAACAAAATCACTTACATTTTTGTTATATCCATTCTTACACCTTTGTCGCAATGCCATAAGCCCTAAAAGGACCGTAAAAAAATTACTTTAACAGCTCAAGTAATACACATGAACAGAAGAATTAATCATTTTACATTTGTTTAAAATTGAAATTTGAACATTTTTAAATCTTCCAAAAATTATCCCTATTCACTTCCATTAAAAGTGCTTGATTTTTACTTTATTTTAAAGAAAATTATTTTATTAAGGTGATAAACATCATGCCACAAATACTATCGACTCGGCTTAACTTGTTCTGAACCTGAACATACCTTCAATTTTAGATGTGATTTCTGACGTTCATTTGATGTGAATAAATGAACAGATTCTCATCAGTTGTGTGTGTTTTCGAACAGGTGAGAGAGCAGAGGGCGCAGAAGTTAAACCTGGCAGAACGAACAACACCAGCGGTCAGAAAAGCTCACGCCTGGAGAAGAGCCTGCGCAGTTTATCTCTCCAATCCGCAGACGACAACGACACGGACACTCGTTCTTTCACTGTGACCTCCAACACACCAGCAGTGCTGCTTCTCAACAGTGTTTAGGAACACAGACCTTCAGCACATGGGGCCAGAGCAGGGGCCCGGATCTGACACTACAGTATGACGAAGGAGCCATTGTGTGAATCTGTTATCATCTCAGTGTTATGGACATCTCATCTCAGACTGGTTTAAAACCAGAAAACCATGAAAGTATTAGAATTGCCATGCAGACATCAGCTATGAAGTGATGGGAGCTATATTGAACTTTTCATCATCACTGAGTGGATGCTCTTCATGTCTTCCTCAAATGTTCGTGTCGTGAATGGACACTGTTTGTATTGTATCTTCTGCCGTGGCGTCTCACTAGCTCACTTGAAACGGACTCCATTTTGATTGTTGTTGATGACACACTTACTAACTGTTGTAGCATAAACAATTAAGCGTCTGAATACGTAAAGAAAGCGTACGACTGAAAAGCGGCGAGTGGGACGCCAGCCTTAGCAGAAGATTTCTGCACTTGTTTTTCACTCTGTCGGCGTTGTGCGATGAACTTTCTCTACAGTCTTAGATTTACTCCACAGGTCATAACGTAACGAGGGACTCGTGTAGTTCAAAGCTATATATTTATACTCAGTGTTTATCTCGTTATCATGATGTTATCGATGTGTTTTCATGGCACAAAGTTCTTATTTGTGTAATAAACACATGCTCACAGCTTGAGTCTCTTTCCACTGTTGTGATTTCACACATTTAAGTTTTTACTCCTGTTAGGGGTTAACAGTTTAGGACCCAAGGACCAGATGTTTGAAAAGAAGACCCGGAGTCAGAATTATAAAAAATTGAAGAAAAGTTTTACTGAAGATAGTTTGCAGTTTCATCAGCAGAAGTTCAGCTTCAAGACTCACACAGGAGTTCGTAGGCCGCCCCGCTTACAGTTACAAAGATCACAGCAGTTATACCATTTCCAAGGTCTAAGCTACGCCATTGCTTACAGGCTGAATGATTCTTATTGGCCAAGAAATAGATAAACATAGTAATTTTCCACACATATACAGATAGACTGAAGCATATCTCCATAGATTATGCCGCTGACACTCGGACCCTGAAGTTAGGCACGTCATGACCTTCCAGGTCGCAAATTTGGGTTGCTGGGTGCCAGCATGTCCCGAACAACAACTCAGTCAATCTCCAACAATGCCAGTGGTTCCTTTACGCAAGAAGACTAACACACACACCCGACACACAGCTTTTCCAAGGTTGGATTTGGCCAGGCTCTAACTATAAACAGGAGTCTCGTCTCAAAACATCAAGATAACAAGTTCTTTCTCTCAGGATAGGACACTTTATCCTAAATGGAAACTATAGGCTTTAACTGACAAATGGTCCCTTAAACTATAGACTTAAATGACCCCTATGTGTTTTAACATGTTGAAGACCTTTCTCAAACACAAAACCAGTCCCTATTTAATTTCTGGAAGCTGGGATAAATAGGCAAGCAATGTTACTGCATTCAAATATTAGATTAGATTAGATTAGATTCAACTTTATTGTCATTACACAAGTACAGGTACAAGGCAACGAAATGCAGTTTAGGTCTAACCAGAAGTGCAATAGCAGCAAGTGCAGGATATACAGTGGTTCATAAGTGCAGAACATGGATATGTACTGAATAAATATAGAGTTGAATACTATTATAAACAAAAATTTACAGATAGATTGTCCTATGAATATAATATACAGATAACTATTACTGTGAACAGAATTTACAGCTAGATATGTACTGAATATAATAATATACAGATGGCTATTACTATAAACAGAATGTTTACAGATAGATATGTACTGAATATAATATACAGATGGCTGTTACTATAAACATAATTTTACAGATAGATATGTACTATGAATATATATACAGATGGCTGTTACTATAAACAGAATGTGAGCATAATATACAGATGGATATTACTATAAACAGAATTTTACAAATAGATATATGTATAAGTTAGGCTAATGAGCAGTATAACAATGGATTTAAAGTAGTGCAAATAAAGTTTGGACAGAAGCTATCCGAGTGAGTGCAGTGGAAAGTAATTGCATATTACAGTTAAGGTACGATATTGCAATGTATATATAACAGTCGGTACTGTAAATAAACAGTCGGCAGTGCAAATGAGCATATTCCAGTCAAGGTAGTAGTGCAAGATGCATATGTAAACAGTTGTTACTGTAATAACAGTCAGCAGTGCAAATGAACATTATAGTATTGCAAATAACAAAATGGAGGCAGGTGTGAGGAGGGAGAGCCGAGTCAATCAGTATATAAGGGGAGTGGGATCAATGAGGGTTAGAGTTTAATAAAGAGACAGCTCTGGGGAAAAAACTGTTCTTTAGTCTGCTGGTCCTGGTCCGGAGGCACCTGAAACGCCTGCCGGAAGGCAGGAGAGAAAACAGTCTGTGGGCTGGGTGAGAGGAGTCCTTAAGGATGCTGCGAGCTCGATGCAGACAGCGTTTCCTCTGGATGTGCTCGATGGCAGGTAGTGGAGTCCCAGTGATGCGCTGGGCGGTTTTCACCACCCGCTGCAGTGCCTTGCGCTCTGCAACAGAACAGCTCCCATACCACACTGTAGCACAGTTGGTCAGGATGCTTTCTATTGCACAGCGATAGAAGTTCACCAGGATAGTGGAGGAAAGCTGATTCTTCCTCAGTGTCCTCAGGAAGAAGAGGCGCTGGTGAGCCTTCTTGACCAGGCTGGAGGTGTTGGTTGTCCAGGTCATGTCCGCCGAGATGTGGGTCCCCAGGAACTTGAAACTGGAGACACGCTCAACAGCCATTCCATTGATGTGGATGGTGTCGTGTGTGCCTCTTGACACTTTCCTGAAGTCCACGATGAGCTCCTTCGTTTTGGTGGTGTTGAGGAGCTGGTTATTTTCGGTGCACCATGTGGCCAGGTGCTTGATCTCCTCCCTATAGGCAGTCTCATCGTTGTTGCTGATGAGACCAATCACCGTGGTGTCGTCCGCAAACTTGACGATGGAATTAGATCCGTACACAGGCTTGCAGTCGGAGGTGAAGAGGGAGTAGAGGAACGGGCTTAGCACACAGCCCTGTGGTACACCAGTGTTGAGTGTGATGGATGTGGAGCAGTTGGAGCCTGATCGAACATTCTGGGGTCTGTTGGTCAAGAAGTCCAAAATCCAGTTGCACATGGAGGTGTTGAAGCCCAGGTCTCCAAGTTTGGCTATTAACTTAGTTGGGATGACAGTGTTGAATGCTGAGCTGAAGTCAACAAACAGCATGCGTGCATAAGTGTTCTTATTGTCCAGATGTGTGAGCACAGAGTGCAGTGCCATGGAGACTGCATCCTCTGTGCTCCTATTGCTACGGTAGGCAAACTGGTGTGAGTCCAATGTGGATGGTAGAGAGTCTTTTAGGTGTGCCAGGACCAGCCGCTCAAAGCACTTCATTACGATGGGTGTGAGTGCTACAGGGCGGTAGTCATTAAGGCACTTCGGGCTGGAGTGTTTTGGCACTGGCACAATGGAAGTGCATTTAAAGCATGTTGGTACAGTTGCTTGGGCAAGAGACAGGTTGAAAATGTCTGTAAAAACCCCAGCGAGCTGCTCCGCACATGCCCTGAGTACGCGTCCAGGGATGTTGTCTGGTCCAGCAGCCTTGTGCGCGCTGATCCTGCTCAGTGCATTGCAGACATCTGTGGAGGAGAGTGTGATCGGTGGGTGGTCAGCTGAGGATTTGAGCTTGGTGGCAGTTTCTCTGTTGTCTCTTTCAAAGCGAGCATAAAAGTCATTTAGCTCGTTCAGGAAGTTGACATCAGTGGCTGCGGGGGTGGAGTGAGAGGGTTTGTAGTCACTGATGGCCTGAATGCCCTGCCACATGCGCCGAGGGTCAGCGTTGGAAAAGTGTCCCTCTATCTTAAGCTTGTAGCAGTGCTTGGCCTCTTTGATGCCCCTTTTCAGATTTGCTCTGGATGCGCTATAGGCTTGTGCATCTCCTGATCTGAAGGCAGTATTGCGTGTCTTCAATAGGAGTCGCACTTCCCTGTTCATCCATGGCTTCTGATTTGGGTATGTGGTGATCTGCTTCTGGGTTGTAACACTGTCAATGGTGGTATTAATATAATCCAGTACAGAGGAGGTGTAGCAGTCAATGTCCGTGTGAGAGCCACTGGTGGCTTGAGAAGCAAACATACTCCAGTCTGTGTGTAGAAACCTTTCCTGGAGTGAGAAATCTGCCCCCGCAGGCCACACCTTGATGGTCTTCACTGATGGCTTCACGCGATTGATCAGAGGTGCATATTTGGGGGTGAGGAACAAAGAAAGGTGATCTGACTGTCCCAAGTGGGGGAGGGGTGTCGCGACGTAAGCTTCAGCCATGTTTGTGTAAACATGGTCTAAGGTTTTGTTTCCTCTGGTGTGACAGGAAACATGCTGGTGAAATTTCGGTAGCACTGACTTTAAGTTTGAATGATTAAAATCACCCGCAACAATAAACGCAGCTTCCGGGTGAACGGTCTGTTGTTTACTGATGGCTGCGTGAAGTTCTTTCATAGCAAACTTGGCATCAGCATCCGGGGGAATATAGGCTGCAGTTATAATAGTGGAAGTGAACTCCCGCGGTAGATAAAACGGTCTACATTTAACCATGAGAAACTCAAGGTTAGCTGAACAATGTCTCCCAACAATAGCAGAGTTTGTGCACCAAGCTTTGTTAATGTAAATGCACAATCCACCACCTCTGGTCTTACCGGAGCCATGTAATGTTCTATCCGCCCGGAATGTATGGCGTCCCGCTAGCTCAATAGCGTTGTCCGGTATTCCGCTGTTTAACCATGTTTCCGTGAAAATTAGAACATTACAGTTCAAAAGTCTCTTGCTGTATGTGATGTTGAGTCGAATCTCCTCCATTTTGTTCAACAGCGACCGTACATTGGCAAGGAAAATGCTGGGTAAAGAGAGCCGGTGTGGTGTTAGCTTTAGCTTAGCTCTTCAAATATCAAATACTGACATTAATGAATACATGAAAAGAACATTTCAGTAATCACACTGGTAACTTCTATAACAAAGTAAAATCTTCAGAGAAGTCATTCAACTCATTTGATATAGAAGGAAAAGTATTGATTAATACCTTGATTATAATCACTCATTACATATACATTGAAGCAGCAGTGGATTCCAATCCACTCCCTTCACTCCAAACCACCGAGTCTTGATCTTGTGATCTTGGACTTGAGATCTCACCAGACATCAGACCTCATACGCCTCAGTCTCAAATTTAAAGGAATTATTCACCCAAAAACAACAATTGTCATCATTTACTAATCCCCATGTTGTGTAAAACCCATTTGATGGGTTTCTTTCATGGAACAGAAAAAGATAAGTTTTGACATATACCATATAACATGGGGGTGGGTTATATTTTCATTTTTGTGATATTCTTTGTCTAGATCTGGATCTCAGTTTAAAGCCCAAAGTATACTTACACTAGGGTGTGCAGTGCATTTGATGTCATTTTCATCCCCAGCATAGTACGTGGATATTGTACGCTCACTATGGGGTGTGAAACTTGACAACACTAAGCAGCCAATCGTGTCGATCATCGCTTACCTTTCCGTGAACTGATGTCGTGACCAATTACATTAGAGAAGATGTTTGACACTCTCGTTGCCACCCTCAGAGAATGCAGTAACTTTCTTTATTTACAGTTTAATCTAATGTTATAGCTTCCCAGACAACAACATAGAGTCGGCCCAGATCCGGCCCACATCTGGTTTGTGGGGAATCCCTGTGTATCAGTGGGCCGGATCTGGGCCGACACTATGTTGCTGTATGGGTTTCTGGTTGATTTGTTTATAGCAAGCAAGCCTTCATGTCAGTCTAGTTGCTGCCCTCCAACAGTGAGCCTTTCATCAGCGGGATTGGTTTTAACTCTTTAGCCGCCAATGACAGACATTTCTGTAATTTATGAGACAATTGAAGGAAAATTCTGACTTTCCGTGTTTTCACTGTTATACGGGAGGAGGGCGCTTCTTCTGAAGAGTGCTGAATCTCCTGATCAAAACACAGGCGAAGAAGAAGCAGAAACAAGCAATAGCATATGTAAGCACTAAGCAGATGCATGCGTATAAAAACATCAACATTAAACAGTATATAAATCAAAACTGCCTAATGTTACTGAGTGAAATGTCGACCCAGGATGAGCTGTAGGACTGTGAAGCTTTGGGGGTGTTGATGGACTTGATCTACTCCATCTGTGTTCTGATCATCGCTCTGAATCTGATCTAGATTCAGTTTTGTCTTTGACAAAAATGTGTTTTTCTCAGCTTTATGAAGCTTTTTGAAACAAAAAAAAAAAAAAAAAAAAAAAAAAAAAAAGAATTAAACTATGGAGTAATTTTTTTTTTTTTTTTAAAGCAGATGCTCTGTTCTTTTGATATATTGCATGTTCAGATATTAATACAACAAAATAGAGAATTTTGTGAAAATGATAGAAAATGCTGGCGGTGGCTGGCAACTTTAAGAAATAAAAAGTTGGCGGGGAAAGAGTTATTTAGAAAGTGAAGATAAAGGTCATTTCAAATGGAAAATGGTCACAATGCCATGCTAGCTTACATGGTAAGGGAATAAATAAGTTATTGCCCTGACAATCTTTAACCAAAAAGTAATCAAATGAAATTGGACTTATTGGAACCACAACAGCCCTTCAGCTAATTGGCCAGTTTGTTGATAGTATTATATCAATAAATTGGCCAAAATAATATTTCAAAATAATGTCGTCCCAAACAGTAAAAACTGCAAAAATTCAGTAAGGCTGAATCCATAGATAGACTATGATTGCATTATGTGTAATGTGCGGAGTCATTTTCTTGCACATTATTTGACACAGATATATATTTGAGTGTTCGTTGTAATTCAGTTAGAAAAAGAAGATATTGTAGCATAGGGACTAGATGTTGAGAGTCACAAGCCATGAAAGCCTGTAATTGGTCTTAAACTACATGTTTAAAAGCATTAGGCCATTAAGTACAAACATTTGTAGTAGTGCTCAAGATGTTGAAAAGACACAATATCACCTTCTTACCTGCAATATGGGAATGTGCTGTGGTTCTTATTTGGAAGGAAATTGGAGAATGGATTCAACAAATATAACTTTATATTTGTGTCTACTTGGTGATAAACACTTCTACCACAGGGTGTCAGCAAAGCACATTTTGAATTAATACTGACAGTCTTCATTATTGCAGCAAGATTTTTTGTGAAACTATGGGAAGAACACACAATCATCTGAACTCACTGAAGGGGTTACATGATGACTGAAACAGCTTACTCTGAATTCTTGATATCTGGAAGAAAAGAAAAGGGACATTTTTAGTAAGTCTGGGATCATTTTTTCCTGTACATTAAGGGCTCAATGCATTAACTAACAGTTTGTTAGAGGGGGAGATTTTCTTTCTATTCACTATTTCTTTCCAGAAGTTATATAAAATGTCTTTGCATTCATTTAAACTAGTTGCAGGTATCTCTTTATACCCCCTCACACAATCTCTAACCAAAAGACTTCACTTCACATACTTCCAGCGTTTAGTTGATCCTAATAAGCTTCATTGTCCCAGTTGTAAACATAAGGGGGTTTGGCGTCACGCCATCTTTGTTTCCAGGCGGACCGTTAAAGAATGCGAAACACACGTCTCCCGGAAATCTTGTAGAATTCAACTAATCAGATGATTTATTTTACTGTCAATGACAGATTTCAAAACTACTGAAGTGTTCCCAATTTTGTGTGCCATATATGACAGACGTTTACCAATGGTCCGTGGACGTGATGTCTGAGGCTGAGGCTAGCCTGTGCCTGGTTTCACAGTCGAAAAGATGGAACAACAAACTACTGGTGACCACAACAATAGACGCAATTTGTTATGCCCTTCCCTCGCTAACTAGGCTAACTTCCCTTTGTCTTATTTCCTACTTGATCACTACGGGATCCTGATAAGCCTAGGGCTTCTACCTATCCCTTTTCGAACAGATTATTATGAAAAATAATTTTATTGATGGATATTTTATGTGTTTAATTGTTCGAAATAAAGATTTCATTCATTCATTCATCAGCTATGGAGCTGATTTATTATTTAAAGTTTTTTTCTAGCGTGACTTGAAGTCACTAGTCAAGGAAATTTGCAAGAGGAAATATTTCAGTTCCCTAAAAATAATTTGGGCCAGAAGTTATTAATTATTATAGGTGTGGTGAATTTGCGGTGCCACATTGCCATGAATATAATCAGGGCGTTCGTACAGTGTGTGCCATCACATATTGTTCTGCAAACAGTTATTTTGATTAGTAAGGGTTCATTTTGTGCGTTGAGTGTGTGGTAATGTTTACTTGTACTGTGTGTGTACATTTGATTAGCTTGGCTGCTGGTTGATTGCAACCGAGCATTAGATGCAAAAGTCTGATGTCTGTATTTGCATCCTTCCAACACTCAACTGTCTTTCCTTTCACTTCATTCCGACAAGGTTAAACCTTGGCCTAAGTTATTTTTAGCAAATATACATCTTTCATCTTGCACTACAAATTCTGTCCAATCCAATTGCTCTCTGAAAATAATCTTATACCACATGCCTCTAACTAGCAATTAGAAGGAGCAAATCATGGTTCATTACTGTGACATACAAATGGAGGTCAGGTCAGTTGCAGGTACACAAGGAGTGTCTGATTCCCAGGGTTTTTTAGTAACTAGACAGAAATGTCATGTAGATTTTCAGATGCAGAACTACTTTATTTTATCGATAAAATCACAGGGGATCGCTGACAACATGTGTGTGATGTTTCCGTGTGTGTGTTTGTGTGGTTGAGAGAGCGCATGAAAGAAAGCACGATTTCCATATAGATAACAAATGGTAATTTACTAGGGAAAACAAGGAAAGTCATATTTGTTTGCTTTGTCAATGTCTTTGTGGGGTTTCGTTCTTTTGCTGTTGTAGGAAGTTATATGGGAAAGTCCTAAAACAACTACTGTGGATTTACTGAAAAATAAATGCACACCGTAGAACATTCATTATCTATTCAGAATCAAGAATTCAACAACCCAGCGGTGTAATCGGTTTTAACAAATGTCATAATCAAATGTTTAACCAGGACCTCATATCAGTGGTCTACAGACCATTTGACAAGATGACCCAACCAAAAACATTCAAGAGTTTGTGATTTTAATCAAATTAGCAGCCCTAATTTATATTTTTTTAATTATTTGAAGGCATCAAGTCCATGAGGAGGAGAAATGTAAAACTTTAAAAACACTCTACGTCTTCTACCAAGCTGGCACATCTAAGAATGGCAATCCTGATTTTTATTACATTGCCCACAGGTATGAACTTTACTTTTTGAGTCACGCTAACTCCTATTTCTGATATCATATATGATAACATTCCTGCGACCGTCTGTCATTAATATTAATCAAACATAAAAAAAAAAAAAAAGATTCATTCTCTGCTCTTGACTGAATAATTTCTGTATAGCTTTAATAATAATCAATGTATATTTAATTCTTACAGTGATGAATATGCAGTTTTTAATTTTACATTTGATTAGTTTATTCAATTTCTGTAGTAATCTTCTGTTATAGCCATAGCTGAAATACGTATACTTGCGTCCTATTATTTGTAAGTTTCTTGTAGTAAGTTTCTAAGTAGTTTCTTTCTTCTTATTTTAGTACTAATTGTTTAATTGTCTTCAATAAGCTTTGGGAACTTCTTACTTATATTAGTTAGTCTAGTATTAGCTTTCACCTTAATAAAATTACTCAAATGCCCACCCCTAAATGACACAAACAAACCCTTTTTCAATAATTTGCCTACATGTAAATGCCCATCCTTAACCGTTCTGCTGCTGGAAGGTCGTTTAGGAAAGACATCAAAGTCATCAAAAGTGTTTTTCTTTATTCTTAATATGAAGTCTTCATACGATCATAAAACATTTTTTTCTACATTTTAATAACATGCAGATAATTATCAAAGCAGTAAGTATCTGGAAAATAATCAGTAATCTGACACAGTTTGACATTAATTTCTAAAAGACATCTGCATCCCAGAAAGCAAAGTGCATCCCATCCCGTAGGTTTAGCCGTGTGACAGTCACAGACTGAGGGAGTTGATGATCAGATGAGCTGGAAGAGTTTGAGAAGCGCAGTGGAGGTGAGCGTGTAGATCAGAAGTCCAGACAGCCCCACCATCCCCATCGGTGAAGGAGATGCCGCAGTGCTGTTGGGGGCCTTGGTTGTGCTGTTTGTGTTGGTTGTGTTGGCGGCATTGGTAAGACCATAGCTTGCAATCATTACAGCCACTAGCAGTAGTAGTACTTCACTGGAAGCCATATTCAGGTCACTATTTAGATGAGGCAAACAACGAAATAAAATAATAATATTCAACCTTAAAAAAAAAAATCATACTATTTATTAATATTTTCTAACTAAGACACATCCCAAAATTGCCTGCATCTAATATGATCGCCTATAAAACATAACCTGTATACAGGTGAAACTCGAAAAATGTGAATATCGTGCAAAAGTTCATTTATTTCAGTAATTCAACTTAAAAGGTGAAACTAATATATTATATAGACTCATTACATGCAAAGTGAGATATTTCAAGCCTTTATTTTTTAATAATTTTGATGATTATGGCTTACAGTTTATGAAAACCCCAAATTCAAATCTCAGAAATTTTGAAAATGTTCATCAGCTGTAAGCCATAATCATCAAAATTATAACAAATAAAGGCTTGAAATATCTCACTTTGCATGTAATTTTCTATATATTAGTTTCACCTTTTAAGTTGAATTACTGAAATAAATGAATTGAAAAATACTGATTTTTTAGCTTCACCTGTATATAAAATAGTCATATTTACCGTTTGCCACGGATGATTGTTCTCTGTGTTTGTCGATTCTCTTGAAGGTTGTTAATGTGAATGCCAGAGTTGAGCTTAGGCTTTTATTTGAATATTACACCCTCGCTAGAGGCGGAGATGTGCTATTACTGCAGGATGGAAGGGAATGCATTTATAATGATTTCTTTGGTCAGTCTCTTCCTCTTAGGGATAGTCCACCCCAAAATGAAAAATCGGTTATCATTTACTTCCACAGCAGAAAGTAAGTCATAGAGAAAAAGGTTCCTACTTTAATCTGGAGTAATTGAAATGTCAGAAACAGCAGTGTAGTTTTTATTTACAGCGGGGAGAACAAGTATTTGATACACTGCCAATTTTGCAGGTTTTCCCACTTACAAAGCATGTAGAACTCTGTAAATTTTATCATAGGTACACTTCAACTGTGAGTGACGGAATCTAAAACAAAAATCCAGAAAATCACATTGTATGATTTTTAAGTGATTAATTTGCATTTTATTGCATGACATAAGTATTTGATACATCAGAAAAGCAGAACCTAATATTTGGTACAGAAACCTTTGTTTGCAATTACAGAGATCATACGTTTCCTGTAGTTCTTGACCAGGTTTGCACACACTTCAGCAGGGATTTTGGCCCACTCCTCCATACAGACCTTCTCCAGATCCTTCAGGTTTCGGGGCTGTCGCTGGGCAATACGGACTTTCAGCTCCCTCCAAAGATTTTCTATTGGGTTCAGGTCTGGAGACTGGCTAGGCCACTCCAGGACCTTGAGATGCTTCTTACGGAGCCACTCCTTAGTTGCCCTGGCTGTGTGTTTCGGGTCGTTGTCATGCTGGAAAACCCAGACACGACCCATCTTCAATGCTCTTACTGAGGGAAGGAGGTTGTTGGCCAAGATCTCGCGATACATGGCCCCAATCATCCTCCCCTCAATACGGTGCAGTCGTCCTGTCCCCTTTGCAGAAAAGCAGCCCCAAAGAATGATGTTTCCACCTCCATACTTCACGGTTGGGATGTTTTTCTTGGGGTTGTACTCATCCTTCTTCTTCCTCCAAACACGACGAGTGGAGTTTAGACCAAAAAGCTCTATTTTTGTCTCATCAGACCACATGACCGTCTCCCATTCCCTCCTCTGGATCATCCAGATGGTCATTGGCAAACTTCAGACGGGCCTGGACATGCGCTGGCTTGAGCAGGGGGACCTTGCGTGCGCTGCAGGATTTTAATCCATGACGGCGTAGTGTGTTACTAATGGTTTTCTTTGAGACTGTGGTCCCAGCTCTCTTCAGGTCATTGACCAGGTCCTGCCGTGTAGTTCTGGGTTGATCCCTCACCTTCCTCATGATCATTGATGCCCCACGAGGTGAGATCTTGCATGGTGCCTCAGACCGAGGGAGATTGACCGTCAGCTTGAACTTCTTCCATTTTCTAATAATTGCGTCAACAGTTGTTGCCTTCTCACCAAGCTGCTTGCCTATTGTCCGGTAGCCCATCCCAGCCTTGTGCAGGTCTACAATTTGATCCCTGATGTCCTTACACAGCTCTCTGGTCTTGGCCATTGTGGAGAGGTTGGAGGCTGTTTGATTGAGTGTGTGGACAGGTGTCTTTTATACAGGTAACGAGTTCAAACAGGTGCAGTTAATACAGGTAATGAGTGGAGAACAGGAGGGCTTCTTAAAGAAAAACTAACAGGTCTGTGAGAGCCGGAATTATTACTGGTTGGTAGGTGATCAAATACTTATGTCATGCAATAAAATGCAAATTAATTATTTCAAACCTCTACATGCTTTGTAAGTAGGAAAACCTGCAAAATTGGCAGTGTATCAAATACTTGTTCTCCCCACTGTATATATTTAAACAATTGGACCTGATGTGAAGAAATGGTAGTCTTTCACATCAGTTTGGTTTTTCAACCAGCAATATAATACATAATGCATTTATTTTCTAGATATTCAGGGAAGTCTTTGACTTTGAGCAGGTGTAAAGTTTTACATAAGCTGGAAGAGGTTCTTATTAGGTATTGGTTAATCATACTGTATGTTGGCTACTAATCTGGACTATATATGCCAGTGAAACTTGCGGGTAGGAAGAAAGTTTGCATATCATACCTGTAACATTTCTGAAGGTCAACACACAGCGTTTTATTGTTCTTTGGTTGTTCATTAATTCTGTTAAAACAACAGTGGGCATCTCTCTGAATGTTACAATGTAGCTATTTACTTGGATAATTTGTAACAATGGTGCTCATGAAATCTGTTACATGGTCAATGATCTTAATCTGAATCTGAACAGATTAAGACAAAGAAAAGTGCTTTTGTCCTTTGAATAAGCCAAAGGAGATGGTGGGAAGGAAAAATCCCAAAGTAGAGGAGGAAGAACCAAGACTCGGGTGGGAAGGCCCTGCATATTTAAAGGGGTGGTTGATTATGATTTCACTTTTCTAACTTTAGTTAGTGTGTAATGTTGCTGTTTGAGCATAAACAACATCTGCAAAGTTACAATACTCAAAGTTCAAAGCAAAGGAAGATATTTGCTTTTAAAGAAAAGGACTATAACAAATGGCTGGTAGGGACTACACGACATTCCTCCCGGGTTAGTGACATCACTAACCCTAGAATTTACATAAACCCCGCCCCCGGGAACACGCAGTCCATGTTGAGAAGAGGAAAAGTTGTTGTATAAGAGTACATTTGTGAGTCAGCCCAAACTTTAGCATCCATCTTTTCACATGCAATAGAAAGTCACTCTGTGTGCATCTCACAACAGTTCCTATATGAGCGATTTATAGATTTATCATGACAGAATATCTTAACTGAAAATAGTTAACTCCACATCAGCAACATAAATTCATCAACTAACCATTCAGAGACGTCCTGTTGCATTCTACATGTTGTCACTTCTTCTTGAGTCTCTCCATCTTTGTCTGACTCTGTTTTAACATTAAAGGCAGAACAGTTTCTGTCATTCTAGTGTGTCTGCATGAGGTAATAGCAGCTGCTAACACACACGAGCTCTTGAAACCCCGCCCTCTGCAGCAGCTCATTTGCATTTAAAGGGCCAGGCACAAAACGGTGTGTTTTTGCAAACCCTCAAAAAGTGACAACTTTAACTTGCTATATAAAAATATCTGTGGGGTATTTTGCGCTAAAACTTCACACACACACTCTGGGGACATCATAGATATATTTTACATCTTGTGAAAAGGGCATTTTACCACCCCTTTAAACAAACTGATGAGAAAACATTTAAGGCCGTTTCTCAATATGCGTTCTTGTCTGTACTTGTGTTCTTGTGGACTTGTGAAACCTCATCAGTCGCTGCCCAAGTACTGTCCCAATACACAAGTTTGCATTTTGGCAAGAACGGTTAAAAATCCCGGAAGTGTTCTTGACACGCCCATTTTACTGAGGATGCATTGGTTGGTAACTTGGGTGCTTCTCAATATCCTTCCTCGTCTCCTCTCTCCTCCGTCCTCCATCCTATGACCCGGAAACCGTTCGAGCTCAGCCATCTTGAAGGACATCTCAATTCTCTAATTGCACCGCGAGGAGGCGAGGATCGAGGAGTGAGGAGGCTTCCTGAGGAGTTATGAGCGAGGATACACAGGTGTATCCTTTGCGGAAGAGTTTTATCGACTAAAACGTGACGCACATATAAATTCTCCTCCCCCATCACATCACGATTTTAATTTATACTTTACCTTTGCAGTTTATACAAACCACACATCTCACATATTTCAACAGGACATCTTGCTTTATTATTATTTATTATGAATTTCTTAAATAACCAAACTTTAACAACATAAGGGCAGATCATTTGAGCGCAGTTGATGACGCTGTGTGTGGAGTGACGCTCGAGTGATCAAGTATTCCAATGTATAAATAAGCTTTCCTTCAATTCCTCCGTCCTCGCTTCTTTTCCTTGCAGCCTTCCCTCGCATCCTACAGGGGGTGGAGCTGAGATGCGAGGAAAGGAAGCGAGGAAAGGAAACGAGGATGCACAAATAAGAATTGAGAAGCACCCCTTGTGTGAACTTGACGGCAGAAATATCCCATCATTCATTTCGGCATTCGAGGAAGGAGAGGCAGGTCAATACAGTAAGTTGTTTTTCTACAAATTCATACGCTATTTCATTACTAAATTCACTTCTGAGAACATTTGATGCGAGAAATCAACTGTGTAGATTTCAAATATTGGCATTTTTACGACAAATTATGGTTAATCGAAAATGTGCTCAAACGTTTTCGGAAGTGAGAATCTCCATAAGTGTTGCTTTATTGTCATGAATATACATTACATTGTAGTGTACAGTTGTAGAGTAATCCCTTGAGCTGAGGGTAGGCTTGGGCGATAAAGCCTGGCTGTTATCGTCAATAATTCTCGTTATGTTTGGGTACTGCAGACGCCGTCTGTGCGGGGGTATTATTACACAATACCAGCAAGAACACGTCGTCTCAAACTGTCAGCAGCGTTCTGTGTGCTCGTCACCTTGTGAGTTCATTCTTCCAAGAACAACTAGCAAGAGCGTTCTCCCCAAGAACACAAGTCCGTTCTGTAATGATTAGATGTATTATGTGATGAGTACTGATTGATTCCAGCAGATGGCAGTAATGTGTTGTATAAGATGATGTGCATTTGCTAGAGGAAGAGTTGTTGTAATGGAGATATGCTTGTGCTCCACATGGAATAAAGTACCAGCTATTCCTCTTATCTTTATTTGTTGTTTCTTGAACAATACATGGTACCAGAAGTGGGGTCAGAAAGGCGCAATGGATGCCATTAAACCACCGGGGTCGTTGAAGTTGTGTGGAAATGTTTACGCAAATTGGAGGATTTTCAAACAGCAGTTCGAGTTGTATGTTGTCGCTATTGGACAAGGGGCTGCTGTGGATGAAAGAAAGATTGCCCTATACCATTGCTGGAGCTGATGCCGTGTAGGTCTATAACACCTTTAATTTTGAGGAAGAGGCAGACAAGAAGAAACTGGATAAGGTACTGGAAAAATGTGATGCTCATTGTTTGTCAAGAAGGAACGAGACATATGAACGATATGTATTCAGAATGCGAGTGCAGCATGAAGGAGAGGCTTTTGATTACTTTCTGACAGATCTCAAGATAAAGGCAAAGACTTGTAATTTTAATGAATTGAGAGATTCAATGATTCGTGATCAGATTGTGTTTGGAATCTATGAGAAAAAACTGAGAGAAAGATTGTTGCGAGAATCAGAACTCACCTTGGATTATGCTGTCAAATTGTGCCAATCAAGTGAAGTAGCGAGACCGCAAGTGAAGCAGTTTGATGGGGATAATTCGTCAACAATGTCATTTCAGAGCGCAACAGTAGACGCCATTTCATTCAGAGACAAGAAAAGAGGTAACTCAAGAAGTTTCGGAGATAATGACAATGAAACATTCTCTTGCAAGCGTTGTGGGACCAAACATAAGTTCAGACAGTGCCCAGCTTTCGGTAAAAGATGTTCAAAGTGTAATGGCCCGAACCACTTTGCAAAAATGTGTTTTTCGAAAGACATGAAGAGGGAAAATAAAGTGCATAGTGGAGGAGGCAGATGACAGTGAGTCTTTGAGTGACTCATTTTATGTGAACATGGTTTCCGAAGAAAATACACATCAGGATGCTGCAACATGTATCCAGTGAGGATTCGGTGAAGTCTTCGAAGTGGATTGTTCCTCTTGTGGCTAATGGGACCATAGTGCCTTTTAAATTAGATACGGGTGCAAAAGTTAATTTAATTAACATCAGAGATGTGAAAGCATTGAAAAAAAAACCCTCTAATTAAAAAACGTACAGTTCCCCTCAAAGCCTATAATGGACAACCAATTGAAACACGAGGAGTATGTAGATTAAAGATAAAAGTAAAAGGAAAGATGAAAAGTTTGATGTAGTTCCCAATGGCCATGAATCTCTTTTAGGAGATAAAGCTTGTGAAGACCTATTTGGTTAAAAGAGTATATCAAGTCAACAGGGAAACCGTCGTATTATAGACTGTCTGTGACCATGTAACTGACATTGTCAAACAATTTCCAGATGTTTTTGAAGGTCAAGGCACATTGCCATTTACCTATAAAATACAACTGAAAGATGATGCTACACCAGTCATACATGCTCCTCGGCGGGTCCCTGCACCTCTGCGCGAGCCCATGAAGTAGGAATTGGATCGCATGACCCAATCAGGAGTCATACAACGGATTGAACAACCTACAGATTGGGTAAACTCCATAACCTGTGTGAAGAAGCCTAATGGTGACTTAAGAGTGTGCTTAGACCCTAAAGACCTCAATGATAGCATCAAAAGAGAACATTACCAGATACCCACCCGTGAAGAGATCATTAGTGAAATGTCAGGTGCTAAGTTTTCAATTAGATGCATCTCAAGGGATTTAAAGCTCAATCAGAAAAAGTGTCAATTTGGAGTCACAGAGATCAAATTTTTAGGTGACAAGCTGTCTGCAAAAGGTGTGGAGCAACACCCAGCAAAAGTGCAAGCCCTCCTTGATATGCCTCCACCTAGTGACAAGAAGGGAATTCTGCGGGCCTTGGGAATGGTGAATTTCCTAGGAAAATTTCTGCCAAATCTGTCAGGCAAAACTACCCATATGAGAAAGTTGTTACAAAATGATCAAGAGTTTGTGTGGGCTACATGATCAAGAATGGAAGAGGTTAAAGGAGATTCTTACTACTGAACCTGTCCTTGTTTTTTTTTTTATCACACACGGCCAACTAAGATCTCTACAGATGCCTCTCAGGATGGATTGGGGGCGGTGCTTCTTCAGGCCATTGGGGATTCTTGGAGACCTGTGGCCTATGCTTCTCGATCTATGACAGAGACTGAAAGAAGCTATTCTCAAATAGAAAAAGAGACCTTGGGTTTAGTATTTGGCTGTGATAAATTCCATGGATATGTTTATGGATTACCTACTTTTACAGTAGAGACGGATCATAAACCATTAATATCTATCATTCAAAAGAACCTAAACGATATGTCACCTCGAATTCAACGCATGATAATGAAATTACAAAGATATGATGATCTAAATCTAGTGTATACACCTGGAAAGTATATCATTGTGTCTGATGCACTGTCTCGAGCACCAGTAGCTTCAGAGGAGATCAGCAATATGGACGAAGTTGAGAGACATGTGAGTATGGTGTTTTCATCTCTACCAGTTTCAGATGAGATGTTAAGACTGATTGCGGAGGAAACTGCAAAGGACGCTGAACTGCAGAGGGTTATTGCACATCTTCGTCATGGATGGATCAAAGGCAAGTGTCCACAGTACTTTCCATTAAGGGCAGAACTGAGTGTGGTTGAGGGCATGCTGTTGAGAAAAAACAGAATTGTCATTCCAGTGTCAATGCGCCGAGACATGCTTCGTCGAATTCGTGAGGGACATCTTGGTATTGAAAAATGCAAGAGAAGAGCTAGACAAGCTGTATTTTGGCCGGGAATTAATGTGCACATTGAGAAATACATCAGTCAGTGTGACGTCTGTCTGAGTCATCATTATAAACTGGCTAAAGAACCTATGATGATAGCTGCTCATCCTACTGAACCGTGGCAAAAAGTAGGGACTGATCTTTTCCATGTTGAATGGTAAGGATTATTTGGTGGTTATCGATTATTATTCCAATTATCGTAAAGCTGAACAGCTCCGTCATACAACATCGAATGACATGATTCAACGCATGAAATGCATTTTTGCAAGGCATGGAATTCCTCATATTGTGCAAAGTGACAATGGTCCTCAGTATAATAGTCGTGAATTCAGGCTGTTTGCAGAACAGTAAGGCTATAAGCATACTACGTCAAGCCCCCTTTATCCAAAGGCAAATGGTAAAGCAGAAAAAGGAGTACAAATTGTAAAAAGACTTTTGAAAAAAGCCGCGGCAAGCAATTCTGATGAAAATCTGTATACTGAGTTACTGTTCTTCTCCACTCAGTTGTGGATTATCTCCTGGTGAGTTATTGATGAATCGTAACCTGCGTGACACACTGCCAAAATTATCCCTGAAAACAGAAAACCACAGTTTGTCATTGAAAGAGATGCAACATCTTAAAGAGAAGCAGAAAGAATACTATGACAAGGGAGCTCGGCAACTGAAACCTCTTTCTGAACGAGATGTAGTTCGAGTTGAGGAGCCTACTGGATGGAGAAGGAAAGCTACAGTCCTAAAAGAGGTAAATCCAAGGTCATATCTTGTTCAAACAGAAGATGGGCAGACCTTACGGAGAAATCGACAGAGTCTGCATAAGACTGCAGAGAAATGTCCTTTGGATGAGCCAACCCTGTCTCCAGAAATGCAGTCTTGTGAAATGCCTTCTGTTGATCTGCAATGTCCTGAAATGCTATCTTCAGATATGCTTTACTCTGCAGGCCAAATTCCTGAACTTGATGTATCTGTACCAAAGACTGACATTCCTGATTTACGGAGATCTAATCGAGTTCGAAAACCACCTGTTCGAATGGACTTATAGTAAAAAAAAAGAAAGAAAAGGATTGATTAACTGATTGCTGATTTTTTTACAGGTAGGCTGGTATGAATTGTTAGTAATTATGTGATTCTAATATGTAGAATTGTAAAAAAAAAATAAAAAAAAAAAGGAAAAGAGATGTAATGATTAGATCTATTATGTGATGAGTACTGATTGATTCCAGCAGATGGCAGTAATGTGTTGTATAAGATGATGTGCATTTGCTAGAGGAAGAGTTGTTGTAATGGAGATGTGCTTGTGTTCCACATGGAATAAAGTACCAGCTATTCCTCTTATCTTTACCCACATGTTCTGCCCCAGCTCCGGGCCACACACTTTTCCCTCGGCCCAAGTACCGCAAAGAATGACGGCCCTGAAGTGGCCCAGAACTGGATTTAAAAAATGTAACTCAATTGTCATGTTAGGAAAATGTATATTTTGTTCAGGTCAAATGGATTTTGGAATTTTTAAATGATTATTGAATTTTGTGATCATTGCTGAAAACTAAATACTATTTATTAATTATTTATCATTTTTTCTGTACATAGATTTTTTTCACTGACTCATAAGTCAATTCATATTATTATTATTATTATTATTATTATTATTATTAATTATTAAAATCATTACATCTCTTTCGTAGTTTTGATAACTGCACCATCCATGGACAACACTTTAAACTGTTTTATTTCTCCCGTGAAAAATTGTGGTGGTGGGGGGGACAATCCTTGAATATATAGTAGCGGCCTAAATACTTATAATTGTCCAGTACACAAAGCACGGCCCATAGTCGCTACACTGATCTGGGCCACACACCTCCCTTCCACAATCGGCCCAAATGTTGTCTGCCATCATGCATGCAGTGCCATCATTGCCACGCATGGCCCACAGTTGGCTGACATGATGCATGCCATTGCCGGCAACACGCCAGCAGTGCCATTGTGAGGCCACATTTGGGCCAAGTCCGTTTGCTATGTGTGTATTTGTTGTTTCTTGAACAATACACGTTCTTTGCATTATTGGTTTTGAGAAACACCCTTAAACTGGTTTCAACCTACTGTTTTCCGCTCAGCACCAGCTTTGTGTTTTTTCCTCCTCGTTTGTTGTTGTAAGCACAATGAAACCTATACATGTATACTAACTTTTAAATGTTTAAAATTCATCAGGTCTAATAAGAGATGCACCCATATAAATTTATTTTATTGCTTATGATGCGTTCACTAACTTTCACTAACTTTATGATGCGTTCCGCCCACTGATAAAATAGCTAGCGCTATTCACAATGGAAACAGCAAGCAACATTAATGAGGACGACATCATTGCTAATATATTATTTACCCCGTTTTCAAGATTAACTTTTAAAGAAAAGCTGCAGTCAGTCGGCAAAGGAATACCAACACCAGAGCCTAATCTTCTGCAGAAAGCCAAAGCTTTTTAAAGCATTTCAACCACAGCAATTAATGATACCCCTGGATGACAACATCAGTCAAGATCAGTTGATTAAATATACAATGTTCCAATGGTGAGAAAACACTCATTAAAAATGAAATGATTTCTGTAAATCCACACTGACGAAGGCAAAGAGCCGAAACGTTTGTTAACTTTATCTCCTGTTACAATAAAATATTTTAAGAGTGCAGACCTATTTTGCATTTTTGTAAATCCAGTGATCAAATGCTGTGGGTCTCAGTTTTCAGTGATAGTCACATGACTAGTGGCTGGTCTGTGTGTGTAATTCCACAAACCTGGAAGATCTTCTGAACGTACAGTATATAAACAGAAGGCTTTAGAAAATTACAAATATAACAAAGAAGTAGAATCAATGAATTATGAATACTTTACTGCCATTGTGAGGATAACATGTAATCATGTAATCAATAGAAAATTAATTGGAAGGTCTAATTAGAAAACTTATGCAAGGTCGTTTAGGAAAGACATCAAAGTCATCAAAAGTGTTTTTCTTTATTTTTAATATGAAGTCTTAATACGATCATGCATTTTTTTTCTATATTTTAATAACATGCAGATAATTATCAAAGCAGTAAGTATCTGCAAAACAATCAGTAATCTGACACAGTTTGACATTAATTTCTAAAAGACATCTGCATCCCAGAAAGCAAAGTGCATCCCATCCCGTAGGTTTAGCCGTGTGACAGTCACAGACTGAGGGAGTTGATGATCAGATGAGCTGGAAGAGTTTGAGAAGCGCAGTGGAGGTGAGCGTGTAGATCAGAAGTCCAGACAGCCCCACCATCCCTATCGGTGAAGGAGATGCCGCAGTGCTGTTGGGGGTTCTGTGGGTTGTGGTGGCGGCGGCGCCAGCGGTGCCGGCGGCGCCAGCGGTGGCGGCGGCGCCAGTGGCGCCAGTGGTGCCGGCGGCGCCAGTGGTGCCGGCGACATTGGTAAGACCATAGCTTGCAATCATTACAGCCACTAGCAGTAGTAGTACTTCAGTTCTGGAAGCCATATTCAGCTCACTATTTAGATGAGGCAAACAACAAAATAAAATAATATTCAACCTTAAAAAAAAAAAAAGATACTATTCATTAATATTTTCTAACTAAGACACATCCCAAAATTGCCTGCATCTCATATGATCACCTATAAAACATAAGCTGAATACAGGTGAAACTCGAAAAATTAGAATATCGTGCAAAAGTTCAGTGAAACTAATATATTATATAGACTCATTACATGCAAAGTGAGATATTTTAAGCCTTTATTTGTTATAATTTTGATGATTATGGCTTACAGTTTATGAAAACCCCAAATTCAAAATCACAGAAATTTTGAAAATGTTCATAAGCTGTAAGCCATAATCATCAAAATTATAACAAATAAAGGCTTAAAATATCTCACTTTGCATGTAATTTTCTATATATTAGCTTCACCTGTATATAAAATAGTCATATTTACCGTTTGCCACGGATGATTGTTCTCTGTGTCTGTCGATTCTCTTGAAGGTTGTTAATGTGAATGCCAGAGTTGAGCTTTTATTTGAATATTACACCCTCGCTAGAGGCGGAGATGTGCTATTACTGCAGGATGGAAGGGAATGCATTTATTATGATTTCTTTGGTCAGTCTCTTCCTCTTTGGGATAGTCCACCCCAAAATGAAAAATCGGTCATCATTTACTCACCCTCATGTACCTCCAAAACTCTCTTCTGTGGAACACCAAAAATATATAGTTTGGAGAACACTGGATCGCATTGACTTTCACTGTATTGCCAAAAAAAAAAAAACACCTACGAAATTGAGAAACACTTGAGTGTTCCACAGCAGAAAGTAAGTCATAGAGAAAGAGATTCCTACTTGAATCTGGAGTTATTGAAATTTCAAAAACAGCAGTGTAGTTTTTATTTATATATTTAAACAATAGGACCTGATGTGAAGAAACGGTAGTCTTTCACATCAGTTTGGTTTTTCAACCAGCAATGTAATACATAATGCATTTATTTTCTAGATATTCAGGGAAGTCTTTGACTTTGAGCAGGTGTAAAGTTTTACATAAGCTGGAAGAGGTTCTTATTAGGTATTGGTTAATCATACTGTAGGTTGGCTACTAATCTGGACTATATATGCCAGTGAAATTTGCGGGTAGGAAGAAAGTTTGCATATCATACCTGTAACATTTCTGAAGGTCAACACACAGCGTTTTATTGTTCTTTGGTTGTTCATTAATTCTGTTAAAACAACAGTGGGAATCTCTGTGAATGTTACAATGTAGCTATTTACTTGGATAAGTTGTAACAATGGTGCTCATGAAATCTGTTACATAGTCAATGATCTTAACAGAACAGATTAAGATTAAGACAAAGAAAAGTGCTTTTGTCCTTTGAATAAGCCAAAGGAGATGGTGGGAAGGAAAACTCCCAGAGTAGAGGAGGAAGAACCAAGACTCGGGTGGGAAGGCCCTGCATATTTAAACAAACTGCTATGATTATGATGCGTTCACTAACTTTAACTAAGTTTATGATGCGTTCCGCCCACTGATAAAATAGCTAGCGCTATTCACCATGGAAACGGTAAGCAACATTAATGAGGATGACATTGTTGCTAATATATTATTCGATTAACTTTCAAAGAAAAGCTGCAGTCAGTCGGCAAAGGAATACCAACACCAGAGCCTAATCTTCCGAAGAAAGCTTTTTAAAGCATTTCAACCACAGCAATTAAGTGATACCCCTGGATGACAACATCAGTCAAGAAAGATCAGTTGATTAAATATACAATGTTCCAATGTTGAGAAAACACTCATTAAAAATGAAATGATTTCTGTAAATCCACACTGACGAAGGCAAAGAGCCGAAGCGTTTGTTAACTTTATCTCCTGTGAAAAGGAGTAGGAGGATGCTTAGGTAGCTAGCTTGAAGCCAATGGGGCTGTCAGTAAAAACAGGTCCAGTCTAGTCACTCTGATGTTAAGGTCTTTTATTTTTCTTCTGATTCAGGTATTGGATATGGGTGTGTATGTAGGGGTGTATGTGTGTGAGCGTGTGGTTTCTACAAAGAACAGAAATACAATGTTTTAGTTCACAATAAACATAACATGGAATCCACAGGAAATAAAGGAACTTAAACAATACATGAAGCCATCTACTCATAATATAATCTCAAATACATATGTAAATAACTAAAGAACATGCCTAAGCAGGAAATACAGCAAAATAAACACATTTAGGATAAACTTAATACAGAATAATAATTAAGTGTCAAAAAAAGCACTTACATGGTCAAATACACACACGCAGGGAAAAACAAAGGAAGAACTCAGTCCTCTGCACAGTACATCCATGTGCACCAGAATGAAGGGGCTGTGGGCACAGGTGCCATTTATAAGGCCTGATAGTGTCCTAATTGGCTTGAGATTAGGTGGGTGGAGCTAAAACTTAAATAGGAAAATTAACAAGCTAAGTGGGGTGTGGCACATGCTTGGCACCTTGACGCTTAGGGATACACAACTTCTCAACAGCCGCCCCCAAATTTGTATAGCAAATTTGATCAATCAGGGGAGATCAGGCAGGGCAGGAAGAGGAATGAGGCGGGCAATGGGCCTTGTATATGTCCTGTCCTTGACTTGGACATCAGCAACCCTACAACGGCCATCCTTGCTGGGATGAAGGGAGATGACCTTACCCACTGACCATTGGGATCTGGGAAGTTGAGGATCTAGTATTAGAACAACAGTGTTAGGTTGTAGGTTAGGATGATCTGTGCGCCACTTCTGTCTGGACTGGAGAGAGGGAAGGTAATTTCGAAGGAAATGGGCCCAAAAATGATCAGAAAGGATCTGGCTGTGACGCCATTGACGGCGACTATGCAGCTCAGAGTCTGGATATGTAACCAGAGGAAGGGAAGCATCATGCCGCCCCATCAGCAGCAAGTTAGGGGTCACCGGGTCAGGGTCAGCAATGTCAGAAGACACATAGCCTATGGGTTTGGAATTTAAGATGCCTTCAATTTCAATCATTACTGTGCGTAATACCTCCTCACTGACAATTTGAGCACCGAGGGTAGTCCCCAGAGCGATTTTGATGGAGTGTATTTCACGCTCCCAGGTTCCACCAAAGTGAGGTGCGTATGGAGGATTGAATTTGAAGGAAATCCTCTGCTTAGCTAGAGCTTCCTGAAGGTCAGGGGTCAGGGATTGATAGGCATGTAGTAAATCTCTCTTACCGCCAATGAAGTTGGTACCTCTGTCAGAGAGTAGTTCAAATGGTTTACCTCTGCGAGCAATAAAGCGCCTGAGCGCCATCAGGAAGGAATCTGTATTTATGTGACTAAGTAGATCAGGATGCACGCACCTAGTCGTCAGACATTTGAAAATGATTCCCCACCTTTTCTCAGCTCGTCTGCCAATCTTTACTGTATAGGGCCCAAAACAATCCATCCCAGTGGAATAGAATGGAGGTGTGTTAAGGCGAAGGCGAGCGGGAGGGAGATCCGCCATTTGGGGAATAATAGGACGTGCTCGGAACTGTTGGCATTTCGGGCACCTATGCTGATATTTTTTGACTGCCTCACGACCCCTCAGGATCCAGTACCGCCTCCTTAACTCAGCGAATAGCCTCTCTAGCCCAGGATGTTGTAAGTGGTCATCACAATCCTTAATTATAAGCGTTGTGATTGGATGGGCAGGATCCAGGACTACTGGATGAATGGCATCAGGGGGTAGATCACTACTTCGCCGTAACCTTCCACCAACTCGAATGAGCCCTGATGCTGGGTCTAACTCTGGGGCAAGGGAGAGTAAACGGCTTGAAGGAAGAAGGGGCTTTTGGGTTTGAAGGCAGGCTAAATCATCCCTGAAGGAATCCACCTGGGCTTGTCTTAGGATGGCTGTCTCTGAATCACGGTAGTTTTCTGCTGATGGAGGCTTTGCCACTCCATGAAGGGATGCAGCCATGCAGTCAAGGAGATCTTGGAGGGTGGCAAATTGACTGGGGTCAGGGATGGAGGGGTATGGACTGAGAGAAACAGCACCACAGAAGCTGGGCTTACGGCACTCTTCAGCGTCATCAGATTGATCTATAACAGGGCTAGTGGGCCACAGTTCGGGGGATTGGAACATGAAGGCAGGTCCTTGGTTCCACCTGCAGGGCCTACTAAGTTCAGCAAGTAGCTTTCCTCTAGTTAGGTCGTCCGCTGGGTTGTTCTTAGAATCCACATAACACCACTCCAGGCCTTTAGTGAGCTCCTGAATCTCAGCTACCCTGGTTCCAACGAAAACTTTGTAACGGCAAGAGTCAGAGGTGAGCCATTGAAGTACAGTGGTAGAGTCAGTCCATAGAATAGTCTTTCTGATACGGAGGGTCAGCTCTGTTTGGAGGAGACTGAATAGCTGAGCTCCTATGAGGGCAGCACATAATTCAAGTCGTGGAATGGATAGTTGTTTTTTGGGAGCAACACGGGACCTTGCCATGAGGAAGGACACATTCCCTTGGTGCTGACCATCTTCTGTGCGCATGTAGGCAACTGCACCATAGGACTTCTCTGATGCATCACAGAAGATGTGGAGGTCTTGAGTGGTTAAGGAGGTGTCTACTGAATGAGGTGTGAGGCAGCGAGGCAAAGTGATGGTGGAGAGGTTAGGGAGTTCATTCTCCCATGAAAGCCAGGCTTTTAAGAGATCATGAGGGAGATTAGGGTCATCCCATTCTCGTGCCTTTCCCCATAAGTGCTGGACGATGATTTTGGCCCTTGTGGTGTAAGGGGGGATATAGCCAAGAGGATCATACTGGCTAGCAAGAACTCTGTAAATATGACGCATAGTTGGAGTAGTAGATTCAATGGCTCTGTGCCTGTATCTGAGAGTATCTGTATGGCAGTTCCAGAGGAGGCCTAGAGTAGACTCTAAGGGATCAAGAGAAGGATGGTGTGATAACCAGAGCTCTGTTTGTTCTGACCTGGCTTCAGGAGGGAGGTGACAGATGACCTGAGGATCATTACTGGCCCATTGTCTGATTTCGAAGCCACCAGAGGAGAGGGTAGTGCGCAGGCTATTAAGGAGATCTCTGGCTTCCTCTGGAGTAGGGAAACTCTGTAAACAGTTATCCACATAGAAGTTACTGTGTATGGAATGGTGAATGCACTCATCTGCCTGAACATCCTTGATGATCCTCTGGAGGATGTAAATGGCACAGCAAGGGCTTGAGGTTGTGCCAAAGGGGAGGACTTGCCATTCATACACAGTTGGGGGAGCTTTACAGTCCAGGTTACGCCAGAGGAATCGCAGGAGAGGTTTATCCTGGGGTAACAGGCGCACCTGGTGAAACATTGATTTAATGTCTCCACTGATTGCAATCTTGTGCTGCCTAAAACGGAGCAAAACTCCAAGGAGGGAAGGCCCGAGGATTGGTCCAGAAAGTAACTGTGAGTTCAAACACTGATTTCGGAAGGAGAAGGAGCAATCAAACACAATGCGATCTTTACCATTGTGATGCACATTGTGGTGGGGTATGAACCAGGACTCAGGAGTATCTTCTATTTCAGAGGATGACAACTTCTTGACATACCCAGCATTAACTAATTTCTGGATCTCGCCAGTATAGTTCTCTGCCTGTTGTGGATTTTGAAGGAGTCGCCTTTCACAGCTGCGGAGACGGGAAATTACTGCCTCCTTGGGGGCCTTCAGAGGGGGCCAGGGGTCTACACGGAGGAGGGGTGCCGCATATCGTAGGACGCTGTCAACAGGTGTTCTGATAGTTTGGGTCTCAAGCTGGTGCATTGCCTCTTGATCCTGTTTGGACCGAACCACTGCTTTCATGCTTTGCTGTGGTAACGCATCAATCTGCCATAGTTTCTGAACATTATGGTGGATGTCATCAGGTGGGCATTTAAAGGAGATATAATGAGAACAAGTAGAAGGTAAGCTAGAAAGATCTCCTACAGGACCCTGCAGTGTCCAGCCAAGCCGGGTCTTGATTGCTACAGGGGTTCCAGGAGGGCCTAATTTGACAGGTTGTGTTGGGATGATAAGGTGTGTATGATCAGCTCCTATAAGGAGAAGTGGCCTTACTCTATTAAGCTGTTTGAGAGGGAGCTGACGGAGGTGGGAGTAGCGCCGCTGGAGGAATTTCACCGGGTGAGAATGTTCTGACAAGGATAGCTGTTCAGCAGTGAAGGCTTGACTGATGACATAGGACTTATTAGGATGCACTTTAGGAATAAGGGTGAAGGATACAGAAGCTCCATTAAGAGTCTGAACATCCTGTCTCACAGTTCTCAGCTGTAGACTCTCAGATTTACCTTTTAGCTGAAGTGTTTGGGCAGCAGGGTGAAGGAGGATTGTTCTTTCGGACCCATCATCCAGTATGGCATAAGTGTCTAAGGATCTGTCTCCATTGCGCAGGGTCACTTCAACTACCTTCAGTAGTACTTTATTGCAGTCACTAGGGTGGTCAAGATATAGATTTTGCACTTGCCTCTGGTTAACGTTGCATAGGATGTGTAGGTGTTTCCCATTACACTGGCTGCAGCGTCCTTTCAGGTCACATTGGGTTGTAAAGTGATCTCGTAAACATCGCCAACAACGTCTCTTTTCCTTGATCCAGTTAGTTATCTGGTCTTTGGTGAGCTGGAGGAAATCACCACACTTACTGACATGATGTTCGGTAGAATTGCAGTAAGCAGACACTGGATAGGATTCAGCCAAGTTGTTAGGAGGCTGAATAACTTTCGGTGAGGGAACTTGGGCTTTGGAGGAGGTCATATGAGAGGAGGTTTTAATACCATGGAGTATGGTTGTACCTCTTAATGGGTGAGGAGGTGGAGGCCTTTGCCGGATAGGCTGAAATGTCCTTTCTCTCCTAGGCTGGCAGCGGGCTTCTTGTTGTAGCCAGTTGGAAAAATCTAGGAGGTTATAGGAAAGGGAACCTGGTCTACTCAAACATATCCATCTCTTAAACTGGCAGAACTGCTCATGGGGAAGTTTCTCTAGAAGTCGCTCTACATGTGAGCCACAGGTAAGCTCAAAGAGACCCTCAGGGCCCATGGACTGAAGGAGGCCTACTAATGCTTGCACTCGAAGAGAAAATTGGTCTAAGCCTCTACCATCACCTGCACGAATAACAGGCATCTCCATGATGGACCGGAGCTCCTTCAAAGCAAGCTGTCTAGGTTGACCGTAACGCTCATCTAGGGCTCGTATAGCTTGAGTGTAAGGATCTGGGGCATAAACATAAGCCAAAGCAAGTCTCCTCGCCTGGTCTACCTTTAGATGATCCAACAGGATGTGGTATTTATATTGCTCTGATTCTCTTGGATCTAACAAGTTGGATAGGGCCATCTTTAACATCATGTACTGACATTCATCCTCTCTTGTGAGATCAGGGAAAGAAGGACCTTCTACCCTCCTATGGTTTAACTGCAGGGGGCCAATAGGAGGAACTAGCTGGTTTAGAGGGGCAGCCGATGTCAGGTGGTGGGGCTGCACATTGAGAGACTGGTATGCAGGCTGGAAAGAATAGGACAAAACACCAGGCAAAGGTTGGTTTGGCAGTGTATAGGCTGGGTGCATGGGGTTATATGAGGCTGGTGCTTGATATGTGGCAGGAAACTGACCACAGCCAGGAGGATGCGTGCTCTGCAACGACTGTGGCATAGGTTGGGTAAGAGGGGTACGACTTGCAGGAAGCGGAGGAGATGGAAGCTGTGGCTGAAGTAGAAGAGGAGGGGGCCTATGGTCCTCTGTATGGGCTTGTGGAGATGCTGCTGATTGAAGGTTAAGATTATCGGGGCAAGGGGATGGCAAGCGAGACCGTGAGGAGTGAGTGCTGCTTCCAAGCATACACTGCTGGATTAGTCTACCCTGATTTCTTAATTCTTCTACCAATTGCTGTAGGAGTGCAGTCTGAGTATCAGGAATGGGAGCTTTGGAGAGGTATGTTGGTGTTCAACATCAGGGGTTTGCACTCTCTCAGATAGGACAGGTGAGTAAGGATGTGGAATGTCCTCCTGAATGTCTCCCTCCGTGGGCAATTCCAACTCCTCTAGCTCTTCCCCAGACTCATCCTCTTTCCAGGGTTGATAATGAGGACCAATACCAGGAATATCTGCAGGATGGAGCAGTTGTTGTTCTGGTGCTTCTGCTGTAGGTTGCGACCGCTGATGATGTTGTAGGATGAAATCATCATAACGTGCGGGGAGCTGAGCTTGGCGACGTGGGCGCTCATGCTGTGACAATAAGGGCAGGGAGTGACTAGACATATCCACTGATCATCAATGAGCTCCGGCTCGAAGGACCATGAAAAGGAGTAGGAGGATGCTTAGGTAGCTAGCTTGAAGCCAATGGGGCTGTCAGTAAAAACAGGTCCAGTCTAGTCACTCTGATGTTAAGGTCTTTTATTTTTCTTCTGATTCAGGTATTGGATATGGGTGTGTATGTAGGGGTGTATGTGTGTGAGCGTGTGGTTTCTACAAAGAACAGAAATACAATGTTTTAGTTCACAATAAACATAACATGGAATCCACAGGAAATAAAGGAACTTAAACAATACATGAAGCCATCTACTCATAATATAATCTCAAATACATATGTAAATAACTAAAGAACATGCCTAAGCAGGAAATACAGCAAAATAAACATTTAGGATAAACTTAATACAGAATAATAATTAAGTGTCAAAAAAAGCACTTACATGGTCAAATACACGCACACACACACACACACACACGCACACACGCACGCACGCACGCACGCACGCACGCACACACGCACACACGCGCAGGGAAAAACAAAGGAAGAACTCAGTCCTCTGCACAGTACATCCATGTGCACCAGAATGAAGGTGCTGTGGGCACAGGTGCCATTTATAAGGCCTGATAGTGTCCTAATTGGCTTGAGATTAGGTGGGTGGAGCTAAAACTTAAATAGGAAAATTAACAAGCTAAGTGGGGTGTGGCACATGCTTGGCACCTTGACGCTTAGGGATACACAACTTCTCAACATCCTGTTACAATTAAATATTTTAAGAGTGCAGACCTATTTTGCATTTTTGTAAATCCAGTGATCAAATGCTGTGGGTCTCAGTTTTCAGTGATAGTCACATGACTAGTGGCTGGTCTGTGTGTGTAATTCCACAAACCTGGAAGATCTTCTGAACGTACAGTATATAAACAGAAGGCTTTAGAAAATTAGAAAATTAAAAATATAAAGTAGAATCAATAAATTATGAATACTTTACTGCCATTGTGAGGATAACATGTAATCAATAGAAAAGTAACTGTAGTCTGATAATGAGTATTTTAAAAGGTAATATAATCTAATTACAATTTACAAGTAGGCCTAATTAATTTTTAAAATTAAAGTAAAATTACCCAGCACTGACAGTATGCACATATGCTGGTGGTGACAAAAATGTACTCACACTGTACAGTATACACATACACCCTCATGTATGTGTCAAAACCGAAGTATATTTGGTTACTTTGTGGTGTCAGATTTCTGATAATCATTCACCCGTTTCCTCAACAACCGATCTGCATGGTCTCTGTACAATATTTGCAGCATTGTCTTTATTTGAGTTCTTTAAAATTGGTCTGAATCTAGGGTCAAGTCCTCGTCTGGGTTTTAAAGGATCTGATCTTGACATAAACTCGAAAACATTTCAATGGTTATCTCCCTCAAAACACACGCACACACACACACCAAAATAATGGTGCTGACAAACCCTGAAGATGCAGGAATTAGTCGGCAGTCTCTGCACATTTGCATCATATTAGAACACCCAGACAGCTCGTTTCAGATCAGTGTTTGCAGTCATTTTTCTGTCTGACAGACTCCATTTGCCATAATGTACAGTAGGCTAACAAGAGCACACTGCATGAGATACTATATCCCACAATGCAATATGCTCAACTTCGCCATTCATCTCCATCTAATGAATCAGAGATTAGATCAGCTGTAGTGTTAAACATCTTTGTTGACTCATTATTTTCCAAAAGTAAGACATTTTTACACAAAATTTTAATCTGAATTGAATAAAAACAGCTTAATAACAATATCTGGCTGCCACACACTATAATAACAATATTTACAGCTAGCCTGCAAGTGTATTTTTCCATATGCCATTCAAAAAAACATTACATATGGTGCATTCAAGTCCTCCTGGGAAGTTATTTACGGGGTAGGAAGTCATGTTCAGGAGCGTTCAAGTCACTTTCGTCGGAGTAAGATGGCGGTGTACCTTCTCTTAAATAACTACACAAAAATACAGCAAGTCTTAACTCTATTTATCTCTAGAAAACTCTATTTTATCTCTAGAAAATGAAGAACAAAGACAATCTTGCTTTTTTAGGTTTCAGTTAATTTATGAAGCCACTGTAAACTTTATCCTTGCTTATTATATTGTTATATTACAATGCTATCATCTTTTGTAGCAAGCAATTAGCTTACTTCACTCACAACTCATAAACATCGGGGTTTGAAGAAAACCCCGAGCTTCCCACTCGATCTTTCCGACAAATGGATTACGAGTGACGTAATGCCACCCGGAAGACGATTAACAACAATGAATGTGCTGTTGTTTACGATTGTTATTATTATTTTTAATGGAAGTGCATGCAAATATATTTTTATAGGGAAAAGCGAATGTAAATGATCCGAAGGGATATAAATAAGCAGGGAGCGACACGTTTCTAACTTAAGAAACCGTTCCTTTGTTGTTTACCTTGTTGTACCGCATGTTTATGTAAAATTGTTTTTAACCACGCTAATAAGACTTCTTAAATCCATGACAGATTTTGCAATGATTAACCTGAACTTTTGGACTCACTTTTGAGCTCATGACAGCCTGACCCACGTTTCCATGTCCACCCTCCTCCTCATGGCGCTCGGGCTCGCCGGGTTTGTGCTCTGTTTGAGCGGACTGAACCTCATCCTCGCCGCGGATCATCCGTCCTATGTGGCGGCGGTGTACGAGCACCGAGTGCGGCTGAACCCGAACCCCAGAGTCCCGCTGGACCGGAGACCCGCCCTGGAGCACATGAAGCAGAACCTGCGTGTGTTTGAAGAGCAGACAGTGCTGGCAGCACAGCAGGTACACTGACAGATAGTGTGTGTAAGAGCTTCAAACACTGATCAAATGACAACAATAAAAGGAATGCAATAATAATTTGTACCCATTTAAACACGTACCATATGCAAACTATGCAAATAATACCAGAAAATGTCACAACCTTTTTAGTGATAAACATCTCTCAGTGATTTGTAATTGTTTTGTCAAAAGGTTATTTCACAAACACTTTGCACTTGTCTTGAACACGCTTCTTTCTAAGATAAAACGACCCTTAAAATGGCATTGAACAAAATACATTTTTATATAAATGAATGAGATACTAGTTTGCCTAAAAGTAATGGCTGCTAATGTGAAAGAATTGCATTAAACCATAAAAATGCATGTTCGTTAAGTCTTTTAACTGTGGATACACAGACATTCCTAAATGATGTCTACAGGACCCTTAACGTTTATATCATGTGTTAAACAGGGTGCCCAGATCATAGTGTTTCCAGAAGACGCCATCCATGGGTTCAACTTCACCAGAGCTTCTATCGCTGGTTATCTGGAGACCGTTCCCAACCCTCAGGAGGTCACATGGAGTCCATGTGCTGATCCACACAGATTTCCAGACACTGAGGTACAAAACTGATATTTACCACCCTTTTTAAGGATTATTTAGACATGATGAGTGCCAGTTTTAGAGCCACTTTTTTCACAGTTTCTAACAAGTTATGTTTCTTTCTCAGGTCCTCCAAAGCCTCAGCTGTATGGCTCATAAGAACCGTCTCTTCGTGGTGGCTAACATGCCGTCCCGTCAGAGCTGTAACCGGACCGCCGACCCTCGCTGTCCTGCGGACGGCCAGTACCAGTTCAACACAAACGTGGTGTTCAGTGACCAGGGCGTCATCGTGGCCCGATATCACAAATATAACTTGTATTTTGAGGCGGCGTTTGACGCTCCACCGGAGTGCGAGTATGTCACTTTCACCACACCGTTTGCAGGCTTATTCGGGGTGTTTACGTGCTTCGACATTCTGTTCCGTGACCCGGCGTTGACTCTAGTAAAGGACATGGGTGTCCGGCAGATCGTGTATCCCACTGCGTGGATGAACCAGCTCCCCCTGCTGTCCGCCGTACAGTTTCAGCGCTCGTTCTCGCACGCGACGGGCGTCACGCTGCTAGCCGCCAACATCCGAGCCGCTCAGTATGGCATAACCGGCAGCGGCATCTTCACACCATGGGATTCGCTCATTCATCACGATATGAAGGGGGATTCTGGGAAATTGCTGGTGCGTAGAGTGCCAGTTTTGGATCCAGCTTTTATTGGGGACGCAGCATGGCCTACACTGATGCCATTTTCTGGGTATCCAAAAGAGAAACTGAGGTCAGAAGAACCAGAAAAGATGCATGTTTGGCCTACAAGTAGCTTTGAACCAGATGATGGTGTAAAATACTGCCAAAAGGACTCTGAATGTGCACAAGAAGCCACATCTACAACCTTTACCTCCATCATGATGTATGATAATTTCACTTTGGTTCCTTTGAGAGGCCGTAAAGGGAACATTAGCATTTGTAGTGGCTCTGTCTGCTGCCACCTGCTGTTCCGGAGGTCCGACACGCATGAGTTTTACGCTCTGGGCGTCTTCAACGGCCTCCATGTGGTGCACGGGACGTATTACCTGGAGGTTTGCGCTCTGGTGAAGTGCACAGGTGAACATCACAGCAGCTGCGGAGGAGAAACCGAACACGCTCGTACACCGGTGGACTTCAGGCTGACGGGGACCTTTACGACTCGACATGTGTTCCCTGGAATTCTGGGTAATGGGATGACTCTGGATATTCCGGATCATTCTGGTTGGGAGAGAGGAAACCGCTTTTACATGAGCCGGACGGGAATGAGCGCTGGACTCGTAACAGCTGTGCTGTATGGGAGACACTATGAGAAGGACAATGATTAAAACTTTCATAGGACACTAATTATAGTGCACTACAAATAACATGAATCATTTCATCTTAATGAACTGCATTTCTTCACCCAAAAATGAAAATGAAAAATTCTGTCATAACTTTTTAATAAAACCTCATTCCAAGCCTATATCATTGTTTTTTCTGTCAAACAGTTTTTAAGAATAGTTTTGCTCTTGTATCACCTTATTTTGCAACGTGGAAGTACGTTATATTCTGTGAATGCGCGAGACTTCTGATTCATTAACCGCTATAGGTGAATAACTAAAAGAATAACTACGTGCAGTAAATGGTAAAACTATTTGTACTACAAACCAGTGTGTTTATAATTATGACAAAACATTAAAATAATATGATAATAAATACCAGTTTGCAATATCAAGCAACATAAGCTGTTTTGTAGTTTAAATAACTGGAAGCTGAGGACACCGAAATAAAGAATTCTTTTTTATAGAAATAGAGGGAGGATAAAGTGATTTTGATTAAAGATCACGACAGCACATCAATTTATAAAATGATGTGCACGGATAAATAACAGTGAAAGAGACACTCAATTATCGACTGGTGTTTACCTACAAAAATAAAACTTTCTGGGCATTAAGGTTTTACAAAACATTTAAATATTATAATTTACAGTATTTACAAAATATACTTCAATAATAGATAATACGGAACATTAAACAGGGTGAAAAATATACCTGAAACAAAGAAAACTAATATATAAATATTAAAATAGATAATACAGAACATTAAATGAGGTAAAAAGATTTCTGACAATAAATATATTATACGCAAATATTAAATAGATCCAAAATTCAAAAACTATTGGATTGGATAAATAAAATGTTTTCTTGTATGCAGACTAATTTATGTTCTGATATATATATAATAATTACATACATAATTTTTTTATATTTGGCAAGTTTCTGTAATAAAAAGACACTGTAGAATCTTATGGCAAAAGATTTATTTAGAATTATTAATAATTATTAACAATGTACCAAAAGGTCAAGTCACACACTTGATCTTTTCATTGTATTTGAATTATAAAATAAATCACACACTCACACAACCATTCGAATTCACAATCACACACACACACACACACACACAACAGGAAGAACGCTGTAATTCCTCACAGCAGAGGAATAAATACTCAGATTGATCCTGAAAGTCTTCATGTTTTTTAATAATAAATAATCCATGATGATGCAAACCTAAAGTCAATCTTCATGCACGAACGGGGATTAAAAGTAAAGCTGGAGGAAAAGTCTGCAGCTCTTGGTCCCTGACGTCCTCTGCAGTTACAACAATCCGTTGCCTTCTCACGTTTCACGTGAATGCTGGCAAAAACAGGCCATTTCTTCTGATAAAGGAAAGCAAAATGAATTTGGCTTTAAATAAAGAGGATTAGAGATGCTTGAGAGTTCAAACATTGACATAGTAGAGAAGAAACAGTAATAGACTGGTTAAACTGCAGTGTTGGCCACTTATTTTCCTGTTTCTCCGTTTTCTCCTGAGACTTTCGTACGCACCGGTCATTGAGAGACGACCCTAATTAGCATAGTCACCGTTCGGCCAATGAGGCGAGAGTTTAAGACACTGAGGGGCGGGACAGAGTGTGTTGTCAGTACGTTTCCGAGTCTGAATCATTGAGTTCATCATCGGGGACGATGAGGCCGTCCTCGCGACCCAGGCTGTTGAATTTACGGTAGGAGACGTGCTCGGGACGCAGCATGGGTAAAGGGTCAAAGGTCACGGTCTTGGATGGGCTGGAGTAATGGTTAATGGTGGTAAACGTGAGATTTGATATGGTGCCGGGACTGCTGGGAGAGATGGGCATCATGGTGGAGAGTATCAGCGCCAAACAGTCGGCCACGTCTTTGTTCGGGGCACAAGACAAAGCTGGAGTGTATCCTGGGAAACACATTTGAGCCAATTCAATTCATGTTTATATGTATAGAAATATTTGTATGCATGAGCGTGTCAAAGTAACGTCCATATGGCAGTTATATGCAGCTATTACATAACACGTTATGTGGTCAAAAACTTGCTTGGAAACATTCAACCCAAGCGCAAATTTTGTGTTGATGTAAATTTGCATGATGCAAATCTATTGCACAGAAATAATATTATCAGCATATCCGTTTACCTGGAATTTACCCATAAGCACACTTCCGTTCAAAAGTTTGGTGTCAGAAAGATTTTCTCATCAAGGCTGCATTTATTTAATCATAAATACAGTAAAATACTGTTACAATTAAAAATAACTGTTTTCTGTTTAAATACATTTCAAAATTGATTCCTGAGATGCAAAGCTGAATGTACTGTCGCTTGTGATACATTTTATGCATCCTTGCTAAATAAAAGTATACGTTTTTTTTTTTTTTTTTGAAAAATGAGCCTTTAAGCGCTCACCGTTTTCATCCACGGCGAGGACACTGGCTCCTTTACCCAGCAGCTCCTGCACGACCACCGTGAGCCCGTTACGAGCCGCGACGTGTAGCGGCCTGAGACACGAGAGAGAGAGAGAGAGGCAGCTCTCTTTAATCTCGAGATGATGAGGAGGAAGAGGAGGAGAACATGCGTGAGGACACCAAACTTACGTCTGCAGCGCTGCGTTCGTGCAGTTGATGAGGTTTCTGTCCGTGACCTTCTCAAGAATTAACAAGGCACTGGTTTCATGCCCCTAAAAACAGAAACAATACAGGTGAAGTTAGATTTGCATTTCCACAAAGTGCGAGTGCACGCAAGACATGCTAGATACTCTATGAACAAAAAAAGCCTTTGTTGGATCGTGGTAATTAACCCTAACAAAAGAAAAAAATAGAAAAATCTAAATTTTTAAATGATCCATTGATATCACATTTGATACCTTTTAAGTCTTTTATGGCTCATACAGTCTGATATCGTGAGAATATGGAGGAAAAAAACACCTCAGTCTGATTTAGAGGCCCAAACTGAGCAAAAAAATCTAATTTGGTGCATTTGTTGATATACACTAGATTTTAGATCGGTAAGATTTTTTATGTTTTTAAAAGAAGTCTCTTCTGCTCACCAAGGCTGCATTTATTTGATAAAAAAAAAAAAAAGTATTATTGTGAAATATTATGACAATTTAAAATGACTGTTTTCTATTTTAATATATTTTAAAATGTAATTCATTCCTCAGATGAAAGCTGTATTTTCAGCATCATTACTCCAGTCTTCAGTGTCACATGATCCTTCAGAAATCATTCTAATATGATTTTATGCACACAAAAAACAATCATTATTATTTTAAATGTTGAAAACAGTTGTGTACAATTTTTTTTTTCAAAATTCTTTGATGAATAGAAAGTTCAAAAGAACAGCATTTATTTAAAATAGAATATTTTCTAACATTATAAATGTCTTTACTGTAACTTTTGATCAGTTTAACTCATCCTTGATTAATAAAATTATTGATTTATTTTATTTCTTTTCCCCAAAATAAAATTAAAATTCTTACTGACCCCAAACTTTTGAAGGGTAGAGTTTACTGTTACAAAAGCTTTAGATTTCAGATAAATGCTGTTCTTTTCAACTTTCTATTCATCATAGCATCATGAAATAAAAATGTAAAAACTGTTTTCAACATTAATAATAATCATAAATGTTTCTTGAGCATCAAATCATCATATTAGGACGATTTGTGAAGGATCATGTGACACTGAAGACTGGAGTAATGATGCTGAAAAATCAGCTTTGATCACAGGAATAAATTACACTTAACTATATATTCACATAGAAAACAGCTGATTTAAATTGTAATAATATTTCACAATATGACTGTTTTTGTTTGTATTTTTAATCAAATAAATGCAGCCTTGGTGAGCAGAAGAGACTTCTTTTAAAAATAATAAAATTCTTACCGGTCTAAAACTTTTGCCCGATAGTTAGTTAGTTAGTTAGTTAGTTAGTTAGTTAGTTAGTTAGTTAGTTAGTTAGTTAGTTAGTTAGTTAGTTAGTTAGTTAGTTAGTTAGTTAGTTAGTTAGTTAGTTAGTTAGTAAGTAAGTAAGTAAGTAAGTAAGTAAGTAAGTAAGTAAGTAAGTAAGTAAGTAAGTAAGTAAGTAAGTAAGTAAGTAAGTAAGTAAGTAAGTAAGTATCTATCTATCTATCTATCTATCTATCTATCTATCTATCTATCTATCTATCTATCTATCTATCTATCTATCTATCTATCTATACAGTACCAGTCAAAAGTTTGGAAACACTACTATTTTTAATGTTTTTGAAAGAAGTCTCTTATGCTCATCAAGCCTGCAGTAAAAAAAAAAAAAAAAAAAAAACCAGTAATATTATTACAATTTAAAATAATGGTTCTCTTTTTTAATATACTTTAAAATGTAATTTATTTTTGTGATGCAAAGCTGAATTTTCATCAGCAAGTACTCCAGTCTTTGGTGTCTTATGATCCTTCAGAAATCATTCTAATATGCTGATTTATGATCAATGTTGGAAACAGTTGTGCTGCTTAATATTTTTTTATAACCTGAGATACTTTTTTCAGGATTATTTGATGAATAAAAAGTTAAAAAGAACTGTATTTATTTAGAATAGAAATCTTTTGTAACAATATTCACTACCGTTCAAAAGTTTGGGAACAATAACTATTTTTTTTTTTTAAAGAAATTAGTACTTTAATTCAACAAGGATGCGTTAAATTGATAAAAGGTGATGGTAACGATTTATATTGTTAGAAATGTTTTTATTTTGAATAAATGCTGTTTTTATGAATAAATGCTGTTAACGTTTTACTCATCAATGAATCCTGAAAAAAGTATTCCAAAAAAATATATTAAACAGCACAACTGTTTCCATCATTGATAATAACTGAGTATCAAATCATCATATTAGAATGATTTCTGAAGGATCATAAGACACCAAAGACTGGAGTACTTGCTGATGAAAATTCAGCTTTGCATCACAAAAATAAATTACATTTTAAAATATATTAAAAAAGAGAACCATTATTTTAAATTGTAATAATATTTCATAATATTTCAGTTTTTTTGTTTTTTAACTGCAGGCTTGATGAGCATAAGAGACTTCTTTCAAAAACATAAAAAATAGTAATTTCCTTTTGACTGGTACTGTATATTGTTATGACCACTAGGGGTATAGTCATATATACAGTGAGGAAAATAAGTATTTGAACACCCTGCTATTTTGCAAGTTCTCCCACTTAGAAATCATGGAGGGGTCTGAAATTGTCATCGTAGGTGCATGTCCACTGTGAGAGACATAATCTAAAAAAAATTATCCAGAAATCACAATGTATGATTTTTTAACTATTTATTTGTATGATACAGCTGCAAATAAGTATTTGAACACCTGAGAAAATCAATGTTAATATTTGGTACAGTAGCCTTTGTTTGCAATTACAGAGGTCAAACGTTTCCTGTAGTTTTTCACCAGGTTTGCACACACTGCAGGAGGGATTTTGGCCCACTCCTCCACACAGATCTTCTCTAGATCAGTCAGGTTTCTGGGCTGTCGCTGAGAAACACAGAGTTTGAGCTCCCTCCAAAGATTCTCTATTGGGTTTAGGTCTGGAGACTGGCTAGGCCACGCCAGAACCTTGATATGCTTCTTACAGAGCCACTCCTTGGTTATCCTGGCTGTGTGCTTCAGGTCATTGTCATGTTGGAAGACCCAGCCTCGACCCATCTTCAATGCTCTAACTGAGGGAAGGAGGTTGTTCCCCAAAATCTCGCAATACATGGCCCCGGTCATCCTCTCCTTAATACAGTGCAGTCGCCCTGTCCCATGTGCAGAAAAACACCCCCAAAGCATGATGCTACCACCCCCATGCTTCACAGTAGGGATGGTGTTCTTGGGATGGTACTCATCATTCTTCTTCCTCTAAACACGTTTAGTGTAATTATGACCAAAAAGTTCTATTTTGGTCTCATCTGACCACATGACTTTTTCCCATGACTCCTCTGGATCATCCAAATGGTCATTGGCAAACTTAAGACGGGCCTTGACATGTGCTGGTTTAAGCAGGGGAACCTTTCGTGCCACACATGATTTCAAACCATGACGTCTTAGTGTATTACCAACAGTAACCTTGGAAACAGTGGTCCCATCTCTTTTCAGGTCATTGACCAGCTCCTCCCGTGTAGTTCTGGGCTGATTTCTCACCTTTCTTAGGATCATTGAGACCCCACGAGGTGAGATCTTGCATGGAGCCCCAGTCCGAGGGAGATTGACAGTCATGTTTAGCTTCTTCCATTTTCTAATGATTGCTCCAACAGTGGACCTTTTTTCACCAAGCTGCTTGGCAATTTCCCCGTAGCCCTTTCCAGCCTTGTGGAGGTGTACAATTTTGTCTCTAGTGTCTTTGGACAGCTCTTTGGTCTTGGCCATGTTAGTAGTTGGATTCTTACTGATTGTATGGGGTGGACAGGTGTCTTTATGCAGCTAACGACCTCAAACAGGTGCATCTAATTTAGGATAATAAATGGAGTGGAGGTGGACATTTTAAAGGCAGACTAACAGGTCTTTGAGGGTCAGAATTCTAGCTGATAGACAGGTGTTCAAATACTTATTTGCAGCAGTATCATACAAATAAATAGTTAAAAAATCATATATTGTGATTTCTGGATTTTTTTTTTTAGATTATGTCTCTCACAGTGGACATGCACCTACGATGACAATTTCAGACGCCTCCATGATTTCCAAGTGGGAGAACTTGCAAAATAGCAGGGTGTTCAAATACTTATTTTCCTCACTGTATATATATATATATTAGGGCTGTCAAAGTTAGCGCGTTAATAACGCGTTAACGCAAAATCATATTAACGGCACTATTTTTTTTAACGCTCGATTAACGCAGCGCGTATTTTCTGTTTGACCCGTGGCCCAAAACCTAGTTGGAGAAATGGAGATACACAGTGTTGCCAACTTAGCGACATTGCAGACCCATTTAGCGATTTTTTCCCTTCAACAAAGCGCCCAAACCTTATTTAGTTTCTGAGAATCTACCGGTACCGCCGGTACTGCTCTCCCAGCACGCGCGCGCGCCTCTCTCTCTCTCGCTCTCTCTCTGCGTCTCGCGCTGGAGAGAGGAGCAGCGCTTTAATTCAGTTAAACACAGATATGATGTTGCTTCTCTAATTTTACATGCAAGTATAGCCGAAATCGCAAAACAGATATTGTGTTTATCTTATGTGTATTTGATTTCATCAGACGACGGCTCGATTATTAGGATTATTGTGCATCTTGGAAGGGAGAGCTGGTTATGTCTTAATGGGTCGCGTTTCAGTCACCATTTCATATTCATTCCGTTGTTTGACAACAGAAACAGTAAAATATACCAATGAAAACCGTTTTATTGAGAATTTAGCTTCATCAAAATGGGCACAGAGAGAGACAAACTATAATGTAGCCTAATAATAAATGTACATTTAGCATTTTCAGAAGAGCTGCCCTGTCATGCAAAAATCTAAACATGTTTGTGTTAATTGCTCAGTGCAAAGAAAGAGAAGTAATGGGAACCTGGTATTTATTTGTTCTTTCTACATGTGTCTAATAGACATGAACAAGTTCTTTGAAAAACATCTATGACCTTTGAAACGTCTCGTCTTCATGCTCTATGTTGACTATGGTTTCAATAATAAAATACATTTGCATAAAGCATCCATATTTATCCATGCCCACGTTGATTAGAGTATTACAAACTTGAAAAGTATTAATTTAAGGTACATTTAGAACAAATAAAAAAATGTGCGATTAATCACGAGTTAACTCATGACAATCATGTGATTAATCGATTGACAGCCCTAATATATATATATATATATATATATATATATATATATATATATATATATATATATATATATATATATATATATATATATAGTCAAAACCAAGATGAAATTCTGATAGTTTGCAGTGTAAATCTATGAGATCTTTACAATTTATATAAGTCAGCAGTTTTTCTATATCTGCCAATAATATGTCTTAGTAAGCTGATATTAGATGCTGGACTCATGTAAAGTCAGTATTCATCACTGAGTTTGTACCTTACTGCAGGCCAGATGCATTGCTGTGTTTCTGTGCGCGTCCTGTAATGTGAAGTCTGCTTTTGCGCTGCTCACCAGCACCTCTGCAGAAACAACACACTCGTCACAATCATATCAGCATCAACACATCCAGCAGCGTTCAGACCGACCTCGAGCAGTGTGTCGACATGTTTACAGCCGCTTCCTGAATAACAACACTTCTGAAACTCTATCGCCCTCTAGATCCACAACTCAACAACATCAATCGATGAAAAGCCTTGGCAACTAATGAAATTCAAAAGACTGCAATGCAACTAAAATGCAAATAAAAGATAAATAGAAATAAATAAAAACAAACTAACAAAAATGACAAAACTGTTATTAAAACAGACTAAAATGAAAACCAAAAACATATAAAAGCTAATTCAAAATATTAACAAATACTGGTATAGTGGTATAATAATAATACTAAAATAACTAAACTAACTATATAATATAATATAAAATGAATATATATATATATATATATATAGCACTGTTTGGCAGTGTTGGGGAATGTTGTTTACAAAAGTAACTTCACATTATTACAAGTACAAGTAACTAATTGTTACATTTCTATTGCATTTGACAGTTAATAAATAGAACATGCGTCTGTGAAAAGAGTGTTTCAATGTTTGGGGTTAGAACGATTTTTATTTTATTTGAAAAAAATAATTATTTTATTCAGCAAGGACGCATTAAATTGATCAAAATAGACTGTAAATACATTTATAATTATACAAAACATTTATATTTCAAATAACTGTTCTTTTGAACTTTCTATTCATCAAAGAATCCTGAACAAACTTTTTTTTAACATTGATAATAATCAGAAATGTTTCTTAATCAGAAAATCATCATATTAGACTGATTGCTGAAGGATCATGTGACACTAAAGACTGAAATAATGATGCTGAAAATTCACAGGAAATGTTAAAAATGTCCAAACATTTGAATGGTAGTGTATTTAAACAAAAAATGTTTTACTTTATTTTAAACATTTAGTTACTTATACTGATCTGCTGTTTGATCTCTGAACTCTTTCTAACTGAAGAAAAATACTATATTTGGCGTCTCACCTACGGCGTTTGTTTGCCCGTTCTCGGCCGCCATCATGAGTGGTGTTCTTCCCAGCATGTCGATGGAGTTGACCTGAGCGTTGTGACCCAGCAGAAGCTGCAAACACTCCACGTGATCAGTGTAAGCGGCGGCGTGCAGCGGCGTCCTACGGGACACACAAAACACGTCAGCTAAAGAATATAAAGCAGTGCTGATCCTATAGAAAGCCTGTTCTTACCTGGACTGTGAGTCTGTGGCGTTCACGATCGCTGGACCTAAAGTCTCAATCAGCATCTCAGCTGCAGATTCATTATCATTAATACTGAAACACACAGAGAGAGAGAGATGTGATGCTTTCAGATGCGCTTCTTCATCCAGGAGGAAGCAGATCATGTGAGTGTTTCTTACACAGCGCAGTGCAGCGGACTGAAGGAGTTTCCCTCCGGCTGCCGAAACACCTCCTGCTCTAAGAGCATCTCCACACACGCGTCGTGACCTGAGAACGACACAACACGATTCTTTGATGAACAGAAAGTTCAGAAGAACAGCATTTATTTGAAATGGAATCTTTTGTAACATTATAAATGTCTTTACTGTCACTTTTGATCAATTTAGAGGAGTAGTTCACTTCACAATTAAAATGTCCTGATAATTTACTCACCCCCACGTCATCCAAGATACCCTGGTAATCCAGAGTTCTCTCGAGAGCACAAGTTTGAATTTGCTCAGCGAGTTACTCTGGTGTCTAGTAATGATGCTCATTAAATATGCCCCTCGATCTGAGCTGCACCAATCACATCGGGTTATCTGATATAGGCGGGCCAGAGGCGAGATGACGACAGCGCTGTGACGTCGAAGTCATTAGTAAACATTGCAAGGTGGCTATGGATGAACACCAGTTGTTTGAAACGGCTTTGGCCGCTACAATGAACGAGTTAGACTTGGCTTTTTCTCTAAAAGAGATGACGACAGAAGACGCCGCTCGAATCGTTCCTTTGCAAGAAGGAGTTTTTGCTGACCGGATACGGCAAGAGTCTAATCCACCAGTTAGCCCCGCTGGTAGCTAAGCGTATGGGGCTCTGGATACGTCACCCCGTGTATTGCTGTGATTGGTCGTAGTGTAATCCAATTGACCTATGGCTAAGCCACACCCCCTCCACTCACTCGGACAAACAGTCAACATTCGGTAACAGGCGCTATGGCAGCTGTCACAGTAGGAGACATTTCACAGGAGGCAATTGATGATTTTTGGAGACAGAAAGATTATATATCATCTTGAAGTTACCAAAAGAGCCTTAACTATGCATTGGAGGGTTATATTAATAATTTTATTGTTGAGAAGGTCGATGAAAAGCTTCAGCTCCAGTCAAAGATTTACAGGTCACAGTGTAAACGTTATAGTTTGGTGCTGTTTCGCTTTAAACGCTCGCTTTATACGCGCGTCCTATTCGATTTGGAAGCGCTAATGGATTCAAAATGTTCAAGCGTCGAACTAGACGCGATAAGCGCGAATTTGACGCTCTATTCGCGTTTGGTGTGAATGCAGCATAATGAACAGGCTGCGATGTCAAGATTGCAATGCTGAAATGTGTGTGTGTGTGTGTGTCAGAGAGAGAGAGAGAGGCGCGGGCGCGATCGAACAGTGGAAACATAAAAACATACTTTTGTTCAGCTAGAAGCTAGGCTAACGTTAGCTAACGTTACGTTAAAGATACCGTTCAAATACGTTGTTGACTTACCTTAGAACAGATGTAGACATCCTTGTTTAATTTATCCACGTTTAGTTAGTGTTGTGGTCTAAGTTACCGCATAACTTAATCCAGATTAGACACTTATCTCGGTTGAGATGTGGCTTGGGAAAGGGTAAAAAATACACACCGTCGCCCAGCCTCTCAGGATACCTAGTGTCAGAGTTGCATGTACCCCATGCACACCGTTTGACCATTTTAAACTTAAAATGACAAGAAAAAACATATAAAAACGAATGAAAACTGACTAACTGCAATGCATTTCAATGGACGTGGAAGCAGGGAATGTCCGAGTGTATTGGGTTAGCTATGCGCACTGTGATTGGCTCATCGCATTTGGGGGCGTGGCTTAGCCATAGGTCAATTGCGTGCAGTGAGATTTTCAAATGCATGCTTGGTGCCGCCCCTCGAGCTGGCCGATTTTCATTAATCGATTCCAGACCATTAATCTTTCAGAGTTAGGTCTGGATTTCCAGGCTACATCCAAGATGTTCATGTCTTTCTTTCTTCAGTCGTGAAGAAATGAAGGATTTTTGAGAAACATTCCAGGATTTTTCTCCATATAGTGGATCTCAATGGGGCCCAAATTGCAGTTTCAATGCAGCTTTAAAGTCTCTACACGATCCCAGACGAGGAATAAGAGTCTTATTTAGCCATCATTTTCCAAAAAAAAACATTTATATACTTTTTAACCACAAATGCTCGTCTTGCACTAGCTGTGATGCGCCACACATTACGTAATCACGTTGAAAGGTCTCGCATGTTCCGGTTCAAAAAGGTATACGGTAAGGTGAAAACATCTCATTCTCTCCTACAACTTCAAAATCGTCTGACATCATTGTTTTACCATTTATTTAAAAAAATGTTTTGTAAAGAGTTTGACTCAGTCTTTGCACATTCGCTTTGTAAACACTAGGTCTGGACTTCTGCCTACGTCACGCGAGACCTTTCAATGTGATTACGTAATGCGTGGTGCATCGCAAAGCTAGTGCAAGACAAGCATTTGTGGTTAAAAAGTATATAAATGTTTTTGTTTTGGCTAGATAAGACTCTTATTCCTCGGCTGGGATCGTGTAGAGCCCATTGAAGTCACTACATGGAGAAAAATCCAGGAATGTTTTCCTCAAACACCTTCATTTCTTTACGACTGAAGAAAGAAAGACATGGACATCTTGGATGACGTGGGGGAGAGTAAATTATCAGGAAATTTGAATTCTGAAGTGAATCCTTTAATGCATCAGTGTGATTGGATGGTGGCATGTTTACCGTTATAACAGGCCCAGTGCAGCGGTGTGAAACCACAGTTGTCCTTGAGGACGAGGACGGTCTTCTGGATCTTGAGAAGGGCCCTCAGAACCCCGACGTGACCGGAAGCAGCCGCCAGGTGTAGAGGAGAGCGCCCCCTGCCGTCCTGAACCACGAAACTGGAGCCGTGCTGCAGCAGCGCCTCCACACACGCCTCGTGACCCATCACTGCCTGCGACACACAGTCAAGAGGAGAGAAGCTCTTCGTTTAGACAGATCGTCATAAACACCGCGGGAGAGCTATTACAACAAGCTATCTTTAATTAAGTGACACCCTAGACACAAATCAGCTTTCTTTCGTAATATTCTGGGCTCAAATGAATATGATGGCAGATGAAGGCATTTCTCTCCATTGAGACATTGGTGTTTGTGTGTGTGTGACTGACCCCGCGGTGGAGGGCCGTCCTGCCAGATTTATCTCTGGCCTCCACAAGGGCTCCTTTACTCAACAGAAGATACACACAGTCTGTGTGTCCGCCCAGAACCGCCAACATCAGAGGAGTCCTGACAACAACAACAACACACAATTAACCTATTCATCAGACTGACAGCATTCAAGCATATAGCGGAGATACAGAAGCTCTGACACTCACTGTCCCTTTCCGTCACGTATATTGATGGCTGTTTGCTGGTCGGAGTTATGGATGAGCAGACGCAGACACTCAGAGTGACCGTTCATGGCTGCAGATGGACCAAATCAAACACACACAATAAAATAACACACACAATCTGACCTGACACATCAGCTCATGTACCATCAGTCTCAGTCAATGCTGTTCTTTTGAACTTTCTATTCATCCTGAAAATAAAATGTATCACAGTTTCTATAAAAATATGAAGCAGCACGACTGTTTTGAATACTGATAACAATCAGAAATGTTTCTTGAGCAGCAAATCATCATATTAGAATGATTTCTGAAGGATCATGTGACACTGAAGACTGGAGTAATGATGCTGAAAATACAGATTTAATCACAGGAATAAGTCACAGTTTACAATATATCGGAAAACTATTTTTTTCATTCTCTTAGTGTCAGCAGAAAGGGGGGTCCTCACAACATGCTATTGGGTCATGGTCCTCATAAGTATAGCAAAACACGTGTGTGTGTGTGTGTGTGTGTGTGTGTGTGTGTGTGTGTGTGTGTGTGTTGTTGATGTTGACCTGCAGAGTGTAAGGCGCTTCTCTTGTGTGTGTAGTCCTTCAGCAGCATTGACGCGCCCTGATTGATCAGAATATCCACACACTCCACGTGACCCTTAAACGCAGCCAGACTCAGAGCTGTGTGACCCTGAGGCGTCCTCACGTCCAGATCCAACAGAGACTGGACCAGAACCTCAAGAGCATGGTGGTGACCGTGATATGCCTGCCAAAACACACACACACACACACACACACACACACACACACACACACACACACACACACACACACACACACACACACACACACACACACACACACACACACACACACACAAGACGTTTTAATGCACTAAAGCAGACTTTTGACTTGCATGTTATAGTTGACAATCAAACCTACACTTAGACTAATGAACAATGTTATTTGGTTGAATAGTTGTTTATTTTGGTTATTATTAATAATATTTATTGCCTTTTATTTATTGAACTTCCTGCCAAGAGAACACCACCTAACTGAGGCAAAAAAATAAATAAAATAATAATATTTATATATAGATTTGGTGATCTGTAACTCACCGCTAAGTGTAAAGGGCTGACGGGAGGCTGGACGTCTGTGTCGTTTAAGAGACTTGATGCAGACGTGTTCATCAGCTGAAAATATACATGCATTCATGGCTTTATGAAATTACACCATTTAAAACAGCTAAACAAAGGAATAAGGTGAAAAATTATGATTTTTTGTATATACTTGAGGACATGAAATGCCATTCAGAATGCATGCAATTTAGAGAGAGAATTTATTTTATTTTATTCATCAGAATGATATTGGACCATGAAATGTTAGGCTATAGTTATTAATTACTATTATTATTCATTAATAGTATTTATATCCAGTCTTTGCTTGTTTATGTCAACAGAAAATGGTTTTGCAGGAGAAAGGTGTTACATTTTGATAGATTATGAAAGAATACAAAATGTTTTTCTTCATGCACTGATGAATCACACATGATAAGAACAGAAACATTCAATACAGTACACAGGGTTACTTCTGAACTTTATGTGGCCATTAGAGGGCAGCACTGGCCAGATCGTGTGTCGTTTAGCTCAATCCACACAGAAGTACAGATACTCACCACATCTAATGGTGTTTCGTTGGCGATCTACAAAACAAAACACAGAGATTAACCCTGAAAACAGAGCGGTGTTGAGGAGTGTTTAAGCTCACTGTGTTTAAATGATGAACTAACCAGTTCCAGACACACTCGGTGACCGTACACTGAAGCGTAGTGAACAGCGCTGTATCCGTCTTTATCCCTGAGACCTGGATTCGCATCATTCCTCAACAGATACTCCAGACACCTGATAGACAGACAGACACAGAGAGAGAGAGAGAGAGAGAGAGAGAGAGAGAGAGAGAGAGAGAGAGAGAGAGAGAGAGAGAGAGAGAGATCAGCTCAAACATTCACTGAGTGCAACAGACGGAAGTAAAACTCCATTCATTTTCTCCATAGAGAAATAGATTTTAATGATATTTTGATTTAGATTTTAATGATACATTTTTAAAGACAGACTTACTGTGAGCTCTGAGGTAGTTAAACGATGGTATGCGTTCTTTATTTCACATTATTTTATTTTAACAGCGGAACAACTACATTACCCATGATGCTGTATAGACAATTCCACCAATCAGAGTCGCGGTGAGCAAATTGAGCCAAGAGTTCAACAGTTGCGTTCCAGAAGTAAGAACTCCATTCATTTTCTCCATAGTGTGTTTACAACGCAGTCTTGTAACCTTTGGCTGGTTGGCTTGGTTCATGGCTTATGCCTCTTTAACAAAGACTTTTTTAAAACCTTCAATGAATGTAAAAAAGGACCTTTCAGGGAACGCCATACACTCCTCAAAATACTAATATATACACATACTGTATATATGCTGATTTTGCAATAAATTTAAAATATGTTCCTGAAGGAATAATCAACAACTTTAAATGAATAGTTTCATATAAATCACCATTGTTTTTAATTTGATTATGTCATACGCTTCATGGGATTGTAGTTCGTCCCCTCACTAAAGTATGAAGTACACAGTTTTGTCCATTTTCAAATGCTATTTTGCTTCGAATCAAAGTTTGTAATGTTGTGATTCTCCTCATAGTGTTTTGGCTTGATTCATGGCTTATAACGCTTTAACAAAGACTTTTTTTTTGTTTTAATCTCTGTGCTAAAGATTTATGCAAAAAATACTTCCAAAACAAACGTAGCTGAAAAAGCGTGTGTGCACAATGCACTCTATGGCACATTAGCTCATATTTGTGAGATATCTGTGCACAGCAAACACATTTTGTGCCTGTAATACCCGGAATGGATGACCTATAACATTTGCGGATACAGTATGTGCAACTAGAGCACATTCCTTAATGTGTCTCCGTATCCCACAATGCAGTGCGCTTGACTCGACCTTCCGTTTCCAGTGTGTGTGTGTGTGTGTGTGTGTGTGTGTTGGTCACCTGCCGTCGGAGTCGGTCGCAGCTGTGTAATGTATTGAGCTGCAGCCTCGGACGTCCCGCTCGTTCACACTGGCCCCGGAGCCCACCAGAGCAAACAGACACTGATAGTTACAGTTAGCAGCAGCGTAATGCAGCGCCGTCCTGAGAGAGAGATAAATCATACATGATAAACACATTCCTCCTGCAGGATTCACTGTGATGGGAATCTGGAGGAGAATATACAGTACATCCCAGGCTGCTGTAATAAAACCAGCTGACTGTAAGTGTGCAGACTGTCTACAACATGCCTGGGTCATATCTGAACCCAATACTATATACTAAAATATCAAGCAGGAAATTCAATATTTTAGAATGATTTCTGAAGGATCATTTGACACTGAAGACTGGAGAAATGAAATGATGCTGAAAATTCAGCTTTGATCACAGGAATAAAGTACATTTAAAATATATATATTCAAATAGAAAATTTCACAATATTACTATATTTTTTTTTTGCAGCTTCTTTCAGAAACACACACACACACACACACACAAAAAAACCCTTTTGATCATCTAATGTAACTCACCTCCCAAATCTGTCTTTCCTGTTAAAGTCTGCACCTGTGTTGAGCAACAGATTTAAACACTCCAGATTCCTGGAGAAAAGAAGGAGAGACGGGACCATAAAGCATCCAGGCCACAGGGGGAGCCGATGAGCCAATCAGAGAGAAGACTCACCCTCCTGCAGCAGCCGCATGCAAACACGTCCTGCCAAAGTCATCTGGCGTATCGACGTCAAAACCTGAAGCAGATAACCATTAATCAAGAGCAGAACTCAAATGCACTTCCCTGAGAGAGGGAAAAATGTGTTTACAATAGCAGCTCTAAAATTGATTCCTGAGTATGAAAGGCATGGATAAACATTACCCTTTATGATCAGGGTTTAAAATTAACTTTTACCCACCGGCCAATTTGGCTACTACATTTTTTATTTATATGTATGTATATATTAAATATATTGTCTATATATTAAATATGTATATATTGTCTATATATTAAATATATAGATATGTGTGTGTATATAGATAGATAGATATGTGTGTGTATATAGATAGATAGATAGATAGATATGTGTGTAGATAGATATGTGTGTGTAGATAGATAGATAGATATATGTGTGTAGATAGATAGATAGATATGTGTGTAGATAGGATAGATAGATATGTGTGTAGATAGATAGATAGATATGTGTGTGTAGATAGATAGATAGATAGATAGATAGATATGTGTGTAGATAGATAGATAGATATGTGTGTGTAGATAGATAGATATATGTGTGTAGATAGATAGATATATGTGTGTAGATAGATAGATGTGTAGATAGATAGATAGATATATGTGTGTAGATAGATAGATAGATGTGTGTAGATAGATAGATATATGTGTGTAGATAGATAGATGTGTGGATAGATAGATAGATATATGTGTGTAGATAGATAGATAGATGTGTGTAGATAGATAGATATGTGTAGATAGATACATAGATATGTGTAGATAGATAGATAGATATGTGTAGATATATATATATATATATGTGTGTAGATAGATAAATAGATAGATAGATATATGTAGATAGATAGATAGATAGATAGATAGATAGATAGATAGATAGTGACAGGCATGTTCAAGTAACCCAGATATGCACAGATTCTGTGTAATACGCTCTATTTAATTTATCATGACTCACGAGTTGAGTATTTGCACTAAATCTGTGCAGATTTGGCTTACACGAACTTCCCAGCAAAGTGAGTAAATATAATAACACGCCAAATTGGCTCGTGATTTGACAGCGTTACCCGCCACAGTGGATTTTTACCTGCATTTGGCGGGTTGGCGGGTGTTAATTTCAAACCCTGCTAATGATAAATGTGTTTCACCTGAGGAGAGCAGTTTCCGGCAACAGTCTGAAAATCCACTCAGCGCCGCCAGATGAAGCGGGAACATGCCGTGGATGCCCCGCCTACAGGGGCGGAGTCACAGTCACATGATCAGCATCTGCTCATAAATCAGGCCTTAACTGTGTACACACACGTCCTGTCACTCACTTTGCCGTATCCGCACCGTTGGTTATGAGCGTGTTGACGAGCAGCTCGTGACCGTATCGAGCCGCTATATGAAGCGGAGAGTTTCCGTTCTCATCCTCGCAGTCGATCTCTGAGCCTACGAACCACAAAACAAGAGGATGAGAAGAAACTGGAGAGGAAGACACACAAGAAACGGCAGAATAACAACACACTCACCGTTCTGAATGATGGCCTGTGATCTGGAGTATCGCCCGTGAATGGCCGCCATGTGGAGAGGAGTTTTACCATCTTTACTCTGGAAAATAAGTTATTTAAGTATTATAAAAGTATTAATTTCTTTAAAAAAAAAACAATCTTACTCACCCCCACACTTTAGAATGGTGTAGTAGTTAGAAAATGCATCAGAAATATGCAAAATAGAAGCATTTCCACAAGTGGTTTTGGATTGCATCATGCGATAATATGCGAATTATGGGATATCGCATAAAAAAAATGGCTGGATGGAAATGCCAAGATATGCATAAATGCATAAAACACATGCGCTTAATTGAGGCGGATACTTTGGAACGATGGGAACACATTTACAGAATAAACTCCTGCGCAACAGAAGACTCTGTGACTTTACCTGAACAGAGGATGTGATTGGATAACTGGAATAACCAGTGGACCAATCGTATCGCACATGGTCATTCTGAAATGCCTAAGCCAGTCTGTCTGTCATCAGAATGATTTTGTATAATTCCCTCCCAGAAGTACCCTGGTAATCCAGAATTCTCGCGAGAGCACAAGTTGAATTTGCTCAGCGAGTTACTCTGGTGTCTAGTAATGATGCTCATTAAATATGCCCCTCGATCTGAGCTGCACCAATCACAGCGGGTTATCTGATATAGGCGGGCCAGAGGCGAGATGACGACAGCGCTGCGACGTTGAAGTCATTAGTAAACATTGCAAGATGGCTATGGATGAACACCATTTGTTTGAAACGGCTTTGGCCGCTACAATGAACGAGTTAGACTTTTTCTCTAAAAAAGGAACAGAAGACGGCGCTCGAATCGTTCCTTTGCAAGAAGGGCGTTTTTGCTGTTTTGCCGACCGGATACGGTAAGAGTCTAATCATAGACAGTATATAAACTGGACACAGCGACCCCATTGGATTCAACGGAGACAAGTGAAGTCAATTAGAGGCACTAACTTCCTGATGGCTGAGCGTACTGCGCAGACTCAAACTGAGCTTGACGACGTAGATGTGACGTGAGCAACCCGTCTGTCTTCTAGTAGCTGTGCCAAGCGAAATCTGAATCATTCCCTTCCGAAACTTGCAGAGACGGAGAGTGTGAGTAGGAGCTGTCCATGAGCTAGGAGCAGGAGAAACTTTTGCTAAGTATTCTGATTCATTATTTTGCCATTTTGCCTCCATGTCCCCCCGATTGCGCGCGAGCTTCTCCTCCTGTCCATACGGTAATCTCTCTACTGTGCGACAGAGAGTCGCGTTGGTATGACGCAATCGTTAGCTTATTTTAACAAAAACTGCTTCTACGGGGCCATAACGTAAGATACAAGGTAATGGAGCCTTTTATACATTTTCGTGTTTCTTTAGAAATAAATAATGGACAAATGGAGTCTTTAAACGCCTCAGATATTCGCTGTCAAAGTGACGCCAAAATGAATGGGAGTCAATGGGATGCTAACAGCAGGTGATGGTCTGATAGCCAATGGCGGCGCCCGGGGAAGCTTCAACATAATATGAAACGCTGCCCCCCTGAGTCTAATCTACCAGTTAGCTCCGCTGGTAGCCAAGTGATAACTTGCTGTGATTGGTCGTAGTGTTATCCAATTGCGTGCAGTGAGATTTTCAAATGCATGCTTGGTGCTGCCCCTCGAGCTAGCCGATTTTCATTAGTCGACGCCAGACCATTAATCTTTAAGAGTTAGGTCTGGATTTCCAGGCTATCCCAGAAGCGTCTCACAGGATTGCGTTCACAAACACCAGCATCCGAGCGCAGGAGAACATGACCGCGTTTACGGCGTTTCGTCTGCGCGCTCTAAGATGCAAGTCATTTACAGTATATGTACTAAAAAAAGAGAGTTTCCTCCCCGATTGCAGCCACTTCCATTTTTATTACAGATATTTTGCTCCAATTTCCCAGGAAGTGACGATTTTGTTCTCTTGAACACACGGGACAGAAATTCTGCTTTATTCGCAAATGTTTTATCCGATATTCCAATTTTGCAACTTTGTATGGAAACATAGCTAATATCAGTGCATTAACATGAGTGACATTTATATTATCAGATAAGATTTCTGTATACTTCATTAAAGCATGTGAACAACCAGACTTTCTTGTTTTGCTTTGCTCTTCTCTGCTATTCCACTTATCCATTTCAAGTTATTGCATTATTAATCTGCATTCATCTTTATGATGATACTGATCTCTTTACTGTATTTTTTATCAAATATATGCAGCCTTGGTGCAGATTAAAAATTAATAATAATGCAAGATACTGCATTTTGAAGGGCCGGTTCGCACAGAATGCATTTTTCCATTCCACTGGGATGTTTTTTCTTTGTTAAACACACACTAGACAGACGTGTTTGACTTTTGCACTCTCTAATCTAGATTTCATGCTTTTTTTTTCTGTTCCACTGCCCTGCGTGGTGTTTAACTACAAAAACGAGTTCTCTGTGAACCGTTGAGAAAAGTGCCTGACCTTGTGGTTGACGTTGGCCCCGTTGGCCACGAGCAGCTCCAGACACAGCGCCCCCTGGCGGGAGGCAGAGGTGAAGTGCAGCGGAGAGAAACCCTTCTCGTTCACCTGATTCACTTCAGCACCCGCTTCTATCAGCTCATTCACCACCACGTCCTGCCCGTTAAAACACGCCAAGTGCAGAGGACTGTTTCCATACGCGTTCGGCTCGTTAATCTAACAGAGACAGATCATTTGGTTAATGGTTCAATAGTTATTTAACACTTAACTGGAATAATAAACCATCATAATAAAGTATTACTGTGTTATTGATCAAATAAATGCTTTGGTGCAGATTAAGTAAATACAATTCCAGTTTATTAAATGTCAATAATACAGTATAATATTTTTAATGTAGTTATTTTGTATAATTACATTATATTATACATGCTTTCTGTTGGATGACTAAAATATGACACATATATCCTTTTACAACTGAACACTACAGTAGATGATTGGTTATGACATGGATTTTTTATTATTTGAATATGTTCACTGCGGTTCACTACAGTTAATAAAGTTACTTGCACAAAAAATTATTTTCAATCTTCATTCTCCTCTGTCTGAAATGATCAGTTTTTAAGGCGTGGCTCCTTTAAGGCTTGTCAGTAAACGCCCACTGTTATGATTGGCTAACGTCAGTGCGTAGTAAACAGTACCAACGCCCAATCGCTATTGCACGCGAGTGTTCTGTAAACATTATCCATAGAAAAAGCATTATGCATTATAACATTAGGGTTTGTGATGCAGCTTCTGTCAGATCCAATACAGTCGGCTGTTTTACCTTACAACAAAAGTTTATTTGTGAACACTTGTTCCTGATGCTGCTAATAAATGCTAAATAAGCTATGAAACCTGCAGGATAATTTAATGGTAAAAAGATCTTTTATGTGTCAAAAGATCAAGGCAAATTCGATTTCTCATATCATGAACCCTTTAAATTCTTTTATAATTTAAGGAAAATAACAATGTGAGTTCTATGAGTGTTTGCATGTAGTAACTTGTGTAGGGTATTTGAACATTTGTAGCTTTGGCTAAACATAAGGATTGTTTTCTCTGTATAAAAACAAGCACAGTTGACGTGACGACCAATGGGCGGAGTTGTATGTACGTGTGGGTGGGGCTTGCTTACATCAACACCCAGATTCAGCAGGTATTTGACCACGTTGATCATTCCACTGGAGGCAGCGGCGTGAAGCGGAGTGTATGATTTCTTATCCTTACAGCAAAGCTCAGCACCATGAGACACCAGGAACTTCATCACCTCTAAATGACCTGAGACAGAGAGGGAGAGAGAGTGAGTGATTTCAGATCAATGACAGAAACATGTTTTCTGTTTGTTCTGATGTTGATGTGTTTCACCCATGTATGCGGCCCAGTGAACTGCGCGTCTGTCCTTCTTATCAAAAGCGTTGATGTTTGCTCCTCTGGACACAAGCAACTGAACCATCTGCAATGACAGAGAAACTAGAGATTTCACATGCACACATGTCCGATCTGATGATTTTAGCTAGAGTCATGATGGGAAGTACAACTTAAAACGCATTTTAATGCTCCAATATGTTCCAATAAAATAAAAAATTCCAATAAATTAAATTCATGTTATTTGACTTTGTTTGGAGACCTGAGCTGTGTTTGAAATCGCCCCCTATAGCCTCATTCACTACATTACTCCCCTAACGTAGTTCACTTGAAGGAGTGAATGAAAACGAGTGAGTGATTTCAGACACTGAGTGCGCCGGACGGGCTGCCGCTTTTGCATGGTTTGCGCTTGCCGTTTAATAATCATTTGACACGTAGCAAACTGGCGGCTCCAGTAATAATGAAAAGAGTTATCTTGAACTCTGGAAACTAGCATGTACAAACCTTAATTAAACAATTTAGTAATCAATTAAAAATGTATGATATTATGCTGTAGCCACATTTGGAAGGATGGATGGATGGATGGATGGATGATTCAGCTGCGGGCGCCATCTTCTGGTCAGGAGCGGGAATTCATTCAGCACAACCCTCACAGTGCATTATGGGTATTCTCTAGCCAGTGAGTGTGCATTGGTTGTACACTCGTTATTGCAGTGCATTATGGGATTGAATGAGTGCACTCGATAATGTCCACTATGGTTTCGGACACCATTACAAATGGCTGTCCCCTCAAATAACACCCTATTTAAGGTATGGGGATGGGGGTGTGGTTTCAGACACAGCCCTGGTTGTTTTTCCCTAGCCTGCCTGACTGATCAATAATATATCAGCTTTTGGGTCATGTGTCCGCTAGCGGCACTCTAGACAGACCTCAATCTGTTGATCTCAGTGAAGAAAGAAGATATAAAAGAGCAAAAAGAAGGGCAAAGTTTGTGGCAATTAATTGATTAGTTCTGAGGCCGTCAACAAGTCTTGGGTCACATGACTTTTAAGATGGTCTGATATATATAAATATACACTAGCTTTCAAAAGTTTGAGGTCGGTATGATTTAAAAAAAAAAGTCTCTTCTGCTCACCAAGGCTGTTTATTTGATCAAAAATACAGTAAAAACAGTAACATTGTGAAATATTACTCAAATTTAAATTAGCTTTTTTGTATGTGAATATATTGTAAAATTGTATTTATTCCTGTGATCAAAGCTGAATTTTCAGCATCATTACTCCAGTCTTCATGATCCTTCAGAAATCATTCTAATATGATGATTTGCTGTTCAAGAAACATTTATGATTATTATTATGTCGTGCTGCTTCATATTTTGTGGAAACCGTGACATTTGTTTCTTAGATTAATAGAAAGTTCAAAAGAACAGCATTTATTTGAAACAGAAATCTTTTGAAACATTATAAATGTCACTTTTGATCAATTTAATGTGTCCTAAATTTTTTTTTATAAACTAGTGAACAATAGTGAAGTCTGTAAAATTTGAAAAATACATTAATGTGAGTGAAATTTACATGATCAGATACTATTTTTCAGTATTTTTTGCATTGAAGCAAGTGAACAAGCAGACTTTCTTATTTCACTCTGGGTGTGAATATGTCTTTTGTCTGTAACACGTTTCCCCTTTTCTGTAATTCTTTGTGTAAACGGGTCTCGTAACCTCAGCTGTGATTGTGCAGCTGTAGATCTGTGTGAGAGTGAACATCTGACCTCCAGGTGTCCGCTGAAGGTCGCGTGGTGCAGAGGCGTCCGTCCGGCGCGGTCCGACACGTTGACGTTGCTCAGCAACGGGACTAAAGCCTCGGCGCAGCGCACTGCTTTGTGGGCCGCGGACACGTGCAACGGCGTCTGCCAGTTTTTGTCCCGCGCGTTGACGTCGGCAGAGTGTTTCAACAACACCTGGACGGCCTCCTGAACACACAACGAGACAATTAACGAGCCTGAAAACCTTTGTTTGTTTTTATTTGTTGTTCCGTGGACGTGTCGTACCTCGCTACAGGAAGCCACGGCCCGATGAAGAGGAGTGAGCCATTTATTATCTTTGGCATTTACTCTCGCCCCTGAGAGAAAGGATATGCAAAATGAGTTGCAGTTATTAATGTCACAGTTGAAGCAGGATATATGCAGCTTCCCGTAAGTCTGTTTCAAATAAACTCCCACAATCTTCTGGGATCACATCTGTTGCTTAAAATACAGCAACACCTGTTACTTTTACTCTGTCATTCATGAAGACATCTCCCCTGTACACACGTACACACTGGAAGTCATTCAAGAAGTCACATGATGTGTATGTGTTTTGTCAGTGTTTCAATGGTGCAAAATCTAGAAAGGCTTCTGGCTGATATAATACACATACATTAGGCATTTTCTATTATATACAGTACACAAAGTCAGAATAATGTTAGTGATTGCTAAGGGTTTCTAGGATGTTTAAGGGCTTGATATATTTTATTGAGATGAAAACACATTAAAAAGATGTTTTGGTGACACACTATCGTTCAAAAGTTTGGGGAAGGTACGATTTCTTTCCTTTTTTATTTTCTTTTATTCAGCAAGGGCGCATTAAATTGATCAAAAGTGACAGTAAAGTTTATAATGTCACCAAAGATTCTATTTCAAATAAATGCTGTTCTTTTGAACTTTATATTTATCAAAGAATATTAGAAATAGAATCATGGTTTCTATAAAAATATGAAGCGGCACGACAGCAAATCATCATATTAGAATGATTTCTGAGGGATCATGTGACACTGAAGACTGGAGTAATGATGCTGAAAATTCAGCTTTGATCACAGGAATAAATTACACTTTACAATATACAGTGCTATGCATAAGTTTAGACACCCATGCTAAAGTTGACTAAAAAAAGGAATAAAAAATCATATTTTGGAAATTGAACTTAATGCCTTAATTAAAAAAATTAGGAAAAATCCAACCTTTAAGGACACCAATTTTCTTTGTGAATGAATAATGTATCGTAAATAAATAAATGTTCTTCCTTAAAATACAGGGTGCATAAGTTTGGACACCCCTATGTTAAATTCCCATAGAGGCAGGCAGATTTTTATTTTTAAAGGCCAGTTACTTCATGGATCCAGGATACTATGCATCCTGATAAAGTTCCCTTGGCCTTTGGAATTAAAATAGCCCCACATCATCACATAGCCTTCACCATACCTAGAGATTGGCATGGTTTTATTTCAGTTAGCCTAAAAGCTAGTTTGATTTGCATTGAGAGATGATCTTATGGAAAGTACCCCATGCCAATCTCTAGGTATGGTGAAGGCTATGTGATGATGTGGGGCTATTTTAATTCCAAAGGCCAAGGGAACTTTATCAGGATGCATAGTATCCAAAAAATAAAAAATAAAAAAAATACTTACAAATAAAAATCTGCCTGCCTCTATGGGAATTTAACATAGGGGTGTCCAAACTTATGCACCCTGTATTTTAAGGAAGAACATTTATTTATTTACGATACATTATTCATTCACAAAGAAAATTGGTGTCCTTAAAGGTTGGATTTTTCCTAATTTTTTGAATTAAGGCATTAAGTTCAATTTCCAAAAGATGATTTTTTATTCCTCTTTTTAGTCAACTTTAGCATGGGTGTCTAAACTTATGCATAGCACTGTATTCACATAGAAATCAGACATTTTACATTGTAAAAATATTTCACATTATTACAGTTTTTACTGTATTTTTGACCAAATAAACGCAGCCTTAGTGAGCAGAAGAGATCGAAGAAATCTCACAGACCCCAAACTTTCAAACAGTTTTGAACATCATGGAGTTGGAAATGATGCATTGGCTGTCAGTAGATTTTGGAACATATACACAAGAGGTCTGCATAGTGAGCATATTCTTTATCCAAAACAGATGATACAAAAGCATTGGTATATTATATGTGGAAACGCCCCTTCATACCTGACAGGATGAGCAGCTCGATGATCTCAGCGTCGCCCAGGTACGCAGCAGCGTGAAGCGGCGTCCTCTTCTCACTGTCCTGAGGATTCACAATCACAGACATTACTAAAAACCACGTCGAAAACTGTTAGCAATACACAACATACACAACACTAGTGTTTAAACGGTCGGGTCGCTAAGATTTCATAATGTTTTTGAAAGAAGTCTCTTCTGCTCACCAATGCTCGTTTATATGATCAAATATACAGTAAAGACAGTGATATTGTGAAATATTATTACAATTCATAATAGCTGTTTTCTATAGTAAAATATAATTTATTCCTATGATAAAAGTTGAATTTTCAACATCATTACTCCAGTCTTCAGTGTCACATGACCCTTCAGAAATCATTCTAATATGATGATTTGATGTCGTGCCGCTGCTTCATATTTCTATACAAACTGTGATACATTTTTCAGGATTATTTGATAAATAGAAAGTTCAAATGAACAGCATTTAATTGAAATCTTTTGTAACATTACAAATAGTCATTTTGGATCAATTTAACGCATCCTTGCTGAATAAAAGTATTAATTTCTTTAAAATTATGCCTCTACATCAACAAAACAAATTCTACTGCAGCTCCAAAACACAGATACAAGGATGAAGCTGGTGGTTTTACACTCATCTGCTGTCTATACATCGAAAATGATCATTTTGTAATTCACCTCTTTATTTGCATGCGTTTTGTACTCCATTTGAGTTTGATGCATGTGCGGTTTCAGCAGGGTGTGTGATATATGATACACACAAACACACTGGATTCTTGCGCATGGTGGCACAATGATGCATTTCTGTGTGTGTGTGTGTGATCCACACTGATCAATGCGGCCACAGATCTCTTGAGAGAGCATGCAGAAACATGAGACACACACACATTTTTCTGTTTTTAAGGTTCCCGAGATCTTCTGCGATCACTGTAGCTTTAAACATTCCTCCAGATGCCCGAGTAAAGCTCCTTCTACATTTCCATCAATAAAGGCAATTACGAAAGAGCCGTAATCATTCATTCTCCATGTCATGCCACCCTGCAGGCTTCTGTTTTCCATCTGGTCTGGAATGAGAATGGAAAACAGGAGGCCAAGCCACACGGAGTCATGTGACCCAAAAGGGCATCACTGATTGGTTGGCAGTCAAATGGGCGTCGCTCCAGACCAGGCCTGGCATTGGCGACGAAAACAGACTCCTCATTAAACAGTGAGCGGTAAAATAACCATCTTCAGTCCAAATGCAGGCTCATAACAGCGTATCAAGCTCTCAAGATGACGATCCATTATGAAACTAAGAGTGATAACGTACAAAAACTGCCAGTGTGTCCATTTCAGAATGGTTTCCAAGACCATCCATCACTGAGAGATCAATGAACTGGTCTCAATACCTGGCCAAATGCAATGAAGACTAAAAAGGCCCCACATACAGAGAATTTCAATGGGATTTAATGGGAAAGTTCACCCAAACAATAATCAGTAATGGACATTTACCTGCACATTCACATCTTCTTTCTTGAATATGAGAGAGCGAACTTCATCTGCGTCCACATTAAATATGGCTTTAATCAGAGAGGGCTGTGGAGAAATGAGAGAGAAACTAGTTAAATACAACACTGAAGAGAAACTTCATATCGATCAAAACTGAAATTATGTTGAAAATGTCGTGTGAAGATGAAAAGAAGCTGAATGAATGAAACACTGTGTTTTGATCTATGCAGAAATGACTTCTGAGAATCAAATGTCAAGCGTTTTTTTATAGACAGCAGAAGAAAGGAAACCATTGATTCATCGAGACGCCAAAGAGGAAAATCCATTCAAGCTCAGGATGAAATAAATGTATTTAATAGTGTATGAAATCAGTCCTCACAGCATCTGTGATAATATGGAGAGATTCGAGAGTTAAACTGTCCCTCTGTGCTCAGTTACTTTACTTTAAACAGAATCAATCAACCTTTTATATTGAGCAAATTATTAGTGTATGGTCAAAAACAGGTCAAAGGAATACAGTATGATGGGGATATATTAGAATATAGAGATTTGGGGTAATATAGCCAATAATCATATTTACATTGTAGCTGATAATGAGAATTAGGGATGCACGATATATCGGCCACCATATCGGTATCGGCTGATATATTTTCATTTTTAACGTTATCGTTATGGGCCCGATAAGAAAATTTGGCCGATAAATCAAAGCCAATAAATAATGAATTATTTTCTTCAGATGCGCACTGTTCGCCATGATGGTTTTGAATTGCTTGAAATATGATTGAAATCACTTAAAAAAGGAAAATACAGTGAAGTGCAACATCGGCTACATCAGCTTGTTCACTAAAACTATAACAAACATTTTTGTTAATTGAAGTAAAGCTAAAAATAAAATAAAACAAATATTAGAAGAAAAACTTACATTTTTGTAATAAAATTAGAAATGTTGCCTTGGCAACTAATTTACTGAAATTACCCAAATGAAATAAAACCTAATAAAAACATAAAAAGTAATAAAACATAAATGGTAATTCAAAATATTATGTTTAAATAATACTAAAATATCACTGTAACCGAACTGATGAAAATTTGCCATAACTATCTCATTCAAGGTTATTCCAAATAAGGCCAGGCTACATTACAGCCACACCCTGTTTGGCTCCGCCCACAAGCCTGACCCTGTTTGGCCCCGCCCACCAGCAACAACCTGTTTGGCTCCGCCCACCAGCCACACCCTGCATTCTCAGGTGTCATTACAAGAAAGTAGCAGACACTTACTGAATGACACAGACACACACACACTGCAGGTTTCCTGTGAATTCACCTCACAAACACATGAAGATGAGCAGCAGAAGGCAGACTTTGTTTTTAATAACAATGACGGAAAGACGGGAGGGAATGCCATAAAAGAAAGAATGCAGGTTTCCTCTGTTCAAGGAAACGTGGCTTGTTACAACAGCAAAAACTTTAGCCTGAAGGTCCTAAAAACTGCTTAGACCGGGTGCTTTTAACTATTAAAGGACAAAACCTGCCTGCAAAATCCACAGAGCTGAGACCTGTCTGGTTCTGCCACTAAACTGCTGATTATCCTGCTAATTTGTCGAGAGTTTCCATCCTAACACCTGCTGTTGTCACTGATCATGAACACTTTTAGCTACACAAGATGCAGTTTGGTCTGAAATGTGAGAGCACAAATCATAACGCAACAAAACATGTAGCATTCTCAACACTGCTAGTGAGCATTAGCATAAAATGTGTTCCTCTTTTATAAGCTTTTTTTAGGTGTACTACAGTTTCAGTACAGAGATTTTATGAGTATGTTTAGCTCCATGAATAATGGCCTAGACATGTGAAAGTAACTGTACACAGTCAGGTCAAAATAAATAAATAAAAATAACTAACCATTTTTTTCATGTTTATCTTTTATTAAAAAATAAATACAAAAATAAAAACAAATAAATATTAGAAGTAAATTAAAACAAAATGTATTAAAGTTTTTAAAGTTGATCTTAAATAACAAAAAAAAACTAAGATAATAAATAAACTATTAGAAAAAAATACATTTTAAAAATAAGGTTTTTAAAGTTTATATTTGATGAATGTAAAATATTTATAATTATTAAAATTAAATGTAGAATTAATTTAGATTCAAAATATATGTATAAATTTTTTTTACAAAAGGTTTTTCAAAGGTATCTTTCTTAAATAAAAACTAAAACTAAAGCGGACTCTACTTTAGTGAATATCTTTTCACATGAATCACAAAGAGAGCATGCGGTTTGTTTATGTCTGCATTACAGCTGATGTCAGCCTGAGGCCTGTTGTTGTTCACACAGAACATGTTCTAGCATTTTACTGCAGCATTTTGTCATTTTTGATGGACATCTTTGGCCTTTGCAAATCCATCTCACTGTTTTTCCAGCATCTCACGTTAAATTTGTAGAAACGCTGGTGTCTTTTGACTGTAAGAACGTGTTAAAGTGTGTTAAGCGGTTGTGACATTTGCATCTGACAGCTGCGTTTCCGTCCAGAGGCCAAAGGTCACCAGGTCAGATGATCCAGGGTTTCCAAAGGAATTTTTGGACCTCAGCTGGCAGCACCAAAGATCTCCTTACCTGGAACCCCAACCAGATCTGACAGACTGATGAGCAAGTCTGTATCTGTCTCAGATAATAATGGGGACAGATCATGACATGCAAAGCAACTGAATCATTTAGCTTTTCTTCTCTTTCACACTGATACCTGCTGCTGTACACACACACACACACACACACACACACAACAAAGAAACTATTATCATATCCTAATAGTCAAATCAGCCACCTCACCTTCTCGTCCTGAGAGGAATTCTGGGAAATGTGGTCCGGAGTGGCTTTGGAATGCAGAGAGGAAGGTTCGTCATCTTCCACCTCCTCCAGGACCACGATACACACGCGACTCATGCGCTCCGACCGCATAGCTGCCTTTCACACACACACTCACACAAAACGCCCCCTCGACGCGCGCGATCCGACAGCGATATTCAGGTCCGGTTCCATCAGTATCCGTTAGGAGCGTTAAATCCCTCTTCCAAACACACACACATCCCAGTGAACAGGGAATTCCTTTATTCCTCAGAGCAGGAACATCAGCAGTGCTGCAGTGAGGAGATGCGTGCAGCGTCCTCACACAAACACACACACACACTCACTCTCACTCACTCACTCACTCACACACACATTACACACACACACACATTACACACTGTGATCTGAGGACAATGGTGTGTGAGCTCCAGCCTGCTGAAACCTGCACTTTTACACATACACACACACAGATCCAACCCCCACCGACCGCAATAACACACCAGCCAACCCTACTGCAGCGCGAGAGAGAGAGAGAGAGAGAGAGAGAGAGAGAGAGAGAGAGAGAGAGAGTGTGTGTGTGTGTGTGTGTGTGTGTGTTTTCTAATGAGGCAGCGAGCTTCCGACAGCACGAGCCTTTAACAGTGAAATATGAAGCGCAGAGCTGATGGGACAAACACACTCAGGAACAGATCAAATTATTCTTTGTCAGGACGATGGACAAGGTCACGGTGGTTTTTTTGTGTGTGTTTTTTTTTTTTACTTTAGAGACAAAATTGTTTCCAGAAGTGAGTTCAATCTGGAAAAGGCTTTGGGGATTATTTTTATTTTTTATTTTTTTATAAAGGAAAGCTGTAACAGATTGCTATTGGGGTATATCTCATAAAACCTGTCAAGAACATGCTGTCATATTACAGCTCAAAATCAAAAGAATTTAAGTCTGCATATGGAATATAAAGCCTGATTTTAGGACCAATGAAACATCCAGGACTTTTTCAAGCACATTTAAAATTCTTGTTAATGTAATTGGAAAAAAAGTTGATAAAAAAATATACATTTTAAAAGTAATTATGCATCTTGGTAGAATTTGTTATACAGAATTTAATTAATGCTGATTTGAATTCATTATTGAATATAATATTATTAGATAATTTCATTAAAGTATTTTCAGTAAGTTCAAGTAAAACATTCAAATATATTATAAGAATTTTAGTAGAAAAATGTGCTTAACTGTCATAAATAATATCCAAATTAGGCCTAAAATAGGCTTCACTTTCTTTACACAAATTTTTTGCGAGAATGTGTGTGTGTATGTGTGTGTGTCCAGTCTCTCTGAGATCATGTCTGATCTGTGACTTATCTTCATCTCATCACCCTCCTCTTCCTCTCTCTCTCTTCCTCTCTCTCTCTATCCCACAACAACAAACTGCTGACAGCCTGACACTCGTTAATGGAGAGATGTGACGTGAGACGCACACACACACACACACACACTTCAACTGTCACACAGAATTATTAATCAGATGTGATTTCTGCACAACACAGTGTTTCTGATTTGAGGAACCACAGCGCCTAGCTCAAAGATATCCAAACTAATTCTGCCGGACTGAACACTAGCAAATGCACAACAACACACTGGCAAACACTCGCAACACCTCAGGTGATTTTCTTCAGACAAGGTAAAAATGTAGCAGATCGTTTTGATCAGAGTCTCCAGAACGCCTGACGACACTGAAGCCTGTAACAACAAGACTCAGATGCTCTGACGCTCTCGGCAGACGCTCTCCAAACAAATGATTTATCCAAATCACGCTTGTGTCAAAAAAAACAAGACCATAAATGTGAGTCTGATAATCACACACGTGTTCCCTGAACACATTCCAGAGGTCAGGGATCTTTACTGTACTCAAAGTCACGGGTTCAGAATCGTGACAGTCTACAACATGCAACGCTTATTTTAAGGAGCTTTCCACAAACAGTGTAGAAAACAGCAAAACTACAGCTTGAAGCCGTCGCTCACTCATTAGGGACCAAATGTTGCTTTGTATTTAGTGATATATTCATAGGATATTTTACGACACAACATGTTTTTTCCCACAATAACTCTGATAACAAGACCGAATGATCAAGCTTGATGAATGAACGCAGGCCACACTACAATCTGAAGGGATTGATTAGTTATTTGTCTTCTTTTAATGCATTTATAACTATAGTAGGTTTGTTAATATTGATGTTAGGTAATACTTTATCAGCTATATAACTTTAGAGTTAGATTTTTATTCATGAAAAGTAACTTTAAAGACAAACCTACACTAACAATTAAACTCAAATTTCTAAATATAACAGTAAAAATTGCTAAATGATTTTTGCAATGATGAACTAAAAAAAAAGGGAGTTTACAATTAATTATGACTGCAAAGCATTTCTGGGACTGCAGGAATCTGTTGACTTTTTCCTGACATAATGATGCAAGATACAGCAAGACATTTTCCTCCCTGAACCCTGGAGTCTAAAACTGAGTTATGAAATAAGAACTGGAAATGACTGAAGACGTTCTGTATCTGTAAAAACCCTGCAGCATTGAACAGTCCTCTAAGCTCCGCCCCCTGAGCCCCTGCAGCCAATAACGAGCTCCTCTACCCGAGACTGCAACCAATGAGAACCTGCCGTCACAAGCTGCCTGCCAGATACAGAATCTCATTACACACACTCTGACGGTTACTGTTATATGGCTGATATTATCAATCTAGTCGGATTTGCCACTATGAAATACTATTTATAATAAGATCCAGTGCAGAATGGAACTTGAATCAAGAGAAATCAGGCGTCAAAACAAGCTAGTTCCATACTTTTGAAACCCGCCATAGATAGATTTTGCGGACTGAATTTGAATACATAATCCTTAATATAATTCGTTTAGTATCAGCGAATCGCGACCTTCACTAACCTCTTTAAAAACAAGCAGAACTGACAAAAATATCATGCTAGACACAAGCTATATATGCATTACAGGGCAGATCCGGATTTTTGCGTGAAACAGGATCTTTAACAAGGAAAAACGTGAAAGTTGTGTTGTATTAGGAGGGAGTTTGCAGTTGATTGTGTGTAAACTGTTTTACATTAACCAGCATAAAATGACTGTTATTAATAGCGATTGATAAGACTTGAAAAAGTAATTAAACATGTTGGAACTTGTTTTAAGGCCCACTGAAGTGCTTTGTTCAATGTGTTGATGTGATTTCCACTGAAACAGGAAGAAGGGGCGGGGCATATCAGACAGCTCCTCCCCTTTTATAAAATAGCCAATAGCGTTTCGTTTCTATCACAGTTCGTCCAGAGCCGTTGAGTTCAGTAAAGCTGCAGTTTCCTCCTGATCTCTAACAGTTTCTCCTCATAATCTCCTCCATATCGCTTTAAAATACATTATTCTGTGCAGAATTCAAACGGGTCCGATTCATTTTATGATCCGCTCTGTGTTTCGTGTCTCTGGACAGGAGCTTTGGCGGTTCATGTGACACTAACGTAAAACCAGACTTCATTCGTCTCAGATTATTTACACTGTCTGAATCGTTCCCTATACCCTATATAGTGCACTGTGCGCCATTCAGCATGTAGAAAAATAGTAAATGTGTGAACAAGTGACTGATTTCAGTGTCTATTTATAATGAAGGGGGCGGAGCTTAAGATTCTAGAGAGCATTGGATTGGACAGTGAGAGACTGTAAGTTTTGAATGCTTATATCTTTTAAATGTGAATTGTGTCATTGTTTTGGAGCACTAGCTTATAGATAACAGTAAGGCTAACATATTCATACTAAAATCCAAAAAACACTGCATTTTGATTTCATGGGGACTTTAAAAGTCTCAGAATAGAGTCTGGATTTGATGATATCAAACGCCCTCTAGAGGACGCGAGAAGCACAACCACATGAGAAAAGGTGTCGATTCATGATAAACAGTGTTTACTGTACAAACAAACGCAGTGTGTTTTAGCTGTGCTGGTTTTAATGGTTTTATATGGGTTTTGGCCCTGCAGAACAACTAGACCAGTGTAACCCAGTTCAGTTTGAGCAGGTTTTTCTTTAGCAGGTTCTGGCTGATGTTTCAGTCTTCATTCTCTCTTTGTTTTCAACCAAAGACTACGGCCTGCTGTTCTGAAAGACAACCGGTGTGTGTTTTCACTCGTTTCTAACATCAGTCTCGTGCTATTTACATGACTATTTACAGAATCTCACAAATATCATTCATCTTATGAAGACTTGATGTTTAGCATGAACGCTTCTGTTTGGTCACTATCTTCTCCTCTCAACCTAATCTAACTGCCCAATACGAAGAAAGTGGGAAAGGGTTTTATACATGCAGGTTTGGTTTAGTTGCGTGAATGATGCTTCATTTAATAAGCAGACTGCTGTTAAACTTTCTTTCTGTCAGTCATAAATCCCTCATGTTACACCAAGCAGAACTTATTTAATAACAATAACAGCAGCCAGAATTTGTCAATCTCACAGCTAATGATGCAGATCAACTTGACTGTAAAAGGCAAATATTAAAGATGACTGTTTGCTTCTAAAAAAAATTTAGCAAAAAAAGGCAATTTAAATGAACTGCAAAACAGATTTAAGACCAAAAATAAAATAAAAAATCATAATAATATTAATTAATTACTTTATTTTAAAATTAAACGAAATGGCGTCAAAAAATATAAAAATATTTTAATTTAGCCAAAAAGACCATTTAATGAAAAAAATATTATTTAAGAAAATTAAAAATATAATAGTAATAATAATAAATTAATAAATTAATAAATTCAAAATATTTTTTTTATGTAAATGAAATGTCAACCAGTCTACGGAAGCCCTAAAAGGCAATGGCTTTTTTTTTTAAAAAAGTAGTATTTGTTGTTTTTTTACAATAATTGTTTGATACTGAAACAGAGAGTCTACTGTCGCTACACTGCCACCTTTTGGCACAGTTGTGTAACTTATAGAACAACTTTTGTTATGTCGAGATCACGAGAAAATTTAATTATTGAAAACAAGAAAAAAAAAATAATAATAATCCATGGCCTCTTAGGGCTTCTGTAACCAGTCAATGAAGTGACAAATATAAAAATACTATTTTTCTAATACAGTCATTTAAAATTCAAATGTTTATGTTGCAAAAAGTGAATGTCCGTGTTATCCTATTTGAGCACTACGCAGATAATACGCACATACTTTAAGGGTATTAGGGCCAAAAAATTAAATGCTAGGTAAACAGAAAAATTAACCCTTAAATAAGCTTAGAGTGCATTAATGCAACAACGCATCATTTGCAGCAACAAACCCAACGCCGAACCACTGAAACCTGCGATTATTAAAAGCTTAGCCTGCTGTTTGATTGACACACTTTCGAAGCAGCAGCAGCAGCAGCACAGCCTGAGATGCGAGCACAGGTGAGGTGAGGTGATTCAGGTAACTGATGACCACAGACCTGCTCTCGGATCCGCAGCAACATCTTCTTTCTCCTCCAGAGCCGGAACTCATGCGCAAATCAAGCCGGACTGGCGCTTTAAAAGCCTAAAAGAGCCCGAAACATCTCAGACAGCCGCGGGAGAATGTTCTGCCACACATGCCAGGGCTTGAGTTTCCTCTCCTCTTCCTGAAATAGACAAACACAAGCGGCACAAACACACAGAAGCTACAAAAGCTCGTTTCTAGTGTCTCCACTCTGCGGTAGAGCGACTCTCGCTGCAGTTACAGGGCGAGATCGACAGAGGGCGCCGAAGACACGCGAATGTCATTAAACATTATTATGAAAGTCAATTTATCTCAGTCTATTAATTATGTAGCCCAGCATTACATCCACAAAAAGCACAAAAAATTACTATAACTTCAAATAAAATATTATTTTTGTATTTACCATTAGACTATTTATCGTTGAGACATTATTAGTGATATGCGATGTTCTTATCATGACGCAAAAAGAGAGAGAAAATTTTCATATTTATTTGTAATATTTAATATTTCATTTTTAAGCAAGAACAAACAACAAATGGGTTGGTAAATTATATAGATATTCAAAGTACAACGTTATGGTAATACACCAGGCTATTTAAGACTTATTCATGTTAAACTCAAACGTTGACATTGATCTGAAAAGGCCTATTAATGTTTGACAGCTTATCAAAGATTATTATTGTGCAAATCAAATCATTTGACTCAATCCGGAAGTAAAACCAGAGTGGAAGTTCTTTTGTCGTCTGAAAACATCTATGCCTGACATTCCACAACAAAGCCTAATCGAGGACGCCCCTGATTGGCTGAAACCGAGCGCGATGCGAAGTGAGGTCATCGATGATTCCTTTCCAACCATGTTGTTGGTTGTTTTTCTCATCAAACTGTCCAAAAACTGTTCAAATATATTCGTACAAGCTGAATGTTGTTCATTTACCTCGTCTTAGAATCAGTTCACTTAAAAAAAAAAAAAAATCTACAAATGAGTTATTTATTTGAACAATTAATGTTTTTTTTATTTTTATATTTAATAATAAAAGAATCTAACTAAAATAATTTGATTGTAAGTGAATAGTTTAAAATACTAAAATGTTTAAAAATAATTAAAATGTAATAGAATAAATAAACGTATATATTTTTTCTCGCTCAATACTACAAACACGTGATAATGTCTCCAGTCTTGAAAATGTTCAGATAAACTCACTAACATGAACTCAAATAGACCGCTTTGGCATGTGAGTAATGCCGAAGTCAGTGCTTTAGGGTGCAGTAATTAGACAGATGGTCATTTCTCCTGCTGGCGAGTCTGTGGCTGGAATAAGATAAAAATACTACAGCTCTGTGTGTAAGAATAGCAGAAGAGTCACTGAACCACTCTGGCCTTTAGATGTAAGGAAGAGCCCGAGGCCATTCACACAACCTGACATTTGTCGAAGAAGTTCCTTCCCATAATAACCACAGTTGCATCTAGAAATAATCTCGTTCATTACTGTGTGCTTTTGGCGCCACCTTGACGTCACCAACTATAATGCCACGCAATGTAAGAAGAAAACACCAAAACAAACACGCGTTCAATTATTGAATGAATTCAGTTTATTGCAATACATGGAATAATTATGGCTGGAACTTAAAATCAATAATAAAAAAAGGTTAAAAAAAGCTGAAAGTAAAATATTGTTAAATATCAGTTATTTTTGTATCCACGTTTTAAATATCGGTTGGCATTTTAACTCTTTCCCCGCCACTTTCATGGATATTTTCACAATCTCAACTCAATATGATTCACAAAATTTTATTATATAACATATAATATATCAAAAGATAGAACAGAGCCGCTGCTTTTAAACAACAACACTAATTTTATTCTAGTTTCATTCTTTTTTAACAGTAAAATGTGGGTAAAGTTTAATAATAATAAAAAAAGAGCAAATTTTTAATCCTCTTCCTGAATGGACATTTCATCTGGTAACGTTTGGCAGTTTTGATTTATATGTTTGACGATGGATTACACGCACGTAAGCAATGCTTCTATCACGTACGTATATATTATATAAGCAGATCATATCAGGGCTTTCTGTTATTATTATTTATTTATTTTATTTAAAAAAAATTAAAACCCTACACATTTTTCTGTTTCAGTTTTCAAATGTAGGCTACTTAACACATCTAATCATATCTCCAGTTGTTTGATGCCTGATATATCTAGAACAATTATAATTTTATCACGAGAATGCCGTTTCTGGCGTAGATTTTTAATATCTTCCATAACTGAAACATTATATTATCAGCATTATCAGTTTCTAAGATTTTTTTCTGGTTAAAAGATCTTAAATCAATGCAAGAATCACATAAATCAACTTAAAATGGTTTAAAACAGACTTGTTGCCCACACTTGTGAGATATATATATATAGGGCTGTGCATCCAAAATAAAAGTTTGTGTTTACATAATATATGTGTATGTGTGTGTACAGTGTATGATTGTTTTGTATATATAAATACACACATATGCATGTATATATTTAAGAAAAATGCGTTATTTATATATAAAATATTAATATATAATATAAATACACAGGTATATACAGTATATGCATGCACATTTTTCTTAAATATATACATGCATGTGTATTTATATATACAAAATAATCATACACAGCACACACACACATATATTATGTAAACACAAACTTTTATTTTGGATGCGATTAATCGTTCTATATACACACACACACACACACACGAAAAATAAATGTAAAACTTTCAGAGTTCCCATTCTTAATTCTAGTCCAGACTCTTTATTTACGTCTCCATCAGACGTCATTCATACACACACAGTAACGACAGCAGTCTCATCAGGGCAGTGAGTTGGAGTTAATTTTATTAGTGTTATACTGAGTTAAGCTGCTCAAAATTAATGTTTTAGAAGCATAATGCAAAACACTCTACTCCTTTTAGAGTCCTTTTCAGTCTATTAAAACGACCATGACATTCAAATCGACTTACTTCGTTAAAGAAAAATAAGAAAATATAATCGACAGTACATTTAGGCACACCGCTGACACATACTATACACCAATATGCACAGTTCATTTTCATAGATTCATACAGACGGGGGGATTCAGAGAGCAAATCAAAAGAGGAATCTGAAACATGTGTATCAACCACTGAGTGAATTTAAAGGGGAAGTGTGCTCCTGTGTGGCTCGACCAATCACAGCAGATTCTAGCTTCTCAGTGCCAGCCAATCACAGTAGAGAAAGAGTAAACCTGCGTGCGTCACGCTGGCCAATCACAGCAAACAGCCACAAAATAAGAGCATCATAAACAATGTTCAATTAAGAGTTTAAGTGCTATTTTTATTTTAAAAATCACATACTTAGTTCTTGTCTATTCGCATCAATATCTGGATGAAGCTCATGAAACCTGAGACAGGTCATATTCACTCCAAAATCTAAATAAATATTATATTTGCGTAAAAGACAAAAACTTTCCCATGACGATTTCTGATCCAAATTCTCATTACTTAAATTGAAAGAAAAATTGAATTATTACATAACATGAAAAAATTCAATTATTTTTATATATATTATTATTTGAATCGTAATATGTATTTATTTCACATTACAGTAATGAGAATGAAGGAGGGAAATGTGCTCAATCGTCATGAAAATAATGTTACAAAGCAAAAAAAAGGGAATTATTTTCTTTAGTTCAGGGTGAAACATGATCCGTGCATGTTTTTGCAAAGTGTAGATCTATCATAAGCGTGACTGGAGAAGTGTTCAACCTGTGTGCTCTAACGCCAGACGACCTCTGACCTCTGCTTGCATGTTTTGAGCCAACAATGTGCTTTCACTCGTTCCTAAAAGCAAAAAAAAAAAAAATCACGCCAAAATCCATCGTCAAGAAAACGGCAGGAGTGACGAAACATTAAAAAAAAAGAAAAAAAAAGCGTCCCCAACACAAACATAAAAGCCAGACTTATAAAACAAGTCCTTTAAAACAAGCCATTTACAACAACGGAATGTTCAGGTGGTTTTTCTGAAAGAGTTTCGTGTGGTTTCCGATTTTCTTCACTCGAATACACTTGAAAACTATCCCATACACGATTATTAAGAGAACATGCATTAAAGAAACATATTGCACAACAAAGAATAACGTATTCTCTGATCAGGCCGGTCGAGATCTCCTTGATGCGTGTGTGTTTGCGGGGGGGAAGCTACGTCTACAGCACACGTCTCTTGGTCTTGGATTTAAGGCTCTATATATATATCTCACACGCAAACAGTCTTCGGCATCGGACAGTTGCAGTTTAGTGCTACACTTGCTATTCTAAAATAAAGTAGTTTTAAAAAACAAACACATGTACACGAGCCTTTGATTGAGTTATAAAAACAGGACACACACACACACACACACACGCACGCACACATCGGCTCACTAGAGACGGGTACATTCGTTTAAAGCATATCTCCGTATGCGCCGAACTCCACGTAGCCGCCGCCCGAGACGGCCATGCAAACACACGCTAGGTGAAATTCACCATCTCTGTCCCCGTTCGATGTGTTTGAGGGCTTTAGATAATGATTAAGTCATTTTTATGTTATGTGTAAGTGAAAGGCTGAGGGGGCGTGGCCTGTTTTAAACCCCACCCACTCTATGCAACCGATTGGTTGGCAGGATAACATTACGCTTATTTCAGTGTCAGTGCCACATAACGTTTGCAGATGAAGATCGTGACGCATTGCTGCCGACCCTCATCGTACGGTTCTGCTTGTAATGAGTGTTAAGGTGCATAGGTTGGTTCGGTCAGATTTCGTTCACCGTGCTGTATTGACGATGAGTTCGACCACCGCCGAATACAAAACAAACCCAAAATAAATCGCACGTATCTACACAGTGTCATCCCAGCTAACATACAAACGGAGAGGACGATCGCTCAGTGTTCAGTCTTTAGTGGTTCAGAGGTGAGCGAAGTGTCGGACAGTGCGCTTCACGATGGTAAGATGAATCCTCTACGCTACGACCGTGTCGATGCAGTGCTTTAAACGAGAACAGCCAGGAGGCACTAAGAGGGAGGTGTGCGTTCACCATCCGGGTTGGGGAGAAACACACGCGCCTGACTCCTCCTCTTCTGCGTCGGCGGGAGAGTCGTCCGTCTGTCACCTCTTGTGCAAGCTGCGCAGTTTTAGTGAGTATTTAAGCACACGCGGCGAGCGCGAGTGGAGCTTCACGAACAGGTCGGAGAACTTGTACTGAGGAAACAAGGTCTCCAGGAAGCCCTCTAGAAAGACGTAGACCAGCCGCCGGTTCAGAGACTGGTGCTGGAACATGTCGAAGACACGCAGGATGCCCTTGCGCGTGGTGTCCGCCCCGATGATGTGCTTCAACTCATCTGATGGCAGGAGAGAAGAGTCAAAATTATTTGTATAGCACAGAGCGGCACGATTAATCGCTAAAAGATCACAATCTCCATTCAAACTAGGGTTGTCAAATTAAATACAATTTGAATATTCGTCGAAAAACCTGCACATTCGAATGCAAAAACCGTGCATTTTCATTTCTGGTGTGTCAGGAGGTGCGCGAGACATGATGATGACTTAACTGACGCGGTTTGTTTTTGTTAGCTTAACCATTATACAGCGCGGCACAGTGCGGCTGCGTTCGTTGTTAATCAAAATAGAGTAAATTAACTTTTGAAAGTAAATTGATTCTTCAAATAATGATTGTATGCATGACATCGTAACGCCACTAGGTGGTGAAAGTGACTGTTCAATAATGTATTTCTTTGAATCATTCATTCAAGAGATTTGTTCAAAACCGATGATTCATCCAATAATGAAAGTCAAGTATTTGAGTGGTCAGTTTTGCGATTTTGGGCTAGTTTACTCCTTCAATATGTGTTCTTTCAAGCTGCTATAAAGAAAACGTTGAAAATATACATTAAGGTGTTTATTTGATCACATTTTGTTTACTTGCGGCATTAAGTTTCTCCCGAATTTACCAGGAAGTTAGCATTCCAGCGCGACACGCCGAGTCACGTCTGTTTACTGAAGTCTGTCATGACCGGTATCGTTGTAAAGCTCCTGCACAACGCTATGTAACCCAAATATGGGCATTTCCTTTCTATCAGTAACCAATCGTGAATGTCCAAAGGGGGATTTAAAGCTAACGACGAAATCTCATTTAGAGCTTTTTAAATCTTTAAATCTTTCTCAAAATGAGTTTTTTGTCATTCTCCAGTACACACATCTCAGCCTATAGCCGCTTTCCGACCAAGTAGTTACAGGAACTTAGTTATAGGAACTGTCCACTTCTAAACAGTTCTAAGCACTACTCTCCCCCAAACTCAGTTTTGCTGTTTGCGTTCGCACTGGCCAAGTGGCCATAGGAACTGGTAGGAGGGGTAAGGGAGTGACGCAAGCACGGTGACTTTTACTTTGACGGCGCGACGGACCTTTATTTTGGCGGCGCTGAGAACGCCAGAGCAAACAATGCTCGCATTCTCTGTGTTAGTTAGTGATCTGTATAACAGTACTGTTTAATATGTTATTAGATAGAACTGTTATAGAAAGTAGACAGTATATGAAAAAAAGGTTATTAGCCTATGCCGTGTGGTTGATGTCCAGTGTTGCTAGCTGGGCAGATAAACAATCATGTTTGGCTTGGTCCCCTCAAAGTTGCGTTGGATTTTCTCTTCAGCATAAAGGTTTAGAGACCCATCTTTCACTGTTTTCCATGTTTGTATAGTTAGTTTATGGAGTATAATCTGTGTGTTTACATTCTAGCTGTTTTAAAAACGGCGGGTGCTGGTGTTTCGCGTGTGTCGGTCATCAGCGTACACTAACGTCACGGGTAGTTCCTACAGTGCTGGTTTAGACCCTACTCTGAAGTAGGACCTAAATTAGTTCCTCCAAATGGAGTTCCTAGAACTAAAATCGTTCCTAGTTCCTGAGGTGCGAACACGCCGACATCCGGGTACTTTAGCCAATAGTTCTAGGAACTGTGAAAAGGTTGCTCCGGTCGGAAAGCGGCTAATGTAGCACCTGTGTACACCAAACTTTCCAGTTATACACTTAGCAGTATTCTGAAGATATTTTCAGAGGGATTTGTTAATAAATCATTCCTGGCCTGATTTATGTGACATTTTAATTAAAAAAATATGGCGAAAATCGATTTTTTAAGGCTATGGACAGAATATTTAGATTTCCTAGGTAATGAAAGCATATATCCTGAAATCCCTCTGAATTGTTTTCTTCATCTTGTGTGTTAACAAAATGAAAAAATAATTTTGCACCTGGCTTTATCATATGTTCAGATCTATCTCCTGAAAATATATGCAAAATCGTGCATATTTAATGAGATAACGCCTAATTTGCATAATTAAACATACAAATTTCTACAACTTGTAATACATTTTTTTTATATACTTGTGTAAGTAATCAACTGAGGAAGTTTCATGGTGATATCTATTATTTTAAAATTTTACCCTATTCACCTGTAGTGTCTCGCCTTAAAAATAATAATTCATGTATCCAGAATCATGCAGCTCTAGTATAGCACTTTCCACAATGCTCATTGTAAGTACCTGGCATGATGCCCAGGAGTGTGGTTTTGGCGGCGACCCGCGTCCTCATACGGAGGCTTTTGTCTCTGCGTGGCGGCGTCTCGGCGAGAATCCCGTTCGGCCAATAGGAGTCTCTGAGGAGTCAAAAACCCAGTCAGAAGAAGAACCACAACCATATATATGTCAGAACAGACAGTGCGCATGCAATCATCACCTGAATCTCTTCACATAATCAGACACTTGCTCAGGCGAGGTCATGTACTCCACATGATCCACGATTTTCCTGCAGTGAAGCAAAAACAAATGTTTGCCGTTGAGCAGAGAGGAGAAAAACTGTGGTAATGCGCGCGAGAGTACACGTGTCCATCGCACCTGTTAATGGTGTCTCCATACGTGGCTTTGATGAGCTGCTGCAGGAGGTTCTTGATGTTTCTCCGCAGCCACTGATTTCTCTCCTTCAGGTCAAACACTTCGTCCATCAACAGCAACATCACCCTCAGAGGAATATTATCATCCACCTTACAACAAAACAACATTTATGAAACACAATATGATCAGATAGACCACATGCAAAATCACTGAACTACCAATAAACAGGGATGTAAACTAATCGGGGTAAAAAAGGTGACGAGGCAAACCCTCATAGAAGGGTCTGAGGTCCAGGAAGACTTTATTTTTTTAATATCCCCTTTAAAATGTGGATTTTGCATTGATACCCATTAAAAATGACTATATTTGTTCAACTATAAAAGTAAAAATAAATAAATACATTACTATGCTAATAATACTATTGTACTGTAAAATAAAAAAAATCTTTAAAAACAAATTATTATTATTATTATTATCATTTTATATAAATTCTATAAATTAAAGTATTTAATAATTATATATATTTTTTTAAATAATTAAAGATATACATTTCTATGGCTATAATAATAATATTGTACTGTAAAATGAAAAAAGCATTTAATAATAATAATAATAATACTTTTTATTAAATTATAAAAAGTAAAAAATCAAAAAAGAAATATTTATTTATTTAATAATAACTGTAAAAAAAAAATCACTAATATTAATACAAACATCATAATTTCTTTGCTTTTAATCATTAAAATATAAACCCTTCAACTAGAATTGTTTATTTTAATTATTAAAATAAATGTCATTATTTATCAGTGCCTTAAAACATATTGCGCTGCGATACAAGACCACAAACCTCTGAGGCTGTGTTAGAGTGATCTGGCCAAGTGTTTGATGTGATGTTGACTTACGTTGTCGTCCAGCTGGGCCGAGACGCGGCAGTGTTCGGGATCGATGTCAGACTTCTGGATTAGAGGAGGAACCTGTGGAGCAGAAACATCTGGAGTTCATGTCATGCATTCACTGATAAAAAAAAATTAATATATTCAAATAACGCCAGTCGAGCGCAAATGCTCTGCCTACATGTGTTTTGCTCCTGCTCAGCTATGCATGTGAAATTACTGACTAAGTGCAGAGACAAAAGTTTCCCAGTTATACAAAAATAGCCTAAATACAAATGTATGTAAAGCGTCCAGTTTTTGAGGTCTTTCGCATTTCTCGCTGTGTTCTGTGATTCTCTAGTCGTGCTCTACCTTAAATATGGATTGTTTAATATCCTGGCCAATTTTCTTAATATCCTGGCCCATGTCCGCCGAGACTTTGGACACTCCCTCAGCCAGGCTGTCCGGCAGTGACTTCACGGCATTGGACACGTTCCGCATGGAGCTCCGGAGAGGATTCACAAACGTGTCCATCTGTCCGAGTCCAGAGAACAGGACAAATTTACAAAAACTGCGAATCCCATCAGACAACAAGTATGCCGCTCCCCTCTGGATGAATACATCGGGTTGCGTTCAATTTAATCACTGTTAGTCGCTATGTTAGTATCCAAATGTATCAAGACGTGGATCATGGGGAGCTTAATTGTCTTTGCCACTGCTAATCCTGCTCAACTTTCCCGCTCCACCAGTGGTTGCTTTTCCTCGTTGTCCAGAATCGCCAACTCTCATTGAATTGAATGACTTTTGGCAACTCCAAAATGCTGTTTGTGTGAACGCACCTTTAGTCTGTCAATCTCTCCATCAAAAGTGTGACAAGAATATCAAGTCCGACACAGTTTGTGTTTTAGTCTATGGGTTTTTCCATCTTAAATTTATGAATGATTTCGTATTGATACGAGTAGTTTGCAAAAATATACACCTCTGTTAAAAAAAAAATTTGGTCAGAATGATTTTGTTTTTTTTCAGCAAGGATGCATTAAATTGATTGGTAAATTTGAGCAGCAAATCATCATATTAGAATGATTTCTCATTCGAGGATCATGTGACTGAAGCCTGGAGTAATGATGCAGGAATAAATGACACTTTACCATATATTCACGTAGAAATCATCTATTTTAAATGTTAATTGTATTTTAACAATTTGACTCTTTTTACTGTATTTTTGATCAAATAAATGCATCCTTGGTGAGCAGAAGAGACTTCCCTCTATTGATGCATTGAAATAAAAATGGATAAATATGATTCTTTCTTGTGATTATTTGGTAAAAAAAAAAAAAAAAAAAACATGCTTAGATTGTTTTATATCAAGTGATTTCTGGCTATATCTGGATATATACATCTTCACTGATTATTCAGAGCATATTTTCTGCATGTGGCGTTTCTCACCTTGCGTGCAAAGTCCCCTTTGCCTTTGCTGTACGCCTTGTTTTCCAGGAAGTCATAGACGTAGGGTATCAGCATGGGACAGGCCTTCACCATCTCAGGGTTCAACAGCAGCTGCGGGACAAATTCAGCTCTCAGCACACCTGGATCCAAACACCTGAGCTAGCAGAATCCCAAATAAAACACACGTCCTTATCTGACCCACCTGTAAATATGAGTTCAGGTCCTTCTTCCTTTTCTCCAAAAACTCCCTGTCCATGTTGTTAAAGGTCTTTTTGCCAGGAAGCTTGAGAATCGGACCAAGGCTCTCAAACTACAGATAGGAAACAGATCTCAGCAAACTCCACAAAAGCCGTTTAGGTCAGAAAATGACTTTGTTTACACTGGCAGCCCACATTTTTAAGCTTATCCAGACCAACATGCAATCTGTGTTTGCAGAATTAGAGCTCTAGTTTTTCTACACTTCCTTCGTCCCTTCCATGTTAGTTTTGTGAATATGTTGGCTAGTTGATTATTCATTCACAATCAGCACAGAAAATGTAGAAAAATGTTGATTAAAATCAGATTTTTACAAAGCCAACACAAGCTACATCCATATATATTTTAAAGCTACACTGTGTAACTTTTTAAGTTGATTCTTAGCAAAAAACACTTTGTTCTATCAAAAGTATATGTGCTCATTCATGTGTAATTACTTCCACCAACTAATAAAGTATTCTCGTAAGCGTAGAATCTGCCATTTATAACACATACGAGCGAGTCGCTCGAATGGCGGCAGCCATGTTGCGCCTCCATCTTGAAAATACATTCGCCAAAGAGGGACATACCTGGAAATTCAAGCTTCGCCTTTCGCATTTTACACTCAGTGACACCGTGACGAATGCTAGGGGGAGATTACTCGCGACTGCCGGCAGATTTGAAAGATTGCTGATGGAGGATCACGCCTATTTTCGAGGACATGTAGCAGAGTCGCCAAGGAAGCGAAAGAGAGAATTAAAACGTCAACGCGACAGGCAAATCAGCAAGACCAAAGTCAATACTGGAGTAACTTTTCCCAGATGGAAAGAGCTCATGAGGAGCAAAGATTTTAAAATGGACGCCGAAGTTGCCTGCTTTCTTCTCGACGGGTAATTCAGCCTATTTGTGTTTTTTAGGCTTATCTTACCATAGCATGGTTGTGCATAACGCCGGAACGACCGCTAGTAGGCTATAACTTGCGTTACTTTTCCTCGCGTCAATGGTGGAAAAAGTATTGTTTACCTTGTAACATAAATCTTGATATTACAAAATCACTTTGTATTAGTTTTCTAAAGTAACCTCATCACTTGAAGGAACACTCATGGACGAAGTCGAACTGGAAGCCGTGTTAATCTTGGAATAATACGGCCACCGTAGGCGTTAAAACGCCCTCGGGATTGAAAGGAACAGAAACTAATATTCACTGGGTAGTCATATACAATTTCACAGCTAGATGGGGGAAAATATCACACAGTGTAGCTTTAAGATGTTTAAATTCAAACCGTTGTGAATTTGTTTCAAGAACAACCAAAATTAAAACAATAATAAAAATACCTATTTTGCTTCTAGAGAATGAAAATCTCCAAATTTCAAATTCCCAAATAAACAATTCAAAAAATTATTATTATTATTATTATTATTTTTTAAATGAGAGCAGTTTGGGTGAAATTACATTATTCATCATTGTGACTTAAGCACACCCCCCCCCCCCAAATCTCATTAATGGCAAAAACAAACATTTATTACAATTGTCAAGAATTTATACATCAGGGTGGTTTGTTGTACTTGCCTTTCAAGTTATACAGATTACATTTTTTAATACATTTTTACTATTATATAGTAAAAAAAACGTAATGTAAAATGTAAAAAATACATAATAAAAATAGCAAAACATAGTTAAAAAATTAAATCTGCATAACTTGAAGACTGTAAAACAATCTTCCCTGATCGGTGACGCCTGATGTTCGCTCACCTGCTCCGTGATGCGCATGTGGAAGTCGTGGAAATCGCTGTAGCGGCGGTACGTCTTCCAGATGTCCTCGCTGCCGTCCGAGTTCTTGCGTATGACGGTGACGGTGTAGAGGGCGTACGTCTTCCCATGATCGTTGCAAACGCCTGCCATAGGAAGTTGGTTTAGAAAAGCATCGACTACAGGGAGGCAGGAGCGATGGAAATGAAGGAGCAAGAGCCGGCAGGGGGCAAGAGGACAAGAAACGACAAGACGGACACACAGCAGAGAGAGAACGACACAGGACAAAGCCACAGAGGGACAGAGGGAAAGAAAACGAATGTAAGAAAATAAAGAAATAAAGTTGATGGAATGACAGTCACAAAATAAGAATGAAAACAAAGTGGCAGGAAAAGTGTTGCGTCCTTCAAAGATATGAAGCTTGAAAATGAGAAGAAGTGAACACTGAACATCTCTTTACATCACACAGACTTCTACTTGTAAGTGTAATTACTTATTTACATTACAGATCTGAAATAACACGTTTAATAGAAATGTAACTGAATTAAATAGAAATCAGAACTCGAAGAACATCTGCAGATGAGAATAGGCCAGGGATCATATTTCACCCCAGAATCAAAAAGGAAAAATAAATTATATTATGCATAAAGAAGGTGAAACTTATTTTAGGAGCATTAGGATATTTGTGACATTATATTCATGACATTTAAGAACATTGCCTTGTACAAAACCTGTTTTTTTGTGTGTTTTTTTTTATATTATGGTGAAATATGACCCGGTTATTTCTCATTAGATTCACCTCTGCAGATTTGCGTAAGCATGTGCAATGCAATCAAGACACAAGCATTGCACATGGTTACAACCATGCTGGTTTAAGTTTGTGTCCAGCCATGATGAGCGATAAGCAACAAGACAGAAATGACTAGACGCATACTGAATGATTAGGACACAATGTTGAACTCTTGAAACAGTAAATTTGAGTAAAAACAGCAAAACAAGGGTAAAACTCTGACCTGTATCAGAGATAAAGGCATGAAGCTGAGCAGACTCATCCACGCTCCCGCTGCTGAGATCATCTAACGACTACAAAAAGCAGACATTCATTAGAAACAAATCGAATGCATTCAGCACAATGTATGTAAATATAGAGATGTTTTATTTTACATACTAAATTAATGCTTCCTGTTGGAGACCCGTTGAATGACTCTGGAGAAACAGAAATATTAACGGTTACACAAATCTAGATGCATTTGAAAACTGAAGTGTTCGTCCACACTGAAGTGTTTATGTCCTACGAAAACTGAGGTATTTGAAAACGATGACGCATGTTTAGTCATGTGACGCATATCGTACCAATAGATATCTATGTTTATACCAGTATGTACCTGCTATGTGCTATTCATTTTCACAAGATAAATGTTGCTTTGTACAATCTTTATTATTATTATTACTTATAACTGCCCTCATGTTTTGCTGAAGGAGAGCAATTGCGTTTTAGACCACACATGAAGTGGTGATTGAGTTCGACCTGAATGCATCAGTAAGTGGTGAGATATTGTGCAATTAAAATGATCGTGCCAGAAGAATAATATGAGAAATGTATTGTGTCTGATCTCTTGGCATCATCCCAGTGAGCTTTTATTATGTTTTAGCGTGTGCATTAAGATGATTTAAGCTTCAGAGTGGACGAGAAACTTTTGGAAAACGCTTGAAAATGCTAGTGTGGACGGAGAACATTTTGAAACGAAGACATAGTCTAAGAAAATTATGCTTAAACAGACTCATTGTCGCTGTCATTCATGACAGATCTGATCCCGTGTGGGTTTCTCACCTCCGTCCCCATCATCAGATCCCCTGAAACTGGGTTCCTTCAGCATGTCCAGCTCGGCCAGCATCCGCACATACAGCGGGTGCTGCCTAAAAGACGGGTAATACCGCTCATCCCTCAACATCATATCATACACCTGAAAAACACAGTGAGCTCAGTCAGTGGGCTTTTTATTGGTCAGAATACACAAATCACACATATATGCACAGAAAACTGACCTTTCTCTGGATCTCATCAAATATCTCAGGTGTGGGATCCTCTTTGCTGAGTTTTTGAGCCAGTCTGGTTACGGACGCTTCGTCCACCTCCACCCTAGGAGAGGCCTGATTGAAACAAGAATCTGTCAATTATCACTTCATGGACCTACTAGACAGGAAGTGACCATCTGACTGACATGTAATGGAATGGACGATATTACCAAAATCTTATTTCATGATAACAATATATGCCATATAGTTATTTCAGTAATTAAAAATACAAACAAAGAAGTATATTACAAACAATAGAACAAAGACACAAAATAAAGTTTGTCAGTTACAGTAAGTTTACTTAACATGTAAGAAATACTACAGAAATTAAAAATCAAGTCATCACTGTATGAATTATGAATACATTGATTCTTATTAAAGCTGCAAAAGTTATTCAGTCAAGAGCAGTGATTTTCACTTTGTCTTTTGTTGTTGAATTAACATTAATGACACAGACAACAGAAGGTCTTATATATTAGGACAGGTATATGCTGTCACTTTAAGACCTGAAGCACTGATCTAATAATGTGTTTACACAATGGGCATCCTAACACAAATGTGTGTATTTAACCATTTAAGTCACGAAAAAGAACTGAATTTGGGATTGCATGTTGTCTGAGAAAGGCGTTTTTCTGCATGCTTCAGCGCGAGTGACAACATTGATTCTTTTTTCATGGCTTACTGCACTTCATTAAAAAAAAATCTGTATTTAATCATTCATGCATGTTTCTTTATCACTAATGTGTCAATAACTTCATGTAATACTGTGCTGCACGGATATATTTACATACCACAATATAAATGATACAGCGAAATCTCTAACGATAGCCACTTTATATCTTCACTCGCCACAATATATCGTTATACCACTAGGCCCTATATGAGACAAACCTCAGTTGTGTTTTTTTGTGAAGTTTAAGAACCGGTAAATCTAAAAATCACCCCACCTTCTCAGACAGGTACTGGTCGTAGACGCCCACCGCAGCGGCTCTCAGAAGCCCTTTGGTTGTCTGGCTGCTCGGCTTCTTTCCATCTCTCTGGCTGCTCTGTAGGACCTCCAACTGCTGCTGCGCCGTGACCCGATAACCCTCCACCGTCAGCCAGAAGAACAGGACTGCCTGACCACCCATGTGCTGCATGTAGTCTACACAGAGAGAGATAAAAAGCAATAAGGGACGAGCTGATGACGTATTTCCAGTGTTTCCCCAACAATGTATTCAGCAGCGGCGCAGCGGAAAATCTTCACATGATCAGTAATTTTACGACATTCACTTCATTCACTTACGCACCTAAAAACACTGAGACATGGCGAACGGCGGCGCTGCTAATGCTGTGGCTCTGAATCCACTTGTTGACAAGAAAGGAGGAAAGAGCCACATATGGAAATATTTTCGATTAGGCTAATGAGGGGCCGTTTTTTTGCGCGTGCAAATTCGTTATTTCAAATGTAGGCGTTCATAACAAGCGACGCGGCACGTGTTGTGGCAAATTCAGAGTTCTTTTTGGTTCAGGTCTCGAAGTTTCTCAGAGTCGAGGTTCCAGGTCAGAAGAATTAACTTTATTGTACAAACAATAAAGGAGAAGCCAGCTGGTCATTCTGAAGTTACAACATCCAGCAGTCATTTTTTATATCTTTTTCATATCAAGTCTCCAATGGATACCCTCAAATCTATCTCTTTACGCCTGGCGACCTTGACACAGTTAGAAATGTCTTCTCTATTGGTCAAACCTCACATAATGGTGCTTTGTTTCATACAGTATTTTGACACCTTGCATATTGGGTATTTTTCCATTCTCTCATCCTTTTCAGACCTATTTTTTCATGCTTGTCATTTTCACTGCATCATACTTAGACATGAATCAAGGGAAAATTCTCCAACACGCGCTCGTTTTTTCAGGCGCGCCTCCGTTCATGGTTGCATAGCAACGACAGACGCCACGGGAGAGCAAGCGCTTGTGGAAAGGAGAAAGCGGTGCTAACTGCGAAATTGGTACCGAGAACCGTGGATTTTCACTGGTATTGGTACCGAATATTGAAATTTTGGTACCGTGGCAACACTATTAGGTAGTTATAAACAGGCTAATCGCAAACAGACCTTTTTTACGTTTAAGGCATTAAACATACTGTAGGCTACATTCTCTTATCACTAAGTAGAAAGACGTGTTCTGATAACTTGTCACCCACAATAGCATTTAATTACCAAAGAGCCTTAGAGATCATCTATGAAGTGCTCACAGATTGGGTGTGGCCTTTGCCATTAAGATAAAATTTTCAATAAATTGTAAATCTTTTTCTGGGTTGTGCCATTTCATTTTCCCCCTATCATTTTCTACCTTATAGCTGAAAATGAACACAAAAGAAAAACATGAATAATCCTGTCTAAAATTATAAAATGAAGGTTTCTGTTCGGGACCAGTTCAAGGTACGTGCTGCAATAATCATGCCTTGAATCTGTTGATGGTATGTCATATTTGTATGTCTCAAAAAGTTCATTTCTATCCACAAAACTTGGCAGAATTCATGATTTAAGGGGTTATTTTAAAAAATATTCTTCCGGAGGTGCACGCCCCCGGATTCGCGGCTTGGTAACAACATCCGGCACATAACAGCACCGCTGCTGGAAAAGTTTCTAGGGGAAACACTGATTTCAAACGAGAGGACAGTTCGTGTGCATCCGTCTCGACTCACCCATGAAGAACTGCAGTGCGATGTTATGCACTAGGATATGTTCCAGGGGAATCACACACAACTTCCCAAAATTAGCCGCGAGTTTCAAAGCGTCAACTTCCTGTTTGGCAAAAACAACCAAAACATGTTAGTCTTTCTGAGGGTGAAATGTTACATGTCAGACGGCTGATATAATTTGTTATATCAGCGAGATGATTTAAAAAGCTCATAAAAAGTCAAATTTGACATAATAATAAAATGTTGAAAGTCAAAGTAAAATCCGATAACGGTAATTATTTGTTATTTTATTTGTCTGTATAATTACTTGTATAACTTTCTTAATTACATAAAACAAATGAAACTCCTACAAAACATACATTAATTAACAGTGCATGCTGAAAATGCATTATTGTTTATTGTTTAAAATAATCTGAAAAATATTCCTAGCAAATTGTATTGTTTTTAATGAATTAATTATATAGATTTGTAACAATTTTAATGAATTATAAAACAGGAAGTGTAAATGAAACTGGGGGATTTGGTTACCTTTCCTGATTGTAGCCTTTGTATCCTTGTTTCACAGACTTTCTTCACAAAAAGCAAACTATTGATTTGATTTTTTATTATGTTGATATCTGTGAGTACGGAGAGAGAGAGAGAGAGAGAGAGAGAGAGAGAGAGAGAGAGAGAGAGAGAGAGAGAGAGAGAGAGAGAGAGAGAGAGAGAGAATGACGAGTAAACAATGTTTGTTATTATAAAGCCCTGAACTTGCTCTCATATTTTCCAAAATAAACCACAGAATTCATTGTTTATTTTCCGAACAAAAAAAAAAATGCGTGTACAAATAAGTGTGTAGCGAGTGTGTGTGTACCGTCTGCGCCCGTGTCCAGAGACCGGAGATGCTGAAGCTCCTCCAGGACTCGGTCTTTCACAGCCTCCAGCTCAGGCGGTTTGTCCGTCAGCTTTAAGATGTTCATGAAGGCCTCATAGTTACAGCTTGAGTCACGAATCTAAACACACACACAGAATGTTTTAAAGGGAAAGCATAAACATTTACAACACACTCCTCTGCTATAAGAACAGAGCAGGTCTCACCATCCAGATGACGAACTGATTGATGTAATCCGGGTCACTGAGCTGGTTAATTAAGGGCAGCAGAACTCCTCTGGCCAGAACTTCCTGTTCATCAAACAATCAATCAATCAATCAATCAATCATCATCACCAACAAGTTTGTCCAGTTGCAAAACACCAAGGCTGGAGCTCTAATCTTGTAGTCTCAGCAGCGAGACCTGTCAGGACCACATTAGCCACTTCATGAGTTCAGAAGTCCTGATCTCAAAACAGAATCCTGCTTTCCGTAAATCCCAGATCTGGTGTCTTAAAGGATTAAACACTACTTAAGCTCCATCAACAGCATCTGTGATATCCTGTCAATAACCACGGATTATTGAAGCTGGGATATACATTTACAGCAGATTAAAATACAATGAGTGTTATTTTATATATTATAATAGTATTTATTTGAGTTATTTAAATGTTAGTTTAAAGGTATAGCGGAGGATTTTCTTTTTCCGGGTGGATCATCAAGACTATTGGTCCTCCTAAGTGTCAATCATTCTGGTGATATATTTACGTAAGGCCGTCGTACGTGCTCGTGCACACGATGCACACGATGGCGTGCGCTCAAAACACAGGTTGGGCTTCCCACTGATGCCTCAGACACGAAGTTTCTACTTGACATGTAAAGTTTGGCTTGCTATTTGGAGAAATCCATTTAAAATCACTGCTAGTAAAAGTTAATGTAAGCTATGATTGGCTCGTGCATGCTCTCTCGTGCACACGTTTAATAGGCGTTCCCTCTCGGGAGCATGTGCATTTTTTCAAAAAGTGGAGAGGGCGGTTCTTTTCTAAAATTCGGGAAAATCCTCCGCTATACCTTTAAGTTTTTAGTAATTTTGTTATATGCTTTTGTCATTTTTATTAGTTTATTTTTTATATATTTAAAATTTTTTTTTATATTTGTCATTTTTTATATATTTCTATTTAGCTTTACTTTCTTATTTCAGCTTTAGTTTTAATAATTTTAGTATTTCAACTAATTTATTTCAGTTAGTTTCCACGGCAACATTTCTTAAAGGAACACTCCACCGTTTTTTGAAATAGGGCTTATTCAGGCGAAGCTTCCCCCTAATATAGTCCTTAATATATAAGTCAATATCTGCCTAGGAAATCGCCTAGTGTTAATCTGCATCGATATTTGTACTTGTTGTGAATACGCAGGCCACAAGAAGTAATTAGGTGGGTTTTTTTTTTTTTTTATATCACTTTTACTCAGGACATGCTAGCTGGCAACAAAGGATTCCATTCATTATGCTAAGCTAAGCTAGCGCCGACCCTGTCAAACTAAAACAATGCATGCACTGAGACAAAAATGCATTTGCCCACCTATCTAAATGTAGGAAAGAAGGTGAATAAGCCCTATTTCAAAAAACGGTGGAGTGTTCCTTTAATTTCTTTAAAATGATGTTATCTAATATTTATATTCTACTTTATTTGAAATAATGAAAACTATTTTAAATAGTTTTAATAGACAGAAAAGGTTACAGTGTTTAAAAATTCAGAAAATGCTTGCATAAAATGAATGTTTTATGGTTTCCTCCGTGTAAACGCTGCTTTACAGTATTCCTCCCCTGTTCATTTCTTTAGCCGGCCATGACTAGCTGAAAGATACAATATTATTCGGATGCATTTGGGACTGATTTAGCATGTGTGTGTGTTTATGTCTCACCCTGAGGAAGTATCTCATATTCTTGTTGTGGAAATCTCCAGAAGGTAGTAACAGGTACAGCAGCACTTCACAGAGATCCCGTAAGTACCCTGCACCAGAAACACACTACAGTCAAATCTACAGCACAAAGACAACGCACAGGACAGCCTGATCCTCACACAGAGCTATTGCAGGGGGTTTTAAATCAAATTTAATTCAATTTTTAAGATTAGCACAAATAAAATGTCAATTCAAAACAAATCTCAAATTAAATCATGCATCTCGGAGTCTTTTACTTTATTAAACACACATTCAACAAGGATTTAGTACTGCTTATCAGCACAACAGGGTAACTGCAATCATAAAACAGTCAATATGTACTGAAAAAGGTTTATGTACCAACATATCCATACATGCGAATTACAGATTACTGTGCCGATACTAGTAATCACTATATATACTGAATGTGTTAAATTATGTTCTAAGTCTTTCCTTCCAGTGACGGAGAGAGAAGCTACAATATTTTACACTGAATTTGATGCCAGATACCATTAATAACCAGAACAAATTGTTTTTTTTTGCATAATGTGGAACTTTTAATTGTAAACAAGCCTGAAATACTAAAAATAGTCTGAAAAATGGGGGGTCGTCTTATATTCGCGATATAGACAAAATCACGGGGGGAAAGGGAGAAAGAACAACGGAATTAATATGAAATAGTGACTGAAACGCGACCCATTAAGACAGAACCAGCTCTCCCTTCCAAGATTTTAATCTGCACAAAAATCCTGATAATCGAGCTATTAACTGAATTAAAACGCTGCTCCTCTCTGCCGCGCGAGACGCAGAGAGAGAGAGAGAGAGAGAGGTGCGCGCGCGAGACGCAGAGAGAGAGAGAGAGAGAGAGAGAGAGAGAGAGAGAGAGAGAGAGAGAGAGAGAGAGAGAGAGGTGCGCGCGCGAGACGCAGAGCGAGAGCGAGAGAGAGAAAGAGAGAGAGAGAGAGAGAGAGAGAGAGAGAGAGAGAGAGAGAGAGAGAGAGAGAGAGAGAGAGAGAGAGAGAGAGGTGCGCGTGTGCTGGAAGAGAGAAAATGAATTGCAATTTTCCAATAAAATTATTTTGTTGAAAACCAATTTTTTTCCACAAAAATCTCTTTTTGTCCCAAAAATAAGTCTGGAAAATGGGGGGTCGTCTTATATTCAGGGTCGTCTTATAGTCGGGTATATACGGTATTGTCTTAATTCATCAACAGTAGATCAGGAAGCGATCACTTGGCATACATTTGCAGTATTCATTGACTGCGAACTGCTCTTCTGTAAAACGGATAGGACCCACGGAGGACTTGATTTCTGAAGTCTTGGAATATAACGCACGAGTCGTGCAAGTTCCTAATCACTTTTAGTGTTTGAAACATTGCGTGAACATTCATCACAACTTCTTTTGTGTTCCACAGAATAAAGAAAGTCATTTGATTATGAAAAGACACAAGGGTGAGCAAATCATTTGTTATAAATATAAAGGTGGATTCACATGTGACATCTTTATTCGCAAGGCACATACATACACACACACACACACACACACACACACACACACACACACACACACACACAACAGTGTTCTTGCCTTCTCCCGATCGTCTGTCAGTCACTAAAGCGTTTTCAAAGCATTTCACTGTATTAATGACTGGGTGTGTGTTTGTATTTTCTGCTAATCAAGTCTTTCAGCTTGTCTGGCCTAAAAGATCTGCCCTAGAGAAGCATGTACAAGTTATTCATGACTATTGTTGACATAAAATGTGCCTTGAATCACTGGCCTGGAGTCTTTGATCTGTCTATAGACACAAATCTGTGTTTGTCTTACCTTCTTCATCCTTGCGTGACATGCACACCATATCTCTACAAATATTCCTCTCCATTTCCACCTCCGCCTCAAAAAACGAGTCCAGCAGCTCCTCTGGATCGTCACCTGCCGCAGACACACGAATAACGTCATGCACATGCTCACACTTTTGAGTCATTAAAACCAAGTTACAATTGAAGCCCTTTACACAGTAATTAAGCATTAGGAAATCAACTATTTATTACAGGCTATAACAATTTTAGTCCTGATATTGAGATCTTTAACATTAAATGAATGGGACCTTATTGGAAAGTATAACCATTATTGCTTTTCTTGGTTTAATCTGTCCATTGATAAATGTTTTGTCTATTGACGATGTGAATTGAGGGGAAAGAATGATCATTACGTTGTTTAGGATCTTCTCTCTCATTCAGCCTCTCTTGAGCTTTCCTGAAAACACGCAGATGAGTTGCAAAATCATCCACCAGTCTGGTGGTGAAATACGGCTGCCAGTCCACCTCTTTAGACCTGAGGAGCGGAAAGATTGAGAATCAATGAATCATGGGAGTTACATTCTCCGTTTCAACATCGTGTTTACCAAGGAAAATGAGTAAGAACATCTGAATGCAGTGTTTGGTTTGTGGTTGGGTGTTGCATCAGCCCTGGAAAACCACAGTGCCGTTCACAACAGTGAGGGTGAACGGGTCGGACGGGTGCCTCACCTGGTGGAGAACTGGACGAGGGCGTTCTGGACAGTCTGACGGATCTCCAAGAGGAACGTTTCATCATCACTCAGTGTGTAGTACCAATACTGGATATAGTCCCTCAAAGCAAACTGGATGACCTGAGGGATGACATGAGAAGAGGATCAGAACAGGACACTATTCACTTAAATAATGTCAAAAAGTCATCTAGTATAACAATATCACGCAAGCAAAAGTTCTGTTTTTCCCAATTGTAAAAATACAATACAATTCAATAAAAGTTAACATTTTGAGTAACATTTTAGACGCAGCATTGTCAATTTTATCTGTTTTTGCTTCATTTTGGCAACGAAAATAGTTCCAAACAAAACAACGATCCATTTGTAAACACAACTGTTAATGAATCAGAAATTTGAACGAATCGGTTGAACGAATGATTCAATGACTCACTCATTAAGAAAGTGACTTGCCGCACTTTCATATTTAAAGTGCAATTATTCATTTAGCAGACTCTTTTATCTCATTTTAGGTGGCAATAAACATGAGAAGTACTAGCAATACAAAGTTTCAGACATCGCTCAGATTAAGTATTTAATGTAAAAAGATGACACGTACATCTAATAAGGTTAGAAAAAAAAAGGTAAAATTGCCTCTGGAAATCAAATTAAGGTGGAAAATGTCACCCCATAATGAGAACGTTATTTTCTGTTAAACTCTTAATGTACATGAAAAACATCAGGCACAAGGAAATGTATTTTTCTTGATCATGTGCCCCTGAATTCTTCTTGGCACAGACACAACAACCCATAGCTTCTACCACAAAGGAGTCCACACTTAACAGAAAAGCTTGCGAACCTGCTGACACACTCTCATGACTGTTTAACTTTAACACAATTTCCTCAAAACGTCAGACTAGTTTAAAATGAGTTGCGTAATGATTTTGGTCATGAAGAGCTTATATACTATGGTTTTAACAGGGTCATGTCATGAAAACGGCACACTGCCCACAGCTGTTCAAAACAGTCGGTAACATCATGTTGCCTTCGACTAAAATACCTTGTTTAAGCTAATTTCTCAGGCAGACTAATCCAAAATGCACTGCAATGATTTAATTAGAAATGAACAAATTATGAACGTAAAATTTATTAGAAATTGATGAATTAATAATAATGATTTATACAACAATTTAGTATATCCAACTTTACCCGGATACATACAGCACAGTCATGTTAAGTGATATGTACTACATAGCAAATCAAAACTATATTATCGCCCAGCTCTCTATATAAAGTTGTGTATATATATATATATATTAGTGTTGTCACGATACTAAAATTATTGTTTCGATACCGATACCAAGTCAAGAATTGTGATTTCGATACTTTTTCGATACTTTTCCTGAAAAGGGAGAAACACTCTCAAATATCATTGCTGTGCTTTATTTTAAAACCGGGACAACATTCTAATCATATAACACACTAATAAATAATAATAATAAATAATAAATGAACATATGAACAGCAGATATATTAAACATTTGAACAAAATATGAAATATCCAAATATCAAAAATAAATTAGAGCAATGACATTCAAGATAAAAAAATAATACATTTTTAACAGCATTATCTCAGTTATCATAAGAAACATAAGATAATAACTTTATCTTGATTCTGAACTTTGAATAAAAATATGAACAGCGATTATATTAAACAATGTTTAATATTGGTAACATATGTGACCCTGGATCACAAAACCAGTCACATGTCGCACGGGTATATTTGTGGCAAAAGCCAACAATACATTGAATGGGTCAAAATTATAGATTTTTCTTTTATGCCGAAAATCATTAGGATATTACCTAAAGATCACTTTCCATGAAGATATTTTGTAAATTTCCTACCGTAAATATATAAAACATTTATTTTTGTGAGTGAATGCAGCACAGTCGCGAACATAAATGGACAACTTTAAAGGCGATTTTCTCAATGTTTCGATTTTTTTGGCACCCTCAGATTTTCAAATAGTTGTATCTCGGCCAAATATTGTCATATCCTAACAATACGTCAATGGAAAACGTATTTATTCAGCTTTAATATGATGCATAAATCTCAATTTCAAAAAATGTACCCATGTGACTGGTTTTGTGGTCCAGGGTCACATATGATAAGCCTCATTGGTGATATATTTGACATGTGGGGAGAGAGTTGTGGAAGGCCTATACTTCATGTTAAACATAAATATATAGCAGCAAAGACAACGTCGGCAGTGTTGACGGCAAAATAGGCTACAGAATATTTCGTTCTGTATTGAGAGGTGCAGTATTTGAAAATCGATAATATTTTTTTTTAATTACATTTATATCTGCATTTATGTCAAAACCTAGAGACTTTCAAACATCAAAATGTCATTTATTAATATGTATTCGTGTCAAAATGACATAGAAACATCTTTTCCTATTCTATTTTGCCTGGAAACGCTTCCAACACGCTTGCGTGTCGCGTGAAAAATAGGCGTCGGTTCTATTTCTAGCATGCGCGCATTTTCCGCGCGGCTCGGGCGCGCGTGTCACGCAGGCAGTGTGCTAACCTGTTAACAAGGGAGCCGAAATAAAAACGGACACGCCACGCAGCGGAGACGCTCACGCCACGCATCCGGTGTGTCGCCGGCCTTACAAATCTGGAACGCGGTCATTCTTAGAAGTATCGATACCAATAAATGTAAGAATCGTGACGTTTTTAATTTCCGAGAATCGCGATACTTTTGAAATATCGGTGCACCGTGCAACACTAATATATATATATATATATATATATATATATATATATCCATCCAACTTTATTTGAATGCCTAACATACCCTTATATTAAGCATAATATGTGTATTGTGAAGCAAATCTCAGATGTCTATCTCAGAACTCAGAACTCTAATCTGCTAAATTTGACTATTAGGCTTTAAGATATTAAGATATCATAAACATTAACATCACGATTTTCTGTAAAGCTGTTTTGAAACGTCTATTATAAAAAAAATTATACAACACAAAAAAATTATAGCTCCATCTAATTAAAATAAACCATTTTAGCCAATATTTTGAGTGTACTTTGAATTGTACTGTGTATTTTTATGCTTCTTGGAATCAATCATTAATTTAGAAACGAGCCTCTTGTACGCTTAGTGATACTTTTGGCTCACAGAAGTTGCTGCCTATGTAGAGGGTTCCACATCACGGTACATGACAGTCATGATGTCTTGGAAGCGGTCTACGCAGGCAGCTCGTTAGGTGTTGGAACAGAGCCAATAACGTACAACCGCTCATGTTTTCAGTATTCTGCAACTTAAACAACCGTTTCAGTGACACTGGTACATTGGCTGGTACGACACATATCTAAGGTGGAGTAGTAAAACAACCTGTTTATGACAAAGAAAGAGTAGAACATGCAACATCAATAGGAACCTATTTGACTAACAATAGAAGTGGCCTTTAGGGAAGCAAAAAAAATAAATAACCTAGTGTAGAAAATAGTTCCATCAAAAAAAGTGACACTTGCAGAATATATGCATTGTAAGCAGACTCAAACATGATTCAGTGAAGCATGTGAGAGCACTGAGTGAAAACAAGCTGAAGCGAGTGTCATGTGCTCATCAGTTGAACACCAGTTCAGCCTAAATCCTCAAACTAGCTGATCCAGCGTCTTACTCATGTCACATGCAGAAACAAACGACTCGACAGTCTGAGAAAAATGCTCATCAGTAGAGAAACCACAGGTTCCTCAAACACACACTCCGTCGGTTTGGTTTGGTTGACAGTACCTGCTGCAGTGGCTCATCTATGATATTGGATCCTGTCAGACGACGGTCTATCTTGATGGGTTTGGACTCTGATTTCATCTCCTCCGAAACCTGAGGAACAAACAACAAACAGACTTAAAACTCAGGAGTGGAACACAAGCACAATTTTAACATTTCACAAAATGTACTTCACTTTCATATACACAGAAACTCAAACTTCTTCACTACAACCAACCAAAATAATATATTATTACAATTATTAAAACGTAATTTTTATAATATATATATATTATACTTTTTAGAAGATATTATTTTAGAATTTTTTATTGACAAATACTAGATTGTATGTTTTCTTATGAAATTTTAGCATGAAAACCAACGTTTCAATTATTAAAAGTGTGTGCGTCGACTTTTTGTGACAAAGGTCAGATCTCCTGTTATTAATTATGTAGATTTTTTGAGGTGCACTCTTGTCATAAATTAATCTATTTCTGTTCCTACATAATTTGTATCAAAAAACTGTGCTAAAATATCTATTTAGGAGTCTTAGACCTTTCCAGCGATATATAGTTTGTCATGATTAGATTAGGATTTAATTGTAATATAGTGAAGTCAACTTAAACGACGGTGACACTTAATTAAGGAATATCATAAATTTTTCTTCCATCCTCTAATATTGCCAGTAAACCTGTTTAAAGTGCAGCACTATGTTTGGCAAATATTAAATGAATTGTTAAATTTTCATTTGATTACATTTTAGAATATTAATGACATTTTTATTAAGGTTTTATGCCATCATTGGATTACCAATGTTTTTGATTAATAAATTTGTATTCAATCATACATTTACCTCCCCCCCCCCCCCCCCCCCCCCCCCCCCCCCCCCCAAAAAAAATCGTAAAAGACAACCGAGAACTGCTGAAAAAATAAAACAATTTAATTGACCCTTCGCTAAGCCCCGCCCTCCTTAGTTACTGTTGCTACGCCTGTCAAGCTTTTGCGCCTGGCACGTCTATTACAGTATGTATGCACCGGTTTCAGACATTCCTAAGGAGATAATTAGTCATTTTTGGCGAACAGGTGAAATCTGAGAGAGCAAAACAAAAGGGACTGCAGTATGCATTCGAGGGATATATCCACGACATAATACGCAACCGATTAGAGAATAATTTCATCAAAATTGAAGCTTAAGCCTATAGCGTTAGGTCCCAGTGCAAGCAGCAGCCGCCTCGTACGCTGACCATTCAAATGGGAAACACACAAATTGAGGAACAGCTATGTGCATGCACAGCAGGGTGAGTGACATTTGAAAATAATCTAATAATTATAAATCAAACAGCTTATCCATAAGTATTGTGGAATAAACACAAGACATTAGCCTGACCACTTTGCAATGATAACATTCTCCCGCTTATATTTGTAGCGCGCCAGGCTAACGTTAACTGCTCACACGTCGTGGGTCACATTAGTGACTACTGTTATGAACTGATTAAGTTTGCATACCAACCTTTTCCTTGGAGATCTCCGGCAAACCCCCTGATGTTCCCTCCTTTTACTAACTACCTTTTACTTTTACTAGAACTAACACCGGGAGAGTCGCGATCGGATTGGGGTACTAGTTTGGCCGTCGATTAACAAAATGCTGAAATATAATTTTAAGTAACGTTAAGTTATGTCAGTGAGCCTCCGTCTTGCCTTTAATCACACTGCTTGATCCACGAGCTGGACAATAACTTTATTCTAGAGCTGCTATAAAGCCAAAACACTTTACTTTTAATTTCCTATTATCAATGTAAAGCTGCTTTGGAACAATCTACATTGTTAAACGCGCTACATAAATAAAGATGACGCCCGGCATTTCTCCCCTTGGGTTTTAGGTTTCGGGAAGGGAACAAAATCCACCACCCCGTCCAAACTTTTAGGATACCGGGTATCAGATTTGCACAATCCATACGCACAACGCTTCGCCACGTTTCCCTCGCTCGAAAGCTTGCCTAGTTACGGTTGCTAAGCCACGATTGGCCTGTGGCGGTTTTCGGGCGTGGCTTAGCGAAGGGTCAATTGGGCCGTGTTATTGCAACATTGAAAAAAATATTGAATTGTTAAAGTTATATGAAAAAAAGCTGCATTACATACTATATTACTTAAATGCATTACAAATGCATTTGTGTGTTGTGGCAAACATAATTTAAAATGCAATGATAAGGAAGACGGATGCAAGCGCTTGCACACCTTCAGTATGGCCGTCTGTGTCGATGGCAGGTAGGAGTGTTCGCACCTTTCCAGGTGTTTCTCTGAGTTTGTCTTTCCAAATAAAAGCAGCACTACAAAACCCCTGGAGAGAGAGAGAAGGGAGAGATCATGCTAGAGCATCACCAGGTGTTACGGAGGGTCTAATGTGGGATCCACTTACCCGCCAATGAAACAGAGGATGTAGAAGGCCAGATAAAAGATGGCAAAGGGTCCAAATGAGATGAGGAAGAGGACGACTCCCAGACCCCCCCATCCCCAGACGGACAGACTGGCCTGAAACACACACACAGTTAACAACATTATTTCTTATCTTTGGCTCACTGTGAGATCAGAATGAAAGCAGCATGAATACAGTATACATGAAAATACAGAATAAAAGACACGCCTGCAGCTTCTGAACAACTCAAATTGAACATCATCATCATCAGGGTCGAAAATATTTTTCCAAAAGCGGGTGAATTGAGGACATTTCAAGACCAGGAAATTGTATTTTGCACTATTTCATTAACTTAATGTTTTATCTTTAGGACAAAGGCACTGTTTTGCTGCGAGCACCTGTCACAAAAACATCAAGACTCATTGTGATTTTGTTTGTATTTACATTAATGTGAACATGCCTGAGCTCTTCTTTAACATTCATATTCTCTGATGTGATTCACTCTTGCCAGATAAAGTCAGCAGTGGTCAGATTATCATTCTTGCATTGCAATTAAAGTGGCAAAGTTACAGAACAAAATGCTAAAAAGTTGCATTTTGCTCCTGATCATCATCATCATCATCATCATCATCATCATCATCATCATCATCATCATCATCATCATCATCATCATCATAACAAAGACCCAGAAGAATTGAAATCGCTGCTGGAGCTTTTCAGCAGACGGGTAAAGGTTTTTAAAAGACTATACGGGGGATGAGACAGATGAATTGAGTGTGACAGAGAATGTGTTCAGTGGACAGGTTTCCTGTTTTTTCCAGGACAGGAAACTCAGTGACCCAATCTCTGCCCTTTCTCTTCCTTCTCCTGAAACACACACACACACACACACACACATCTCTGTGTGCCTCAGATCTGAAGGGTCGGACCTGGAGTATGTCCTGCTGACGTGTGTTAAATAAACATCTCCCAAAAATATGATCAAATGTTCACGGACCCTTTTCAGAGACTGCGATGACGCATTTCCACAGTTATTAAAGTCGGCATGAAACAGAAGTTGTGATAGTCTTTATTTGCCCATTGCGACGAATATCCGAGTGAAACGGAACAAGAACTTCTGGAACAAGAATAAATGTAGGGCGGGGCTTGATTTGTTTTCCGTGGGGAATTGATTGGTTCTGGTTTGCTATTGGTTGATCTCATGTGAGTGACAGGTTGCCCCGCCCCCATCGTCAGAGAAGAGATGCTGCGAGAGGGAGGGGAAGCTATTCTGATTCAAGATTACGTGACACTTCAATGTAACAAAATTATAAATAATTTATATTAAATACTGCAATATTCCTGAAAAAACAACATTTGTTATTTTGATTTCTTGGTAACTTTAACAGCGTAAATCTAGCAACTATGGGCTGTGAAATATAGCTAAAATAATTATCACAATATAATGTTTCGTATCATTCGGTATCGATAATTATTGACATTTTTATAACTTTTTTTTTTATTTTTTTTTTTTAAATGTTTGAATTTAAACCAGTTTTTTTATTTATCTATTTACATACTGTTTTATTACCCTGACATTAAATTAACGAGAAAAATAGTTAACGCTGCTGAGTGAGTGTTTCCAATACAACTGATTAACGTAAATTAACCTCTCTGGGTTTTTTTTGGAAAGTCATAGAAACTCTTGTCGTGGATTTTGTCTTTTGCAATTGGAGGAAATGAGCATGTAAAAATGATATTGTTGTAGTTTCCGTTCACCACTACATAAAACTAAGGCAACTTCTGCTTCTGAGAACCCCGGAAATGCTCGTAATGAAGAAAATAATGAGAGCAAAAGAAAATAAGAAAATAAAGTGCAAAGAGGGTGCAAAAAAAAACAGAAAAGAAAAGAAAAGAAAGACTGCAAAAGAGTAAAAGAAAGCGATCTAGATGAATATGAAGAAAGTCAATCAAAAGTCTTTTCCTGTCAAAGTGTGCAGTTTTTGTTAATTTGTTGAAAGCCTGGCCACACAAGACCATTAGACCACGTATTCATCCCAAGACCACAAACCCTAGTCCTGACCTGCTGACCTCTGTGACCCGTGAATCATTCATGACTTGTGCTGACATCATGTGGATTTAGGCAAACAGCCTAGCAAACCCAGTCTGGATGCGGCTGTAGCGTTCTAGAGATCATCCTATGCCACAGACACAATGCAGGTATGTGTTATTACAGGGACAAACAAACGTGGTGTGGTGTGTCACAGGACTGCAAAACAGGGCGCTGGCAAACTATCCCAGCTGAAACACCAGCTTACACACAACACAACACTATGGTGGATGCTATTAGAGCAAGACAACGATATATCGGTCTAGTTATAGCATATAATATATCATATACTTTCTGATTTGTACATTTTCTTGCTTGGTCTTTTTTTTTTATGATGATGATTGCTTAAGACTCAACTTATAAGAGTATTGCACCCTCAAGTCTCTGGATCTTTTGTCTCTAGACAAGGCTTGGGAACATCCTTTAATGTGTGTCTGTGGGGTTTTATTGTCCAGTATAATTGCATCTGATTACTTAGTAAAGCAACAGCCCGTCTTCTCCTCAACAGACTCATGATCTGAGGAATCAATAATGTCTGTTTTGTCTCAATTAAAGGGATAATTCACCCAAAAATGTAACTTCTGTATATAATTTATTCACTCTCAAAACAGATTCTTTCCTCCACGGAACAAAAATGAATTTCTGTAGAATATTCTTGCCTAAAATTACAAAAAAGCACAACTTCTGTGCTGATATTTAAGTCATTATCATCAATGTTTGAACCAGTTCACTGTTAATTTGAAGGGAAGATTGACTTAAATGTTGATCAGTTGAAATTAAAGATGGGTAAAAAAAGTCATACAGGCGATTTTAAAGGTGCTTTTGTGCTCATTATGAAGCATGAACGTCACAGCCAGTGAGCAGAGCACATTACTCAAACTTTCTCCTGTGCTCTGTGGAATAAAGTCAATCATACAGGACAACATAAGGCTGAGTTAATACAAAACAATGATCAGTTTAATTGATTAAATAGCCAGTGTAGTGGCTACGAAACAGTCCTGATGCGTCTACCTCAAAATGATAGTCTGCTTTGCATTTGGTCTCAATGTGTGCAAGTAAACGCCATCAAAACAGTGACACCGGACCACATAACAGAGAAAAAAAAGGTATCAGGCATGAGGGAAAACGATATCTGAATGCCACCTTGCCAAAAACCAAAGACAAAGTTATCCACTACATCAATCAAACAACATGAAGGGGAGAAAAATCTGTTCAGAATCAACATTCACTGGTTTTTATCAAAGTTCAAAAAGTCTAATAATATATGGACTAGTTAATATTAGCAGTTTATGCTTTGTGTTTTTTAGATAAAGAGATTTGCACAAACGCACATACAATCTAACTGTTTGGAAAACGTCCTTGACTGTGGGAAGTTTTCCGTGTGCTCTCTAAAAAACAGGTTTCGGCCCTTATCGCCACCAAACTCGTACCTCTAAAGAAGATAAAAGCAGATTATGACATACGGGGGACTAGAAAACCAAAGCTGATCTCTGTCGTCAAACACACAATAATCCAAAAGCCGTTTTATCTTTTAACATGTTTTCACATCACAGCAGATCACATGAGGGCTGCATATATCATTTTAGCATTGATATAATGACGTGCGAATCCATGATGGTCACACCGCAGGGTGTGCGATGTCGAGTAAAGGGATCGTACTGTAGTTGACCCGTACAGGCCAGTTATCTGTGCTTGTGCAGATTCATGTCAATAATTGCACAATTATTAACTCTTTCCAAATAGAGCTATTCAAGTCATCTGGTGAAACTGTTTTCATATCACAATAAATATAGCAGAAAAACAAAATATTGCAATATCAGGTTTTTTTTCCCCCAATATCGTGCAGCCAAACATGAGGTGACCGTCTCTACCAGTAGGAAGACTAAGACAAATAAATCAACCAATTTAACTTAGCCTAATCATCAGGCTTTCATATGAGACAGAAAGGTGTAAAGATGTAACCTTAATAGGACTCTTAAAGGGATGGTTCGGAGTAAAATCAACCTAGGGTCCTTTGCACCATGACCTCGAGCCAAACACCCCCCCCCCCAGAAGCCTTTTCCCCTTGGCTGAACATTATTAAAGTTAGAGCTTATTTAGAGATATCAGCCGAATGGTTTAGTGCAGGCGCTAATGGATCCAAGGTTGTATCCCGTAAATTACCCCACTAATAATGCCCAGAATGGTACCAAACTTCTACAGTAGTACAAATAGGTTCTGTACTCATAAAACAAGGCATTGGAAAGTTTGTAAGTACATCAGGAGTTTATTTAAATAACACTTGCCTGATGGCTAATGCTACCGCTAACCTGGACGTCGAGGTCACTTCACTGAGTTGAGAAAAGCAAGTAAAAGTCCTGTCAGAAAGCGATGCGTAAGGATGCAGTGTAACGACGAATTATTATTTTTTACGAAGTGTTGACAACTTAGTGTTAAGTAATAATTGTTATAAACTGGTACTACCAACAAAATATTAGTGTATTCCTGGAACTGGGCGTCATTACACTACATCCTAATGCATCGTTTTCTGCCAGGACTTTTACGTGCTTTGTTTTCCCAAATCACTGAAGTGACCTTGACGGGCATTATTAGTGGGGTAATTTACAGGATACAACCTTGGATCCATTAGCGCCTGCACTAAACCATTCGGCTGATATCTCTAAATAAGCTCTAACTTTAATAATGTTCGACCAAGGGGAAAAAAGGCTTCTGGGGGGGGGGGGGGTGTTTGGCTCGAGGTCATGGTGCAAAGGACCCTAGGTTGATTTTTCTCCAAACCATCCCTTTAACAGCAATGATCTCAGTCTGTTATGTCAGAATGGGCCACCAAAGACCTCAGCCAGGTTAAGATTATTATCCAGCGACGGTCATTCAATCATCTACAGCAAACAAGCTCCGCCTTCTTAATCAAAACGCAAAATGCATTCACATTACGCTGCGTGGCCATGCTACGGCTACCGGCGCGTGATACACGGTCACGGATGTTTCCAGAACATGATTCTCAGCTCAGATCGAGGGTGACTCGGCACTGAGAAGAGCTCATCAGAGATCCCAAAGGTTTTCAAGAGTGATCTGGCACAACTCCTCAGACTTTGGCGTTAATTCAGGCTTGTCACCGAGATCTATTTTAAGACGTGTGTAAATACCCCAGGCTCGAGTGCCGCTTCCCAGAGACCAAAAGCTGCGTGTATAATCCAGATCTATGCCAACTGCACTTATATATAAAAGAGTTAAAGTTCTCTACAGACCAAATTACTACATTACACGTATTGCCATGTTCTTAAAAAGCTTACTTGAAACATGCAAGTAGTAGCACCTGTACTTGGCCGCTCGCTCTAACGTTAACCTAGATAAATGTGCGCTATTATTAGGCGCATATCCAAGTGTTTGATAACAGTGGAAACAACTTAAAATGCTCATTTTTGGTCATGCAGATAAGAGTTATACATCATTGCTCTTATTTGTGGAAACTCAAAATAACAACAAACCGTTGTCCATTTGTAAAGTAAAGAAAACAAACTGAACTGTACCGAAGCTCAGCGTATACTTGCCATACTTAAAGACATGAGAAATATGTCTATAGAAAGCTTGAAATGTCTACTTTTAAACAAACCAATTCAGATAGAAAACAAATGCTCTGATTATGTAATCCGTTTGAAATAGAGTTGTCAAAAAGTACCGACTTGGGTACCAGTCGCTTAATGTGTCGCTTTGAGCGCTGTTGAGCGCAATCGTAAACACCTCTGATTGCCCATTGTACTCACGCGCTCATCGGATTTGTCTGTGATTGGCTACAATGATCAACGCACGGGAGCATTTGAGAGCACACGGAAGTGTTTGGAAGTGTTTTAAAAAACGGGAACGGGAGTGTTTGCATCTATTAGCGGACCGCTCTGCTGAATGACGCCTGCTTCTTTCAATCACTCCCGTGTGTATCGGTGTAAGCGCTCGGTGAAGAGCGTCATTGATGTATATTTACACCATGTTTTTGAAACGTTGATCACTGTAGCCAATCACAGAGATTTCCGATGAGCGCGCGAGTACAATAGGCAATCAGAGGTGTTCACGAATCGGCTCAACAGCGCTCAAAGCGTCACATTTTTTCAATTTCTATACCAAAGTCAGTACTTTTTGACAACTCTAGAAAGGCACGTCCACTATATCTGCAGCGATGACGAGTCAGCATCGCCAGCTTCATCTCTGCAGCCGACACTGACTCAGAAAGCACTAGTTTATTAACAAATAATTAAAATGTCTCCTTGCTATTTTTTTTATTACTTTTGTCAGTGCTTTGCGGCAAGCTTACAGGCTATATATTACACCTAGGCTGTATATAGTAAAGGCTCATTATGGTTTAGTATTTCCCCCAGTATATATTTAAGTAATTAAATATTAATATGCAATAGGTCAACTAATGGCTTAAGTGAACGACAAGTCGACAAGAAAAAACTTTAGCCGGAGGGAGCCCAGAAATAATATTTTTGCCTGGCAGATGATAAAGCGGGTGAAACAAAATCTTATGTCTAGGTACATATAACTATATCACAGCAAAAAACAAGCAGCTTCCTTCTCTGCACAGGCTACGGTCACGGTGTTACTGTGAAATAATTGTCAGTATTAGATAATAGCACTCAGCTAATTAGGCTAACACCGCATCATGACCAGGAGCTTCACAAAAGCTTTGATAAGGATCAGATAATACGATTTACATCAGCATACATCTCACAGCTGTGATGGGCATAAACAGGGCACAGGCAGAGAGCATGCTGGGATAGCTTCAGTGCGCAGGTGAACTGAGCCACTCGTGTCGTAACACGAGTCTGATAGTCAAGTTCTGGACATTTACAGTTTGGCATTCCTCGGCTGACACACAACCTAGCGGCGGCACACTGTACAAGAACACATAGGCCTACTTGTAATTTACTGAGGAAACAAAAGGAATGAAGAAACAAACATGAAAAAACTCTGTCGTTTGTGCATGAAATTCCTATAATTCTATTCTATTTGTACTTACTGCAAACAAACGAAATGACCTGTAATATAACATCACATGCGTCACAGCAGCAGGTTGACCTGAAACTCTGTGGTTCAACGCCACGGGCTAGTAAAACATTTGCTGTCGTGCATTAACTTCGAGGTCCAGCCCTAAAATGCAAAGACGGAGTGAATGCGTTCAAGTCCTGATATGCCGGCAGAGACACGTGAGGACGCTCTTACAGCGGGTCAGGCGACTCAAGAGGATCCAGCTCATCCACCTGTCATCAGGAGACCAAACACACACAGATTTCAACAATGCACTGACCTTTTGACAAATGCACGATTTTCATTGACGAAATGTGCCACGCAAACAATTGGCAAGCTTGTCTTCAAAACAAAACAGGTGTTTAATAATCTTTAAGTTAGTTTCTAATTAAATAAATGTGATGACCTAAAATAACCCCAACAGAGGGCAAGTATCACACAACAAGCCTGTCATGATTAACTAGCCTATACTACAATATTTGCATGAGTTTAAACAATCATTCACAGCTAAAACAAAAGGCAACACACCTATTCACAAAATAATCAGGTTCCCAGAATTCTCACCAATTCATTTCTATGAGTTTTCCTGTTGTTCTTGATTACAGATTTGATGCTAAAATTGCATACAGTATATATGCACCTGAAAACAATAATAAATTTGCTTATTGCAAATGTCCCAAACAGGAGTTATGTTAAAACTATATAATTAGAGGGTGAAATGACACATCCAGACAGTAGGCTAAGTGTAATGAAACCAGACTGTTATTTTGCCATCATAACCAACCATACCACAATGTTTGCATAGTCTAAACAAGTATGTCACTTTATAAATATGCTCAGAAACTGAAATAAAATCCACACGTGACCAACTTTATCATCCAACACAAAGTCTGCATGGGTTTAACTGCCTCAATAAGGCAAATTAGATGTTTACACTTTACAAGAACATATTCAGAGACCGAAATACCACATACAATCAGGCATGATTTAACCAACATTACAATCTGGACTACATTTAGCCAAAACAAGTGTTTATAATTTAGTATATTGTTAATTTTAGTAAACAATACACATATATTGATAGGTTAAAAAAAAAACCTAAGACAAGGGCAAAACAAACAGAACCAGGCTTCTCATCATAAACACATTACAGTTTACATTATTATTGCTTTTTCAGTATCAACACATCAAGATCAGATACTGATATGACACTAACAAACAAAACCAGTGTCTGTTATCAGGTGTGTCATCATAATCAACCTTATGGCCTGAACTGCAGCCTTTACAAGGTTTTATTTCTCCCATACACGCAAAACTGGCATTTTATTTCAACATATGTCTGTAGTGTAAATACATAATCATACGCTCAAACGACACGTACACATATGTATGATAAGTTTAACACACATGCCACGACGTATCTCAACATCAACAAGCTGAGACACGCAGAAAACACACAAATACCCATCATCTCCACCCATGGCCCCTATACACACAACTGTCTCTCTCTCTCACACACACACACACACACACACACTACTCATGTAAACACACATACATGTAACAGACACAGCTGATGTTAGCTGAGCTAGCTGAAGACTTACTGTCAGTGCTCAGAAACATATAATCCCCTCGCATTACTGTGTGTAATCCTGCACACAAGACGCGCGTGTGTGTGTGCTAATGTGTGTAACTGTGTGTGTACTTCAGTGTGTGTGTTTATTTACCTGCTCAGGTAACACACGGCTAAGCTAACAGCAGCTCAATACAGCAGGAAATACAATAAAAGGACAAAACATCATGGCTTACCTCTGCAAACATTATTTAAAATGTAAAAACGGTTGTCTGGTTTATCCCCGCCACATTATTAGCGCATTTCTTTCTTCTCACGTTCATAAACTGAGGCGCTTCAGGACTGCGCGCGCCCACCCTGCAGCCGCCATGAGCGCGAGCTCGACAAGCAACGCCAACTAGAGCAAACACTCCGGAGCGCTTCTGGGGAAAGGTCATGTGATGAGAAAAGCGGGCACTGATTGGTTGGCACAATTCAATCACCCGGAAGATTGCCTGCGAAGCTACGATTTTGGCAAATATTATAACCATGAGTTATTGATAAATATCTTCTAAAATTATATAGACTCATATAGAATTTATTTTTTATAATGATAGTTAGACGTGAGCCGAATGGCATTCTTCTCCCAAGCAGAAGTCTCCCCTGCGCTGTGTATTGCTTGGCGTTGTAGAGTGGGCACACTAGTCTAAAAAGTTACCTGTAGCGTAACCTGTGATTGGTCAGCGTGTGATGATGACACGCCTTTCTTACCCGTGACTCATGATTTATTATATTTGGTAAATTTAAATAGCACAGACTTGTGTAACGATGTAAAGTGCCTCGTATTGTTGTTTTTTCTTCTTCTTCTTCTTCTTCTTCTTCTTCTTCTTCTTCTTCTCAGGAATCGTGCGTCATTTTAACGCACTTCTGCTGAACCAGCACTGATACATCTGCACTGATACAGCAGTTGACCTACTCAATGATCTCAACATGTGACACAATAAAACTCTAAAAGTGTTCTAGTGCACAACTTGAATAAAAGCATTTTCTTTCTTTTGACATGGCATATGTCAAGAACTATAAGTAGAGCCTATTATCTGTGTAAACATGGCTAAAACATAAAGGATGTTCCCAATCCCAGCTAACAGGGAATTCTCTCAGAACTTTGGCTTTTCTGCACAAACATTCTTCCAGTAAAGTTATCTGGTCTTTAATAATGTTTTTAAAACGTTAGCACAAAAACGTTTATGCATCATTAATGAATGTAGCCTAGCACTTTTTAATAATGTTACTACTTGTTTTAGAATGTTTTGAGAACATTCAAAAGTAACATTCCCATAATGTTTGCAGAATAATGAAATGCAATGTTCCCCTAACGTTTGAAAACTGGACATTTTGATCATTCAGAGAACATTAAGAAATAATTTCATAACTTGATTGGAACATAAGCTGTTCCAGAACAAAATGTTTTAGGACACATCTTTGTTAGCTGGGTTGCGTGGTGTGACAGCTTGATATATATTTTTTGTATATATATATATATATATATATATATTAAATATGAATCAGCTATTGCTGCATTGGCATTACCTGTTTCCAGTTGCTCAAAGCCCCGCTCGGGTCACACTGCAGGCAGGGGTGAGGAAGAACCATCATCAGAGGTACATTAGCGACTGAAGGGCAAATGAAGAATAATCTTCACATTTCTATTCCATTTCAGATTCCAGGTAAGCCTATGCATCATATGTCTTCATTTAATAAAGTAGTCCAAGTTAGAAATAATTATGTTAATGTGTTTCCTCCATAGACTATCAGTCACACAACAGGATAAAGACCAGCTGACGCAGGCCATGACGTCACACTGAATGATCCTAAATAAACTTTGGACCTTATTTATGTTTATGACCATAAGTGAGAAGAACAGAGATGAGGAAGAAGCAGGAGACGAATGCACAGAGTAATGCACATGAAATTGATGTGATGCCTATGATAAGGCTTGTTCATATTTATGAGCCTGTGATGATAAAAATGGAATGCATTAAAGAGTTGCTCACTCATGCTGAATGTACATATGCTTTGATGTCATGATTAGTCATGCATGAGTAGCTTATAGTTGACAAATGACATGGACATTATTTTTCCCCACAGCAAGATTTTATGACAAAGTTCAACAGACAAATCAGACAAAAATATCTCATTTGTGATTTTTCTTTTCTATTGGAACAGTTTTTTTTAGTTTTTTTTTAACTGATGCTGATAATAAAGCAAAATAAAAGTTGCTATAGATTTTATCTTTGATAGCCTATATGCATTAGAAAGATATATATGTCCTGTAGCCTATTTTGTGCTCATGTGAAAGATCATGTCACAGTCATTGCATCAAGCTATTCTCACTGTCAGCATCTCTTGAGTGATATAAGACAGCACTGAGATGTGAGAAGCAGTCAGCGTGGGTAACGCGTTATTCCACTGCATCTGTTCTGTTGCGCGATGCGCTATTTTTAGATCTCGCGTCTTGATGCTGCGGGCGCGCGCGCCGTAGACGCGCGCTGAAGATCCGCGGTGCGTTTTTATGAATGAGTGTGTGATCGCCATCGTTCCTCTCATAGCAACCCATAAACGAGCAGGAACAGATATATACTTTTTCAGGTGAGTGCCAACTGCATGTCTCGTTTTATCATCCTCTTGTCTTGGATAGATAGATAGATAGATAGATAGATAGATAGATAGATAGATAGATAGATAGATAGATAGATAGATAGATAGATAGATAGATAGATAGATAGATAGATAGATAGATAGATAGATAGATAGATAGATAGATAGATAGATAGATAGATAGATAGATTGTTTTTTTGTTTAAAAAATTGTTAAAAACTTGAATTAGATCATTGCTTTTGTGTAAAATTAGGTTCATGGATTTATGACATTATGCACTGTAATGCATGTTATGCATGCAATTATATGGAATTAATTAGAGCAATTTTACATCTCATAAATGTAGCATATATAAGGGCTTATAATACAGTCCAATCAGTACTAATAATAGTAAATTGTAAAAACATATAATGCATGACGATTTTGTAGTTTTCCCCTTAAAGAAGGGTTTAGAGCTCTTGGTAACAGGTACAGAATATATCCAGCATCGTCTGCTCATAGGATGCATGGAGGACACATCACTGAGCTATAAATAGAACTGACAGCGCACACACACACACACACACACAGAAGCTGTTCCTCCTGAGCATCTCAGGTTTGTAGGCATTATTTTGCACAGATGAGATTTCACATGATTCATCCACAGGTGAATTGTACAGCGACAGGGTGAAGATCAGATCCACAGGTTATATCAACAGGTCTGCTATGAATAAACGTGTGAATACAGTATGCCACACACGTACAGTATGCACTATTATTTCACAGCCTATATCACAGTAAAATAATTATGAAATGCAAAATAGCTTATGAAACAGCACAAACGGTAAAGGAAAAATATCCAACCATTGTTTTGGCTGAGAGCTAATATTGATTTGCATGCAATTACATAAGGAGCTGTAGTGTATTCTGCATCTCGCTTATAATGTGTTCTTGTGTGTGTTCTCGCTGTTAAAGGACTCACGTGATGCTGTACGCTCTTCATCATTGGCTGACATCTGGATGAGCTTACACACAGGTACCTCTCCATCACTCACATACTCACAGCTTTATAAATTATGTAATCTCCTATAAATAAATGAAATAAAGGTTTCACAGCAATGCCATAGAACAATAGTATTAGAACAATTCAGTGAACATTTTTTCTTAGTGTAAAGACAATGTTCAAAATCTATAGAACCCTTTTACACTATAACGAACCTTTTGTGGAATGAAAAGGTTCTTAATGGAATCCCAATAATGAAGCTTTATTTCGAAGAGTGCAGCTTGACCTTTTGACCTCTCCCATGCTCTCACACACACCTGGACTGAAGGTCGATGTCTCTCAGTGATGGCTTTAGATATATTTAGCACACTTTGGATGTGTTTCTGGCAGATATTGTGGCCTTTATTGTGTGACTGAGTCTCGACGGAGAGGTTTTGAAATGAGTTCATGAGTGTGTGTTGAGTGACGCAGATGGTGTGATTGTTTGAGTGATGTCAACACAGAAAACTTTCAGCTTTATATTGGCTCATCCATCCTCAGATCTGAGAGGGTGGAGACCAGCGACATTCCTGACACACTGACATATGCATGATGTTTCCTTCACACACACACACACACACACACACACACACACACACACACACACACACACACACACACACACACACACACACACACACACACACACACACACACACACACACACACACACACACACACACACACACACACACACACACACACATATACGCATGCATACACATAAATGAGCAGTCTTAACCCATTTAATCCCAAATTTTTCCCAGACACAAAAATATCCAAATCATGTGTCATTAGTATCCCTTTGAAACAATCAATCATAATTTTTAGAAATTTTCATGGAAAAGTGTGTGAAAAAGTGTGTTTTTTTTTGTGTGTTTTTGTGTGTCTGTGTGTGTGTGTGAGTGTGTGTGTGAGGGGAGATCAGACATCAGAGGAGACGTGACCATGTGTGAGTGTGTGTGTGTTTGTGTATGTGTGTGTGTGTTTCTCTGTGTGTGTCTGTGTGTGTGTGGAGATCAGACATCAGAGAAGACGTGACTGTGTGTGTGTGTGTTTGTGTGTGTGTGTGTCTGTGTGTGTGTGGAGATCAGACATCAGAGGAGACGTGACCGTGTGTGTGTGTGTGTGTGTGTGTGTGTGTGTCTGTGTGTGTGTGTGTGTGTGTGTGTGTGTGGAGATCAGACATCAGAAGAGACGTGACCGTGTGTGTGTGTGTGTGTGTGTGTGTGTGTGTGTGTGTGTGTGTGTGTGTGTGTGTGTGTGTGTGTAAAATTAGGTAGAAAGTAAGGTAGAACAGTTAGCCTATGTGTATTAGTATGTAGATACAATGGGTTATCCCACCGGTCACTATTGTTGCCGTTGACATGTTTGTGAGTTCTATGACCACATTAAACAAAGTTGAGTAATTGCAAATGCATATATCAATACTAGACACCTTAAACATGATATGTACCAAAAATCTATGTCCTATCTTTATGTTAACATACTTTACCACCCTTTTCTTTGGGAGCTTTCTTGCTGTCTTCCTCTTCTCTTGGCACAAACAGGAAATAAACAGCTCTGGTCATGTGACAATTTACAGTAAACATGCGACACTGCACATATTTCATTGAGACCCTTTATTATTTCAATATCTACTGGAAATGCATTGATAGATCTTTTAGTAACATTTTTATAGCCTTATAAATGAAACATTTTTTACGGTCACTATTGTGACCGGTGGGATTAAACACACTACCTTGAAAAAGTTTTGTGTCGATACTATTTTTATGATGTTTTTGAATGAAGTCTCTTCTGCTCACCAAAGATGCACTTCTTTGATTAAAAATACAGTAAAAACAGTGA